>NW_027182575.1:984157-1311376 GCF_040807025.1 Struthio camelus
ACCACCAGCACACACATGCCTGCCACTGGCTCCTCATACCGTCATGCACAAGGACCTCACAGTCCCCCCCAGCACACACATGCCTGCCACTGGCCTCTCATGACGTCATGAACAACTGAGCTCACAATCACCACCAGCACACACATGCCTGCCACTGGCTTTTAACTCCCTACGGCACAAGGACCTCACAATCACCACCAGCACACACATCCCTGCCACTGGCCTCTCATGCCCTCAGGCACAAGTACCTCACAGTCATCCCCAGCACACACATGCCTGCCACTGGCTTTTAACTCCCTCAGGTACAAGCACCTCGCAATCACAACCAGAACACACCAGTCTGACACTGGCCTCTCATGCCTCCACGCACAACTGACCTCAAAATCACCACCAGCACACACATGCCTGCCACTGGCTCCTCATACCGTCATGCACAAGGACCTCACAGTCCCCCCCAGCACACACATGCCTGCCACTGGCCTCTGAAGACGTCATGAACAACTGAGCTCACAATCACCACCAGCAGACACGTGCCTGCCACTGGCTTTTAACTCCCTACAGCACAAGGACCTCACAATCACCACCAGCACACACATGCCTGGCACTGGCCTCTCAACCCGTCACGCACAAGTACCTCACAGTCACCCCCAGCACACACATGCCTGGCACTGGCCTCTGAAGACGTAACGAGCAACTGAGCTCACAATCACCACCAGCACACACATGCCTGCCACTGGCCTCTCATGCCCTCAGGCACAAGCACCTCAAAATCACCACCAGTAGACTAGTGCCTGGCATGGCATGTGACAACATCACGAACAACTGAGCTCACAATCACCACCAGCACACACATGCCTGCCACTGGCCTCTCGCTCTCAGACACAATGACCTCACAATAACCACCAGCAAAAAAAGCCTGCCACTGGCCTCTAACGCCCTAAGGCACAAGGACCTCACAATCACCACCAGCACACACATGCCTGGCACTGGCCTCTGATGATGTCACGAACAACTGAGCTCACAATCACCACCAGCACACACATGCCTGCCACTGGCCTCTCATGACGTCACGAGCAACTGAGCTCACAATCACCACCAGCACACACATGCCTGCCACTGGCTTCTCACGCCCTCAGGCACAGCGACCTCACAATCACCACCAGCACACACATGCCTGCCACTGCCTTTTAACTCCCTCAGGTACAAGCACCTCACAATCACAACCAGAACACACCAGTCTGACACTGGCCTCTCATGCCTCCACGCACAACTGACCTCAAAATCACCACCAGCACACACATGCCTGCCACTGGCTCCTCATACCGTCATGCACAAGGACCTCACAGTCCCCCCCAGCACACACATGCCTGCCACTGGCCTCTCATGACGTCATGAACAACTGAGCTCACAATCACCACCAGCAGACACGTGCCTGCCACTGGCTTTTAACTCCCTACGGCACAAGGACCTCACAATCACCACCAGCACACACATGCCTGCCACTGGCCTCTCAACCCGTCACGCACAAGTACCTCACAGTCACCCCCAGCACACACATGCCTGCCACTGGCCTCTCATGACGTCACGAGCAACTGAGCTCACAATCACCACCAGCACACACATGCCTGGCACTGGCCTCTGATGACATCAGGAACAATTGAGCTCACAATCGCCACCAGCACACACATGCCTGCCACTGGCTTTTAACTCCCTCAGGTACAAGCACCTCACAATCACAACCAGAACACACCAGTCTGACACTGGCCTCTCATGCCTCCACGCAAAACTGACCTCAAAATCACCACCAGCACACACATGCCTGCCACTGCCTCCTCATACCGTCATGCACAAGGACCTCACAGTCCCCCCCAGCACACACATGCCTGCCACTGGCCTCTGAAGACGTCATGAACAACTGAGCTCACAATCACCACCAGCAGACACGTGCCTGCCACTGGCTTTTAACTCCCTACAGCACAAGGACCTCACAATCACCACCAGCACACACATGCCTGGCACTGGCCTCTCAACCCGTCACGCACAAGTACCTCACAGTCACCCCCAGCACATACATGCCTGGCACTGGCCTCTGAAGACGTAACGAGCAACTGAGCTCACAATCACCACCAGCACACACATGCCTGCCACTGGCCTCTCATGCCCTCAGGCACAAGCACCTCAAAATCACCACCAGTAGACTAGTGCCTGGCATGGCATGTGACAACATCACGAACAACTGAGCTCACAATCACCACCAGCACACACATGCCTGCCACTGGCCTCTCGCCCTCAGACACAATGACCTCACAATAACCACCAGCAAAAAAAGCCTGCCACTGGCCTCTAACGCCCTAAGGCACAAGGACCTCACAATCACCACCAGCACACACATGCCTGGCACTGGCCTCTGATGATGTCACGAACAACTGAGCTCACAATCACCACCAGCACACACATGCCTGCCACTGGCCTCTCATGACGTCACGAGCAACTGAGCTCACAATCACCACCAGCACACACATGCCTGCCACTGGCTTCTCACGCCCTCAGGCACAGCGACCTCACAATCACCACCAGCACACACATGCCTGCCACTGCCTTTTAACTCCCTCAGGTACAAGCACCTCACAATCACAACCAGAACACACCAGTCTGACACTGGCCTCTCATGCCTCCACGCACAACTGACCTCAAAATCACCACCAGCACACACATGCCTGCCACTGCCTCCTCATACCGTCATGCACAAGGACCTCACAGTCCCCCCCAGCACACACATGCCTGCCACTGGCCTCTGAAGACGTCATGAACAACTGAGCTCACAATCACCACCAGCACACACGTGCCTGCCACTGGCTTTTAACTCCCTACGGCACAAGGACCTCACAATCACCACCAGCAGACACATCCCTGGCACTGGCCTCTCAACCCGTCACGCACAAGTACCTCACAGTCACCCCCACCACACACATGCCTGGCAATGGCCTCTGAAGACGTAACGAGCAACTGAGCTCACAATCACCACCAGCACACACATGCCTGGCACCGGCCTCTGATGACATCAGGAACAATTGAGCTCACAATCACCACCAGCACACACATGCCTGACACTGGCCTCTCATGCCCTCAGGCACAAGGACCTCAAAATCACCACCAGTAGACTAGTGCCTGGCATGGCATGTGACAACATCATGAACAACTGAGCTCACAATCACCCCCAGCACACACATGCCTGCCACTGGCCTCTCGCCCTCAGACACAATGACCTCACAATAACCACCAGCAAAAAAAGCCTGGCACTGGCCTCTAACGCCCTAAGGCACAAGGACCTCACAATCACCACCAGCACACACATGCCTGGCACTGGCCTCTGATGATGTCACGAGCAACTGAGCTCACAATCACCACCAGCACACATATGCCTGGCACTGGCCTCTGAAGACGTAACGAACAACTGAGCTCACAATCACCACCAGCACACACATGCCTGCCACTGGCTTTTAACTCCCTCAGGTACAAGCACCTCACAATCACAACCAGAACACACCAGTCTGACACTGGCCTCTCATGCCTCCACGCACAACTGACCTCAAAATCACCACCAGCACACACATGCCTGCCACTGCCTCCTCATACCGTCATGCACAAGGACCTCACAGTCCCCCCCAGCACACACATGCCTGCCACTGGCCTCTGAAGACGTCATGAACAACTGAGCTCACAATCACCACCAGAAGACACGTGCCTGCCACTGGCTTTTAACTCCCTACAGCACAAGGACCTCACAATCACCACCAGCACACACATGCCTGCCACTGGCCTCTCAACCCGTCACGCACAAGTACCTCACAGTCACCCCCAGCACACACATGCCTGGCACTGGCCTCTGAAGACGTAACGAGCAACTGAGCTCACAATCACCACCAGCACACACATGCCTGCCACTGGCCTCTCATGCCCTCAGGCACAAGCACCTCAAAATCACCACCAGTAGACTAGTGCCTGGCATGGCATGTGACAACATCACGAACAACTGAGCTCACAATCACCACCAGCACACACATGCCTGCCACTGGCCTCTCGCCCTCAGACACAATGACCTCACAATAACCACCAGCAAAAAAAGCCTGGCAATGGCCGCTAACGCCCTAAGGCACAAGGACCTCACAATCAACACCAGCACACACATGCCTGGCCCTGGCCTCTGGTGATGTCAAGAACAACTGAGCTCACAATCACCACCAGCACACACATGCCTGCCACTGGCCTCTCATGACGTCACGAGCAACTGAGCTCACAATCACCACCAGCACACACATGCCTGCCACTGGCTTCTCACGCCCTCAGGCACAGCGACCTCACAATCACCACCAGCACACACATGCCTGCCACTGGCTTTTAACTCCCTCAGGTACAAGCACCTCACAATCACAACGACAACACACCAGTCTGACACTGGCCTCTCATGCCTCCACGCACAACTGACCTCAAAATCACCACCAGCACACACATGCCTGCCACTGCCTCCTCATACCGTCATGCACAAGGACCTCACAGTCCCCCCCAGCACACACATGCCTGCCACTGGCCTCTGAAGACGTCATGAACAACTGAGCTCACAATCACCACCAGCAGACACGTGCCTGCCACTGGCTTTTAACTCCCTACGGCACAAGTACCTCACAGTCACCCCCAGCACACACATGCCTGGCACTGGCCTCTCATGACGTCACGAGCAACTGAGCTCACAATCACCACCAGCACACACATGCCTGGCACTGGCCTCTGAAGACGTAACGAACAACTGAGCTCACAATCACCACCAGCACACACATGCCTGCCACTGGCCTCTCATGCCCTCAGGCACAAGCACCTCAAAATCACCACCAGTAGACTAGTGCCTGGCATGGCATGTGACAACATCACGAACAACTGAGCTCACAATCACCACCAGCACACACATGCTTGCCACTGGCCTCTCGCCCTCAGACACAATGACCTCACAATAACCACCAGCAAAAAAAGCCTGGCACTGGCCTCTAACGCCCTAAGGCACAGCGACCTCACAATCACCACCAGCACACACATGCCTGGCACTGGCCACTGATGATGTCACGAACAACTGAGCTCAATCACCACCAGCACACACATGCCTGCCACTGGCTTCTCACGCCCTCAGGCACAGCGACCTCACAATCACCACCAGCACACACATGCCTGCCACTGGCTTTTAACTCCCTCAGGTACAAGCACCTCACAATCACAACCAGAACACACCAGTCTGACACTGGCCTCTCATGCCTCCACGCACAACTGACCTCAAAATCACCACCAGCACACACATGCCTGCCACTGGCTCCTCATACCGTCATGCACAAGGACCTCACAGTCCCCCCCAGCACACACATGCCTGCCACTGGCCTCTGAAGACGTCATGAACAACTGAGCTCACAATCACCACCAGCACACACGTGCCTGCCACTGGCTTTTAACTCCCTACAGCACAAGGACCTCACAATCACCACCAGCACACACATGCCTGGCACTGGCCTCTCAACCCGTCACGCACAAGTACCTCACAGTCACCCCCAGCACACACATGCCTGGCACTGGCCTCTGAAGACGTAACGAACAACTGAGCTCACAATCACCACCAGCACACACATGCCTGCCACTGGCCTCTCATGCCCTCAGGCACAAGCACCTCAAAATCACCACCAGTAGACTAGTGCCTGGCATGGCATGTGACAACATCACGAACAACTGAGCTCACAATCACCACCAGCACACACATGCCTGCCACTGGCCTCTCGCCCTCAGACACAATGACCTCACAATAACCACCAGCAAAAAAAGCCTGCCACTGGCCTCTAACGCCCTAAGGCACAAGGACCTCACAATCACCACCAGCACACACATGCCTGGCACTGGCCACTGATGATGTCACGAACAACTGAGCTCACAATCACCACCAGCACACACATGCCTGCCACTGGCCTCTCATGACGTCACGAACAACTGAGCTCAATCACCACCAGCACACACATGCCTGCCACTGGCTTCTCACGCCCTCAGGCACAGCGACCTCACAATCACCACCAGCACACACATGCCTGCCACTGGCTTTTAACTCCCTCAGGTACAAGCACCTCACAATCACAACCAGAACACACGAGTCTGACACTGGCCTCTCATGCCTCCACGCACAACTGACCTCAAAATCACCACCAGCACACACATGCCTGCCACTGCCTCCTCATACCGTCATGCACAAGGACCTCACAGTCCCCCCCAGCACACACATGCCTGCCACTGGCCTCTGAAGACGTCATGAACAACTGAGCTCACAATCACCACCAGCACACACGTGCCTGCCACTGGCTTTTAACTCCCTACAGCACAAGGACCTCACAATCACCACCAGCACACACATGCCTGGCACTGGCCTCTCAACCCGTCACGCACAAGTACCTCACAGTCACCCCCAGCACACACATGCCTGGCACTGGCCTCTGAAGACGTAACGAACAACTGAGCTCACAATCACCACCAGCACACACATGCCTACCACTGGCCTCTCATGCCCTCAGGCACAAGCACCTCAAAATCACCACCAGTAGACTAGTGCCTGGCATGGCATGTGACAACATCACGAACAACTGAGCTCACAATCACCACCAGCACACACATGCCTGCCACTGGCCTCTCGCCCTCAGACACAATGACCTCACAATAACCACCAGCAAAAAAAGCCTGCCACTGGCCTCTAACGCCCTAAGGCACAAGGACCTCACAATCACCACCAGCACACACATGCCTGCCACTGGCCTCTGATGATGTCACGAACAACTGAGCTCACAATCACCACCAGCACACACATGCCTGCCACTGGCCTCTCATGACGTCACGAGCAACTGAGCTCACAATCACCACCAGCACACACATGCCTGCCACTGGCTTCTCACGCCCTCAGGCACAGCGACCTCACAATCACCACCAGCACACACATGCCTGCCACTGCCTTTTAACTCCCTCAGGTACAAGCACCTCACAATCACAACCAGAACACACCAGTCTGACACTGGCCTCTCATGCCTCCACGCACAACTGACCTCAAAATCACCACCAGCACACACATGCCTGCCACTGGCTCCTCATACCGTCATGCACAAGGACCTCACAGTCCCCCCCAGCACACACATGCCTGCCACTGGCCTCTGAAGACGTCATGAACAACTGAGATCACAATCACCACCAGCAGACACGTGCCTGCCACTGGCTTTTAACTCCCTACGGCACAAGGACCTCACAATCACCACCAGCACACACATGCCTGCCACTGGCCTCTCAACCCGTCACGCACAAGTACCTCACAGTCACCCCCAGCACACACATGCCTTGCACTGGCCTCTCATGACGTCACGAGCAACTGAGCTCACAATCACCACCAGCACACACATGCCTGGCACCGGCCTCTGATGACATCAGGAACTATTGAGCTCACAATCGCCACCAGCACACACATGCCTGCCACTGGCCTCTCATGCCCTCAGGCACAAGCACCTCAAAATCACCACCAGTAGACTAGTGCCTGGCATGGCATATGACAACATCATGAACAACTGAGCTCACAATCACCACCAGCACACACATGCCTGCCACTGGCCTCTCGCCCTCAGACACAATGACCTCACAATAACCACCAGCAAAAAAAGCCTGCCACTGGCCTCTAACGCCCTAAGGCACAAGGACCTCACAATCACCACCAGCACACACATGCCTGCCTCTGGCCTCTGATGATGTCACGAACAACTGAGCTCACAATCACCACCAGCACACACATGCCTGCCACTGGTCTCTCATGACGTCACGAGCAACTGAGCTCACAATCACCACCAGCACACACATGCCTGCCACTGGCTTTTAACTCCCTCAGGTACAAGCACCTCACAATCACAACCAGAACACACCAGTCTGACACTGGCCTCTCATGCCTCCACGCACAACTGACCTCAAAATCACCACCAGCACACACATGCCTGCCACTGGCTCCTCATACCGTCATGCACAAGGACCTCACAGTCCCCCCCAGCACACACATGCCTGCCACTGGCCTCTGAAGACGTCATGAACAACTGAGCTCACAATCACCACCAGCACACACGTGCCTGCCACTGGCTTTTAACTCCCTACGGCACAAGGACCTCACAATCACCACCAGCAGACACATCCCTGGCACTGGCCTCACAACCCGTCACGCACAAGTACCTCACAGTCACCCCCAGCACACACATTCCTGCCACTAGCCTCTCATGACGTCACGAGCAACTGAGCTCACAATCACCACCAGCACACACATGCCTGGCACCGGCCTCTGATGACATCAGGAACAATTGAGCTCACAATCACCACCAGCACACACATGCCTGACACTGGCCTCTCATGCCCTCAGGCACAAGGACCTCAAAATCACCACCAGTAGACTAGTGCCTGGCATGGCATATGACAACATCATGAACAACTGAGCTCACAATCACCACCAGCACACACATGCCTGCCACTGGCCTCTCGCTCTCAGACACAATGACCTCACAATAACCACCAGCAAAAAAAGCCTGGCACTGGCCTCTAACGCCCTAAGGCACAAGGACCTCACAATCACCACCAGCACACACATGCCTGGCACTGGCCTCTGATGATGTCACGAGCAACTGAGCTCACAATCACCACCAGCACACACATGCCTGCCACTAGCCTCTCATGACGTCACGAGCAACTGAGCTCACAATCACCACCAGCACACACATGCCTGCCACTGCCTTTTAACTCCCTCAGGTACAAGCACCTCACAATCACAACCAGAACACACCAGTCTGACACTGGCCTCTCATGCCTCCACGCACAACTGACCTCAAAATCACCACCAGCACACACATGCCTGCCACTGGCTCCTCATACCGTCATGCACAAGGACCTCACAGTCCCCCCCAGCACACACATGCCTGCCACTGGCCTCTGAAGACGTCATGAACAACTGAGCTCACAATCACCACCAGCACACACGTGCCTGCCACTGGCTTTTAACTCCCTACAGCACAAGGACCTCACAATCACCACCAGCACACACATGCCTGCCACTGGCCTCTCAACCCGTCACGCACAAGTACCTCACAGTCACCCCCAGCACACACATGCCTGGCACTGGCCTCTGAAGACGTAACGAACAACTGAGCTCACAATCACCACCAGCACACACATGCCTGCCACTGGCCTCTCATGCCCTCAGGCACAAGCACCTCAAAATCACCACCAGTAGACTAGTGCCTGGCATGGCATGTGACAACATCACGAACAACTGAGCTCACAATCACCACCAGCACACACATGCCTGCCACTGGCCTCTCGCCCTCAGACACAATGACCTCACAATAACCACCAGCAAAAAAAGCCTGGCAATGGCCTCTAAAGCCCTAAGGCACAAGGACCTCACAATCAACACCAGCACACACATGCCTGCCACTGGCCTCTGATGATGTCACGAACAACTGAGCTCACAATCACCACCAGCACACACATGCCTGCCACTGGCCTCTCATGACGTCACGAGCAACTGAGCTCACAATCACCACCAGCACACACATGCCTGCCACTGGCTTCTCACGCCCTCAGGCACAGCGACCTCACAATCACCACCAGCACACACATGCCTGCCACTGGCTTTTAACTCCCTCAGGTACAAGCACCTCACAATCACAACCAGAACACACCAGTCTGACACTGGCCTCTCATGCCTCCACGCAAAACTGACCTCAAAATCACCACCAGCACACACATGCCTGCCACTGGCTCCTCATACCGTCATGCACAAGGACCTCACAGTCCCCCCCAGCACACACATGCCTGCCACTGGCCTCTGAAGACGTCATGAACAACTGAGCTCACAATCACCACCAGCACACACATGCCTGCCACTGGCTTTTAACTCCCTACGGCACAAGGACCTCACAATCACCACCAGCACACACATGCCTGGCACTGGCCTCTCAACCCGTCACGCACAAGTACCTCACAGTCACCCCCAGCACACACATGCCTGGCACTGGCCTCTGAAGACGTAACGAACAACTGAGCTCACAATCACCACCAGCACACACATGCCTGCCACTGGCCTCTCATGCCCTCAGGCACAAGCACCTCAAAATCACCACCAGTAGACTAGTGCCTGGCATGGCATGTGACAACATCACGAACAACTGAGCTCACAATCACCACCAGCACACACATGCCTGCCACTGGCCTCTCGCCCTCAGACACAATGACCTCACAATAACCACCAGCAAAAAAAGCCTGGCAATGGCCTCTAACGCCCGAAGGCACAAGGACCTCACAATCACCACCAGCACACACATGCCTGCCACTGGCCTCTGAAGACGTCATGAACAACTGAGCTCACAATCACCACCAGCAGACACGTGCCTGCCACTGGCTTTTAACTCCCTACGGCACAAGGACCTCACAATCACCACCAGCACACACATGCCTGGCACTGGCCTCTCAACCCGTCACGCACAAGTACCTCACAGTCACCCCCAGCACACACATGCCTGGCACTGGCCTCTCATGACGTCACGAGCAACTGAGCTCACAATCACCACCAGCACACACATGCCTGCCACTGGCCTCTCATGCCCTCAGGCACAAGCACCTCAAAATCACCACCAGTAGACTAGTGCCTGGCATGGCATGTGACAACATCACGAACAACTGAGCTCACAATCACCACCAGCACACACATGCCTGGCACTGGCCTCTCGCCCTCAGACACAATGACCTCACAATAACCACCAGCAAAAAAAGCCTGCCACTGGCCTCTAACGCCCTAAGGCACAAGGACCTCACAATCACCACCAGCACACACATGCCTGGCACTGGCCTCTGATGATGTCACGAACAACTGAGCTCACAATCACCACCAGCACACACATGCCTGCCACTGGCCTCTCATGACGTCACGAGCAACTGAGCTCACAATCACCACCAGCACACACATGCCTGGCACTGGCTTCTCACGCCCTCAGGCACAGCGACCTCACAATCACCACCAGCACACACATGCCTGCCACTGCCTTTTAACTCCCTCAGGTACAAGCACCTCACAATCACAACCAGAACACACCAGTCTGACACTGGCCTCTCATGCCTCCACGCACAACTGACCTCAAAATCACCACCAGCACACACATGCCTGCCACTGGCTCCTCATACCGTCATGCACAAGGACCTCACAGTCCCCCCCAGCACACACATGCCTGCCACTGGCCTCTGAAGACGTCATGAACAACTGAGATCACAATCACCACCAGCACACACGTGCCTGCCACTGGCTTTTAACTCCCTACAGCACAAGGACCTCACAATCACCACCAGCACACACATGCCTGCCACTGGCCTCTCAACCCGTCACGCACAAGTACCTCACAGTCACCCCCAGCACACACATGCCTGCCACTGGCCTCTCATGACGTCACGAGCAACTGAGCTCACAATCACCACCAGCACACACATGCCTGGCACCGGCCTCTGATGACATCAGGAACAATTGAGCTCACAATCGCCACCAGCACACACATGCCTGCCACTGGCCTCTCATGCCCTCAGGCACAAGGACCTCAAAATCACCACCAGTAGACTAGTGCCTGGCATGGCATATGACAACATCATGAACAACTGAGCTCACAATCACCACCAGCACACACATGCCTGCCACTGGCCTCTCGCCCTCAGACACAACGACCTCACAATAACCACCAGCAAAAAAAGCCTGGCAATGGCCCCTAACGCCCTAAGGCACAAGGACCTCACAATCACCACCAGCACACACATGCCTGGCACTGGCCTCTGATGACGTCACGAGCAACTGAGCTCACAATCACCACCAGCACACACATGCCTGCCACTGGCTTTTAACTCCCTCAGATACAAGCACCTCACAATCACAACCAGAACACACCAGTCTGACACTGGCCTCTCATGCCTCCACGCACAACTGACCTCAAAATCACCACCAGCACACACATGCCTGCCACTGCCTCCTCATACCGTCATGCACAAGGACCTCACAGTTCCCCCCATCACACACATGCCTGCCACTGGCCTCTGAAGACGTCATGAACAACTGAGCTCACAATCACCACCAGCACACACGTGCCTGCCACTGGCTTTTAACTCCCTACGGCACAAGGACCTCACAATCACCACCAGCAGACACATCCCTGGCACTGGCCTCTCAACCCGTCACGCACAAGTACCTCACAGTCACCCCCAGCACACACATGCCTGGCACTGGCCTCTCATGACGTCACGAGCAACTGAGCTCACAATCACCACCAGCACACACATGCCTGCCACTGGTCTCTCATGACGTCACGAGCAACTGAGCTCACAATCACCACCAGCACACACATGCCTGCCACTGGCTTTTAACTCCCTCAGGTACAAGCACCTCACAATCACAACCAGAACACACCAGTCTGACACTGGCCTCTCATGCCTCCACGCACAACTGACCTCAAAATCACCACCAGCACACACATGCCTGCCACTGGCTCCTCATACCGTCATGCACAAGGACCTCACAGTCCCCCCCAGCACACACATGCCTGCCACTGGCCTCTGAAGACGTCATGAACAACTGAGCTCACAATCACCACCAGCACACACGTGCCTGCCACTGGCTTTTAACTCCCTACGGCACAAGGACCTCACAATCACCACCAGCAGACACATCCCTGGCACTGGCCTCACAACCCGTCACGCACAAGTACCTCACAGTCACCCCCAGCACACACATTCCTGCCACTAGCCTCTCATGACGTCACGAGCAACTGAGCTCACAATCACCACCAGCACACACATGCCTGGCACCGGCCTCTGATGACATCAGGAACAATTGAGCTCACAATCACCACCAGCACACACATGCCTGACACTGGCCTCTCATGCCCTCAGGCACAAGGACCTCAAAATCACCACCAGTAGACTAGTGCCTGGCATGGCATATGACAACATCATGAACAACTGAGCTCACAATCACCACCAGCACACACATGCCTGCCACTGGCCTCTCGCTCTCAGACACAATGACCTCACAATAACCACCAGCAAAAAAAGCCTGGCACTGGCCTCTAACGCCCTAAGGCACAAGGACCTCACAATCACCACCAGCACACACATGCCTGGCACTGGCCTCTCATGATGTCACGAGCAACTGAGCTCACAATCACCACCAGCACACACATGCCTGCCACTAGCCTCTCATGACGTCACGAGCAACTGAGCTCACAATCACCACCAGAAGACACGTGCCTGCCACTGGCTTTTAACTCCCTACAGCACAAGGACCTCACAATCACCACCAGCACACACATGCCTGCCACTGGCCTCTCAACCCGTCACGCACAAGTACCTCACAGTCACCCCCAGCACACACATGCCTGGCACTGGCCTCTGAAGACGTAACGAACAACTGAGCTCACAATCACCACCAGCACACACATGCCTGCCACTGGCCTCTCATGCCCTCAGGCACAAGCACCTCAAAATCACCACCAGTAGACTAGTGCCTGGCATGGCATGTGACAACATCACGAACAACTGAGCTCACAATCACCACCAGCACACACATGCCTGCCACTGGCCTCTCGCCCTCAGACACAATGACCTCACAATAACCACCAGCAAAAAAAGCCTGGCAATGGCCTCTAACGCCCTAAGGCACAAGGACCTCACAATCACCACCAGCACACACATGCCTGGCACTGGCCTCTGATGATGTCACGAACAACTGAGCTCACAATCACCACCAGCACACACATGCCTGCCACTGGCCTCTCATGACGTCACGAGCAACTGAGCTCACAATCACCACCAGCACACACATGCCTGCCACTGGCTTCTCACGCCCTCAGGCACAGCGACCTCACAATCACCACCAGCACACACATGCCTGCCACTGCCTTTTAACTCCCTCAGGTACAAGCACCTCACAATCACAACCAGAACACACCAGTCTGACACTGGCCTCTCATGCCTCCACGCACAACTGACCTCAAAATCACCACCAGCACACACATGCCTGCCACTGGCTCCTCATACCGTCATGCACAAGGACCTCACAGTCCCCCCCAGCCCACACATGCCTGCCACTGGCCTCTGAAGACGTCATGAACAACTGAGCTCACAATCACCACCAGCACACACGTGCCTGCCACTGGCTTTTAACTCCCTACGGCACAAGGACCTCACAATCACCACCAGCACACACATGCCTGCCACTGGCCTCTCAACCCGTCACGCACAAGTACCTCACAGTCACCCCCAGCACATACATGCCTGCCACTGGCCTCTCATGACGTCACGAGCAACTGAGCTCACAATCACCACCAGCACACACATGCCTGGCACCGGCCTCTGATGACATCAGGAACAATTGAGCTCACAATCGCCACCAGCACACACATGCCTGCCACTGGCCTCTCATGCCCTCAGGCACAAGCACCTCAAAATCACCACCAGTAGACTAGTGCCTGGCATGGCATATGACAACATCATGAACAACTGAGCTCACAATCACCACCAGCACACACATGCCTGCCACTGGCCTCTCGCCCTCAGACACAATGACCTCACAATAACCACCAGCAAAAAAAGCCTGGCAATGGCCTCTAACGCCCTAAGGCACAAGGACCTCACAATCACCACCAGCACACACATGCCTGGCACTGGCCTCTGATGACGTCACGAGCAACTGAGCTCACAATCACCACCAGCACACACATGCCTGCCACTGGCTTTTAACTCCCTCAGGTACAAGCACCTCACAATCACAACCAGAACACACCAGTCTGACACTGGCCTCTCATGCCTCCACGCACAACTGACCTCAAAATCACCACCAGCACACACATGCCTGCCACTGGCTCCTCATACCGTCATGCACAAGGACCTCACAGTCCCCCCCAGCACACACATGCCTGCCACTGGCCTCTGAAGACGTCATGAACAACTGAGATCACAATCACCACCAGCAGACACGTGCCTGCCACTGGCTTTTAACTCCCTACGGCACAAGGACCTCACAATCACCACCAGCAGACACATCCCTGGCACTGGCCTCACAACCCGTCACGCACAAGGACCTCACAGTCACCCCCAGCACACACATTCCTGCCACTAGCCTCTCATGACGTCACGAGCAACTGAGCTCACAATCACCACCAGCACACACATGCCTGCCACTGGCCTCTCGCCCTCAGACACAATGACCTCACAATAACCACCAGCAAAAAAAGCCTGGCAATGGCCTCTAACGCCCTAAGGCACAAGGACCTCACAATCACCACCAGCACACACATGCCTGGCACTGGCCTCTGATGACGTCACGAGCAACTGAGCTCACAATCACCACCAGCACACACATGCCTGCCACTGGCTTTTAACTCCCTCAGGTACAAGCACCTCACAATCACAACCAGAACACACCAGTCTGACACTGGCCTCTCATGCCTCCACGCACAACTGACCTCAAAATCACCACCAGCACACACATGCCTGCCACTGGCCTCTGAAGACGTCATGAACAACTGAGCTCACAATCACCACCAGCACACACGTGCCTGCCACTGGCTTTTAACTCCCTACGGCACAAGGACCTCACAATCACCACCAGCAGACACATCCCTGGCACTGGCCTCACAACCCGTCACGCACAAGGACCTCACAGTCACCCCCAGCACACACATTCCTGCCACTAGCCTCTCATGACGTCACGAGCAACTGAGCTCACAATCACCACCAGCACACACATGCCTGGCACGGGCCTCTGATGACATCAGGAACAATTGAGCTCACAATCGCCACCAGCACACACATGCCTGACACTGGCCTCTCGCCCTCAGACACAATGACCTCACAATAACCACCAGCAAAAAAAGCCTGGCACTGGCCTCTAACGCCCTAAGGCACAAGGACCTCACAATCACCACCAGCACACACATGCCTGGCACTGGCCTCTGATGATGTCACGAGCAACTGAGCTCACAATCACCACCAGCACACACATGCCTGCCACTGGCCTCTCATGACGTCACGAGCAACTGAGCTCACAATCACCACCAGAACACACATGCCTGCCACTGGCTTTTAACTCCCTCAGGTACAAGCACCTCACAATCACAACCAGAACACACCAGTCTGACACTGGCCTCTCATGCCTCCACGCACAACTGACCTCAAAATCACCACCAGCACACACATGCCTGCCACTGGCTCCTCATACCGTCATGCACAAGGACCTCACAGTCCCCCCCAGCACACACATGCCTGCCACTGGCCTCTGAAGACGTCATGAACAACTGAGCTCACAATCACCACCAGCACACACGTGCCTGCCACTGGCTTTTAACTCCCTACAGCACAAGGACCTCACAATCACCACCAGCACACACATGCCTGCCACTGGCCTCTCAACCCGTCACGCACAAGTACCTCACAGTCACCCCCAGCACACACATGCCTGGCACTGGCCTCTGAAGACGTAACGAACAACTGAGCTCACAATCACCACCAGCACACACATGCCTGACACTGGCCTCTCATGCCCTCAGGCACAAGCACCTCAAAATCACCACCAGTAGACTAGTGCCTGGCATGGCATGTGACAACATCACGAACAACTGAGCTCACAATCACCACCAGCACGCACATGCCTGCCACTGGCCTCTCGCCCTCAGACACAATGACCTCACAATAACCACCAGCAAAAAAAGCCTGCCACTGGCCTCTAACGCCCTAAGGCACAAGGACATCACAATCAACACCAGCACACACATGCCTGGCCCTGGCCTCTGATGATGTCACGAACAACTGAGCTCACAATCACCACCAGCACACACATGCCTGCCACTGGCCTCTCATGACGTCACGAGCAACTGAGCTCACAATCACCACCAGCACACACCTGCCTGCCACTGGCTTCTCACGCCCTCAGGCACAGCGACCTCACAATCACCACCAGCACACACATGCCTGCCACTGCCTTTTAACTCCCTCAGGTACAAGCACCTCACAATCACAACCAGAACACACCAGTCTGACACTGGCCTCTCATGCCTCCACGCACAACTGACCTCAAAATCACCACCAGCACACACATGCCTGCCACTGGCTCCTCATACCGTCATGCACAAGGACCTCACAGTCCCCCCCAGCACACACATGCCTGCCACTGGCCTCTCATGACGTCATGAACAACTGAGCTCACAATCACCACCAGCAGACACGTGCCTGCCACTGGCTTTTAACTCCCTACGGCACAAGGACCTCACAATCACCACCAGCACACACATGCCTGCCACTGGCCTCTCAACCCGTCACGCACAAGTACCTCACAGTCACCCCCAGCACACACATGCCTGGCACTGGCCTCTGAAGACGTAACGAGCAACTGAGCTCACAATCACCACCAGCACACACATGCCTGGCACTGGCCTCTCATGCCCTCAGGCACAAGCACCTCAAAATCACCACCAGTAGACTAGTGCCTGGCATGGCATATGACAACATCATGAACAACTGAGCTCACAATCACCACCAGCACACACATGCCTGCCACTGGCCTCTGATGATGTCACGAGCAACTGAGCTCACAATCACCACCAGCACACACATGCCTGCCACTAGCCTCTCATGACGTCACGAGCAACTGAGCTCACAATCACCACCAGCACACACATGCCTGCCACTGGCTTTTAACTCCCTCAGGTACAAGCACCTCACAATCACAACCAGAACACACCAGTCTGACACTGGCCTCTCATGCCTCCACGCACAACTGACCTCAAAATCACCACCAGCACACACATGCCTGCCACTGGCTCCTCATACCGTCATGCACAAGGACCTCACAGTCCCCCCCAGCACACACATGCCTGCCACTGGCCTCTGAAGACGTCATGAACAACTGAGATCACAATCACCACCAGCACACACGTGCCTGCCACTGGCTTTTAACTCCCTACAGCACAAGGACCTCACAATCACCACCAGCACACACATGCCTGCCACTGGCCTCTCAACCCGTCACGCACAAGTACCTCACAGTCACCCCCAGCACACACATGCCTGGCACTGGCCTCTGAAGACGTAACGAACAACTGAGCTCACAATCACCACCAGCACACACATGCCTGCCACTGGCCTCTCATGCCCTCAGGCACAAGCACCTCAAAATCACCACCAGTAGACTAGTGCCTGGCATGGCATGTGACAACATCACGAACAACTGAGCTCACAATCACCACCAGCACACACATGCCTGCCACTGGCCTCTCGCCCTCAGACACAATGACCTCACAATAACCACCAGCAAAAAAAGCCTGCCACTGGCCTCTAACGCCCTAAGGCACAAGGACCTCACAATCAACACCAGCACACACATGCCTGCCACTGGCTCCTCATACCGTCATGCACAAGGACCTCACAGTCCCCCCCAGCACACACATGCCTGCCACTGGCCTCTGAAGACGTCATGAACAACTGAGCTCACAATCACCACCAGCACACACGTGCCTGCCACTGGCTTTTAACTCCCTACAGCACAAGGACCTCACAATCACCACCAGCACACACATGCCTGCCACTGGCCTCTCAACCCGTCACGCACAAGTACCTCACAGTCACCCCCAGCACACACATGCCTGGCACTGGCCTCTGAAGACGTAACGAACAACTGAGCTCACAATCACCACCAGCACACACATGCCTGACACTGGCCTCTCATGCCCTCAGGCACAAGCACCTCAAAATCACCACCAGTAGACTAGTGCCTGGCATGGCATGTGACAACATCACGAACAACTGAGCTCACAATCACCACCAGCACGCACATGCCTGCCACTGGCCTCTCGCCCTCAGACACAATGACCTCACAATAACCACCAGCAAAAAAAGCCTGCCACTGGCCTCTAACGCCCTAAGGCACAAGGACATCACAATCAACACCAGCACACACATGCCTGGCCCTGGCCTCTGATGATGTCACGAACAACTGAGCTCACAATCACCACCAGCACACACATGCCTGCCACTGGCCTCTCATGACGTCACGAGCAACTGAGCTCACAATCACCACCAGCACACACCTGCCTGCCACTGGCTTCTCACGCCCTCAGGCACAGCGACCTCACAATCACCACCAGCACACACATGCCTGCCACTGCCTTTTAACTCCCTCAGGTACAAGCACCTCACAATCACAACCAGAACACACCAGTCTGACACTGGCCTCTCATGCCTCCACGCACAACTGACCTCAAAATCACCACCAGCACACACATGCCTGCCACTGGCTCCTCATACCGTCATGCACAAGGACCTCACAGTCCCCCCCAGCACACACATGCCTGCCACTGGCCTCTCATGACGTCATGAACAACTGAGCTCACAATCACCACCAGCAGACACGTGCCTGCCACTGGCTTTTAACTCCCTACGGCACAAGGACCTCACAATCACCACCAGCACACACATGCCTGGCACTGGCCTCTCAACCCGTCACGCACAAGTACCTCACAGTCACCCCCAGCACACACATGCCTGGCACTGGCCTCTGAAGACGTAACGAGCAACTGAGCTCACAATCACCACCAGCACACACATGCCTGGCACTGGCCTCTCATGCCCTCAGGCACAAGCACCTCAAAATCACCACCAGTAGACTAGTGCCTGGCATGGCATATGACAACATCATGAACAACTGAGCTCACAATCACCACCAGCACACACATGCCTGCCACTGGCCTCTGATGATGTCACGAGCAACTGAGCTCACAATCACCACCAGCACACACATGCCTGCCACTAGCCTCTCATGACGTCACGAGCAACTGAGCTCACAATCACCACCAGCACACACATGCCTGCCACTGGCTTTTAACTCCCTCAGGTACAAGCACCTCACAATCACAACCAGAACACACCAGTCTGACACTGGCCTCTCATGCCTCCACGCACAACTGACCTCAAAATCACCACCAGCACACACATGCCTGCCACTGGCTCCTCATACCGTCATGCACAAGGACCTCACAGTCCCCCCCAGCACACACATGCCTGCCACTGGCCTCTGAAGACGTCATGAACAACTGAGATCACAATCACCACCAGCACACACGTGCCTGCCACTGGCTTTTAACTCCCTACAGCACAAGGACCTCACAATCACCACCAGCACACACATGCCTGCCACTGGCCTCTCAACCCGTCACGCACAAGTACCTCACAGTCACCCCCAGCACACACATGCCTGGCACTGGCCTCTGAAGACGTAACGAACAACTGAGCTCACAATCACCACCAGCACACACATGCCTGCCACTGGCCTCTCATGCCCTCAGGCACAAGCACCTCAAAATCACCACCAGTAGACTAGTGCCTGGCATGGCATGTGACAACATCACGAACAACTGAGCTCACAATCACCACCAGCACACACATGCCTGCCACTGGCCTCTCGCCCTCAGACACAATGACCTCACAATAACCACCAGCAAAAAAAGCCTGCCACTGGCCTCTAACGCCCTAAGGCACAAGGACCTCACAATCAACACCAGCACACACATGCCTGCCACTGGCCTCTGATGATGTCACGAACAACTGAGCTCACAATCACCACCAGCACACACATGCCTGCCACTGGCCTCTCATGACGTCACGAGCAACTGAGCTCACAATCACCACCAGCACACACATGCCTGCCACTGGCTTCTCACGCCCTCAGGCACAGCGACCTCACAATCACCACCAGCACACACATGCCTGCCACTGCCTTTTAACTCCCTCAGGTACAAGCACCTCACAATCACAACCAGAACACACCAGTCTGACACTGGCCTCTCATGCCTCCACGCACAACTGACCTCAAAATCACCACCAGCACACACATGCCTGCCACTGGCTCCTCATACCGTCATGCACAAGGACCTCACAGTCCCCCCCAGCACACACATGCCTGCCACTGGCCTCTGAAGACGTCATGAACAACTGAGCTCACAATCACCACCAGCAGACACGTGCCTGCCACTGGCTTTTAACTCCCTACGGCACAAGGACCTCACAATCACCACCAGCACACACATGCCTGGCACTGGCCTCTCAACCCGTCACGCACAAGTACCTCACAGTCACCCCCAGCACACACATGCCTGGCACTGGCCTCTCATGACGTCACGAGCAACTGAGCTCACAATCACCACCAGCACATACATGCCTGCCACTAGCCTCTCATGACGTCACGAGCAACTGAGCTCACAATCACCACCAGCACACACATGCCTGGCACCGGCCTCTGATGACATCAGGAACTATTGAGCTCACAATCGCCACCAGCACACACATGCCTGACACTGGCCTCTCATGCCCTCAGGCACAATCACCTCAAAATCACCACCAGTAGACTAGTGCCTGGCATGGCATGTGACAACATCACGAACAACTGAGCTCACAATCACCACCAGCACACACATGCCTGCCACTGGCCTCTCGCCCTCAGACACAATGACCTCACAATAACCACCAGCAAAAAAAGCCTGGCACTGGCCTCTAACGCCCTAAGGCACAAGGACCTCACAATCACCACCAGCACACACATGCCTGCCACTGGCCTCTGATGATGTCACGAGCAACTGAGCTCACAATCACCACCAGCACACACATGCCTGGCACTAGCCTCTCATGACGTCACGAGCAACTGAGCTCACAATCACCACCAGCACACAAATGCCTGCCACTGGCTTTTAACTCCCTCAGGTACAAGCACCTCACAATCACAACCAGAACACACCAGTCTGACACTGGCCTCTCATGCCTCCACGCAAAACTGACCTCAAAATCACCACCAGCACACACATGCCTGCCACTGCCTCCTCATACCGTCATGCACAAGGACCTCACAGTCCCCCCCAGCACACACATGCCTGCCACTGGCCTCTGAAGACGTCATGAACAACTGAGCTCACAATCACCACCAGCACACACGTGCCTGCCACTGGCTTTTAACTCCCTACAGCACAAGGACCTCACAATCACCACCAGCACACACATGCCTGGCACTGGCCTCTCAACCCGTCACGCACAAGTACCTCACAGTCACCCCCAGCACACACATGCCTGGCACTGGCCTCTGAAGACGTAACGAGCAACTGAGCTCACAATCACCACCAGCACACACATGCCTGCCACTGGCCTCTCATGCCCTCAGGCACAAGCACCTCAAAATCACCACCAGCAGACTAGTGCCTGGCATGGCATGTGACAACATCACGAAAAACTGAGCTCACAATCACCACCAGCACACACATGCCTGCCACTGGCCTCTCGCCCTCAGACACAATGACCTCACAATAACCACCAGCAAAAAAAGCCTGCCACTGGCCTCTAACGCCCTAAGGCACAGCGACCTCACAATCACCACCAGCACACACATGCCTGGCACTGGCCTCTGATGATGTCACGAACAACTGAGCTCACAATCACCACCAGCACACACATGCCTGCCACTGGCCTCTCATGATGTCACGAACAACTGAGCTCAATCACCACCAGCACACACATGCCTGCCACTGGCTTCTCACGCCCTCAGGCACAGCGACCTCACAATCACCACCAGCACACACATGCCTGCCACTGCCTTTTAACTCCCTCAGGTACAAGCACCTCACAATCACAACCAGAACACACGAGTCTGACACTGGCCTCTCATGCCTCCATGCACAACTGACCTCAAAATCACCACCAGCACACACATGCCTGCCACTGGCTCCTCATACCGTCATGCACAAGGACCTCACAGTCCCCCCCAGCACACACATGCCTGCCACTGGCCTCTGAAGACGTCATGAACAACTGAGCTCACAATCACCACCAGCACACACGTGCCTGCCACTGGCTTTTAACTCCCTACAGCACAAGGACCTCACAATCACCACCAGCACACACATGCCTGGCACTGGCCTCTCAACCCGTCACGCACAAGTACCTCACAGTCACCCCTAGCACACACATGCCTGGCAATGGCCTCTCATGACATCACGAACAACTGAGCTCACAATCACCACCAGCACACACATGCCTGCCACTGGCCTCTCATGCCCTCAGGCACAAGCACCTCAAAATCACCACCAGTAGACTAGTGCCTGGCATGGCATATGACAACATCATGAACAACTGAGCTCACAATCACCACCAGCACACACATGCCTGGCACTGGCTTTTAACTCCCTCAGGTACAAGCACCTCACAATCACAACCAGAACACACCAGTCTGACACTGGCCTCTCATGCCTCCACGCAAAACTGACCTCAAAATCACCACCAGCACACACATGCCTGCCACTGGCTCCTCATACCGTCATGCACAAGGACCTCACAGTCCCCCCCAGCACACACATGCCTGCCACTGGCCTCTGAAGACGTCATGAACAACTGAGCTCACAATCACCACCAGCAGACACGTGCCTGCCACTGGCTTTTAACTCCCTACGGCACAAGGACCTCACAATCACCACCAGCACACACATGCCTGCCACTGGCCTCTCAACCCGTCACGCACAAGTACCTCACAGTCACCCCCAGCACACACATGCCTGGCACTGGCCTCTGAAGACGTAACGAACAACTGAGCTCACAATCACCACCAGCACACACATGCCTGCCACTGGCCTCTCATGCCCTCAGGCACAAGCACCTCAAAATCACCACCAGTAGACTAGTGCCTGGCATGGCATGTGACAACATCACGAACAACTGAGCTCACAATCACCACCAGCACACACATGCCTGGCACTGGCCTCTCGCCCTCAGACACAATGACCTCACAATAACCACCAGCAAAAAAAGCCTGCCACTGGCCTCTAACGCCCTAAGGCACAAGGACCTCACAATCACCACCAGCACACACATGCCTGCCACTGGCCTCTGATGATGTCACGAACAACTGAGCTCACAATCACCACCAGCACACACATGCCTGCCACTGGCCTCTCATGACGTCACGAGCAACTGAGCTCACAATCACCACCAGCACACACATGCCTGCCACTGCCTTTTAACTCCCTCAGGTACAAGCACCTCACAATCACAACCAGAACACACCAGTCTGACACTGGCCTCTCATGCCTCCACGCACAACTGACCTCAAAATCACCACCAGCACACACATGCCTGCCACTGGCTCCTCATACCGTCATGCACAAGGACCTCACAGTCCCCCCCAGCACACACATGCCTGCCACTGGCCTCTGAAGACGTCATGAACAACTGAGCTCACAATCACCACCAGCAGACACGTGCCTGCCACTGGCTTTTAACTCCCTACGGCACAAGGACCTCACAATCACCACCAGCACACACATGCCTGGCACTGGCCTCTCAACCCGTCACGCACAAGTACCTCACAGTCACCCCTAGCACACACATGCCTGGCAATGGCCTCTCATGACATCACGAACAACTGAGCTCACAATCACCACCAGCACACACATGCCTGCCACTGGCCTCTCATGCCCTCAGGCACAAGCACCTCAAAATCACCACCAGTAGACTAGTGCCTGGCATGGCATATGACAACATCATGAACAACTGAGCTCACAATCACCACCAGCACACACATGCCTGGCACTGGCTTTTAACTCCCTCAGGTACAAGCACCTCACAATCACAACCAGAACACACCAGTCTGACACTGGCCTCTCATGCCTCCACGCAAAACTGACCTCAAAATCACCACCAGCACACACATGCCTGCCACTGCCTCCTCATACCGTCATGCACAAGGACCTCACAGTCCCCCCCAGCACACACATGCCTGCCACTGGCCTCTGAAGACGTCATGAACAACTGAGCTCACAATCACCACCAGCACACACGTGCCTGCCACTGGCTTTTAACTCCCTACAGCACAAGGACCTCACAATCACCACCAGCACACACATGCCTGGCACTGGCCTCTCAACCCGTCACGCACAAGTACCTCACAGTCACCCCCAGCACACACATGCCTGGCACTGGCCTCTGAAGACGTAACGAACAACTGAGCTCACAATCACCACCAGCACACACATGCCTGACACTGGCCTCTCATGCCCTCAGGCACAAGCACCTCAAAATCACCACCAGTAGACTAGTGCCTGGCATGGCATGTGACAACATCACGAACAACTGAGCTCACAATCACCACCAGCACACACATGCCTGCCACTGGCCTCTCGCCCTCAGACACAATGACCTCACAATAACCACCAGCAAAAAAAGCCTGCCACTGGCCTCTAACGCCCTAAGGCACAAGGACCTCACAATCACCACCAGCACACACATGCCTGCCACTGGCCTCTGATGATGTCACGAACAACTGAGCTCACAATCACCACCAGCACACACATGCCTGCCACTGGCCTCTCATGACGTCACGAGCAACTGAGCTCACAATCACCACCAGCACACACATGCCTGCCACTGCCTTTTAACTCCCTCAGGTACAAGCACCTCACAATCACAACCAGAACACACGAGTCTGACACTGGCCTCTCATGCCTCCACGCACAACTGACCTCAAAATCACCACCAGCACACACATGCCTGCCACTGGCTCCTCATACCGTCATGCACAAGGACCTCACAGTCCCCCCCAGCACACACATGCCTGCCACTGGCCTCTGAAGACGTCATGAACAACTGAGCTCACAATCACCACCAGCACACACGTGCCTGCCACTGGCTTTTAACTCCCTACAGCACAAGGACCTCACAATCACCACCAGCACACACATGCCTGGCACTGGCCTCTCAACCCGTCACGCACAAGTACCTCACAGTCACCCCTAGCACACACATGCCTGGCAATGGCCTCTCATGACATCACGAACAACTGAGCTCACAATCACCACCAGCACACACATGCCTGCCACTGGCCTCTCATGCCCTCAGGCACAAGCACCTCAAAATCACCACCAGTAGACTAGTGCCTGGCATGGCATATGACAACATCATGAACAACTGAGCTCACAATCACCACCAGCACACACATGCCTGCCACTGGCTTTTAACTCCCTCAGGTACAAGCACCTCACAATCACAACCAGAACACACCAGTCTGACACTGGCCTCTCATGCCTCCAAGCAAAACTGACCTCAAAATCACCACCAGCACACACATGCCTGCCACTGCCTCCTCATACCGTCATGCACAAGGACCTCACAGTCCCCCCCAGCACACACATGCCTGCCACTGGCCTCTCATGACGTCATGAACAACTGAGCTCACAATCACCACCAGCAGACACGTGCCTGCCACTGGCTTTTAACTCCCTACGGCACAAGGACCTCACAATCACCACCAGCACACACATGCCTGCCACTGGCCTCTCAACCCGTCACGCACAAGTACCTCACAGTCACCCCCAGCACACACATGCCTGGCACTGGCCTCTGAAGACGTAACGAGCAACTGAGCTCACAATCACCACCAGCACACACATGCCTGGCACCGGCCTCTGATGACATCAGGAACAATTGAGCTCACAATCACCACCAGCACACACTGCCTGCCACTAGCCTCTCATGACGTCATGAGCAACTGAGCTCACAATCACCACCAGCACACACATGCCTGCCACTGGCTTTTAACTCCCTCAGGTACAAGCACCTCACAATCACAACCAGAACACACCAGTCTGACACTGGCCTCTCATGCCTCCACGCACAACTGACCTCAAAATCACCACCAGCACACACATGCCTGCCACTGGCTCCTCATACCGTCATGCACAAGGACCTCACAGTCCCCCCCAGCACACACATGCCTGCCACTGGCCTCTAACGCCCTAAGGCACAGCGACCTCACAATCACCACCAGCACACACATGCCTGGCACTGGCCTCTGATGATGTCACGAACAACTGAGCTCACAATCACCACCAGCACACACATGCCTGGCACTGGCCTCTCATGATGTCACGAACAACTGAGCTCAATCACCACCAGCACACACATGCCTGCCACTGGCTTCTCACGCCCTCAGGCACAGCGACCTCACAATCACCACCAGCACACACATGCCTGCCACTGCCTTTTAACTCCCTCAGGTACAAGCACCTCACAATCACAACCAGAACACACCAGTCTGACACTGGCCTCTCATGCCTCCACGCAAAACTGACCTCAAAATCACCACCAGCACACACATGCCTGCCACTGCCTCCTCATACCGTCATGCACAAGGACCTCACAGTCCCCCCCAGCACACACATGCCTGCCACTGGCCTCTCATGACGTCATGAACAACTGAGCTCACAATCACCACCAGCAGACACGTGCCTGCCACTGGCTTTTAACTCCCTACAGCACAAGGACCTCACAATCACCACCAGCACACACATGCCTGGCACTGGCCTCTCAACCCGTCACGCACAAGTACCTCACAGTCACCCCCAGCACACACATGCCTGGCACTGGCCTCTGAAGACGTAACGAACAACTGAGCTCACAATCACCACCAGCACACACATGCCTGACACTGGCCTCTCATGCCCTCAGGCACAAGCACCTCAAAATCACCACCAGTAGACTAGTGCCTGGCACTGGCATGTGACAACATCACGAACAACTGAGCTCACAATCACCACCAGCACACACATGCCTGCCACTGGCCTCTCGCCCTCAGACACAATGACCTCACAATAACCACCAGCAAAAAAAGCTTGGCACTGGCCTCTAACGCCCTAAGGCACAAGGACCTCACAATCACCACCAGCACACACATGCCTGGCACTGGCCTCTGATGATGTCACGAACAACTGAGCTCACAATCACCACCAGCACACACATGCCTGCCACTGGCCTCTCATGACGTCACGAGCAACTGAGCTCACAATCACCACCAGCACACACATGCCTGCCACTGGCTTCTCACGCCCTCAGGCACAGCGACCTCACAATCACCACCAGCACACACATGCCTGCCACTGGCTTTTAACTCCCTCAGGTACAAGCACCTCACAATCACAACCAGAACACACCAGTCTGACACTGGCCTCTCATGCCTCCACGCACAACTGACCTCAAAATCACCACCAGCACACACATGCCTGCCACTGGCTCCTCATACCGTCATGCACAAGGACCTCACAGTCCCCCCCAGCACACACATGCCTGCCACTGGCCTCTGAAGACGTCATGAACAACTGAGCTCACAATCACCACCAGCACACACGTGCCTGCCACTGGCTTTTAACTCCCTACGGCACAAGGACCTCACAATCACCACCAGCACACACATGCCTGGCACTGGCCTCTCAACCCGTCACGCACAAGTACCTCACAGTCACCCCCAGCACACACATGCCTGGCACTGGCCTCTCATGACGTAACGAGCAACTGAGCTCACAATCACCACCAGCACACACATGCCTGGCACCGGCCTCTGATGACATCAGGAACAATTGAGCTCACAATCACCACCAGCACACACTGCCTGCCACTAGCCTCTCATGACGTCACGAGCAACTGAGCTCACAATCACCACCAGCACACACATGCCTGCCACTGGCTTTTAACTCCCTCAGGTACAAGCACCTCACAATCACAACCAGAACACACCAGTCTGACACTGGCCTCTCATGCCTCCACGCACAACTGACCTCAAAATCACCACCAGCACACACATGCCTGCCACTGGCTCCTCATACCGTCATGCACAAGGACCTCACAGTCCCCCCCAGCACACACATGCCTGACACTGGCCTCTGAAGACGTCATGAACAACTGAGCTCACAATCACCACCAGCAGACACGTTCCTGCCCCTGGCCTCTCATGCCCTCAGGCACAAGCACCTCAAAATCACCACCAGTAGACTAGTGCCTGGCATGGCATGTGACAACATCACGAACAACTGAGCTCACAATCACCACCAGCACACACATGCCTGCCACTGGCCTCTCGCCCTCAGACACAATGACCTCACAATAACCACCAGCAAAAAAAGCCTGCCACTGGCCTCTAACGCCCTAAGGCACAAGGACCTCACAATCACCACCAGCACACACATGCCTGGCACTGGCCTCTGATGATGTCACGAACAACTGAGCTCACAATCACCACCAGCACACACATGCCTGCCACTGGCCTCTCATGACGTCACGAGCAACTGAGCTCACAATCACCACCAGCACACACATGACTGCCACTGGCTTCTCACGCCCTCAGGCACAGCGACCTCACAATCACCACCAGCACACACATGCCTGCCACTGCCTTTTAACTCCCTCAGGTACAAGCACCTCACAATCACAACCAGAACACACCAGTCTGACACTGGCCTCTCATGCCTCCACGCACAACTGACCTCAAAATCACCACCAGCACACACATGCCTGCCACTGGCTCCTCATACCGTCATGCACAAGGACCTCACAGTCCCCCCCAGCACACACATGCCTGCCACTGGCCTCTGAAGACGTCATGAACAACTGAGCTCACAATCACCA
The DNA here is from genome assembly GCF_040807025.1 of Struthio camelus. Lineage (NCBI taxonomy): Eukaryota > Metazoa > Chordata > Aves > Struthioniformes > Struthionidae > Struthio > Struthio camelus. Next base: position 1,013,753 of record NW_027182575.1, read on the forward strand.
CCAGCACACACGTGCCTGCCACTGGCTTTTAACTCCCTACAGCACAAGGACCTCACAATCACCACCAGCACACACATGCCTGCCACTGGCCTCTCAACCCGTCACGCACAAGTACCTCACAGTCACCCCCAGCACACACATGCCTGGCACTGGCCTCTGAAGACGTAACGAACAACTGAGCTCACAATCACCACCAGCACACACATGCCTGCCACTGGCCTCTCATGCCCTCAGGCACAAGCACCTCAAAATCACCACCAGTAGACTAGTGCCTGGCATGGCATATGACAACATCATGAACAACTGAGCTCACAATCACCACCAGCACACACATGCCTGGCACTGGCTTTTAACTCCCTCAGGTACAAGCACCTCACAATCACAACCAGAACACACCAGTCTGACACTGGCCTCTCATGCCTCCACGCACAACTCACCTCAAAATCACCACCAGCACACACATGCCTGCCACTGCCTCCTCATACCGTCATGCACAAGGACCTCACAGTCCCCCCCAGCACACACATGCCTGCCACTGGCCTCTGAAGACGTCATGAACAACTGAGCTCACAATCACCACCAGCACACACGTGCCTGCCACTGGCTTTTAACTCCCTACAGCACAAGGACCTCACAATCACCACCAGCACACACATGCCTGGCACTGGCCTCTCAACCCGTCACGCACAAGTACCTCACAGTCACCCCCAGCACACACATGCCTGGCACTGGCCTCTGAAGACGTAACGAACAACTGAGCTCACAATCACCACCAGCACACACATGCCTGGCACCGGCCTCTGATGACATCAGGAACAATTGAGCTCACAATCACCACCAGCACACACTGCCTGCCACTAGCCTCTCATGACGTCATGAGCAACTGAGCTCACAATCACCACCAGCACACACATGCCTGCCACTGGCTTTTAACTCCCTCAGGTACAAGCACCTCACAATCACAACCAGAACACACCAGTCTGACACTGGCCTCTCATGCCTCCACGCACAACTGACCTCAAAATCACCACCAGCACACACATGCCTGCCACTGGCTCCTCATACCGTCATGCACAAGGACCTCACAGTCCCCCCCAGCACACACATGCCTGACACTGGCCTCTAACGCCCTAAGGCACAGCGACCTCACAATCACCACCAGCACACACATGCCTGGCACTGGCCTCTGATGATGTCACGAACAACTGAGCTCACAATCACCACCAGCACACACATGCCTGGCACTGGCCTCTCATGATGTCACGAACAACTGAGCTCAATCACCACCAGCACACACATGCCTGCCACTGGCTTCTCACGCCCTCAGGCACAGCGACCTCACAATCACCACCAGCACACACATGCCTGCCACTGCCTTTTAACTCCCTCAGGTACAAGCACCTCACAATCACAACCAGAACACACGAGTCTGACACTGGCCTCTCATGCCTCCACGCACAACTGACCTCAAAATCACCACCAGCACACACATGCCTGCCACTGGCTCCTCATACCGTCATGCACAAGGACCTCACAGTCCCCCCCAGCACACACATGCCTGCCACTGGCCTCTGAAGACGTCATGAACAACTGAGCTCACAATCACCACCAGCACACACGTGCCTGCCACTGGCTTTTAACTCCCTACAGCACAAGGACCTCACAATCACCACCAGCACACACATGCCTGGCACTGGCCTCTCAACCCGTCACGCACAAGTACCTCACAGTCACCCCCAGCACACACATGCCTGGCAATGGCCTCTGAAGACGTAACGAGCAACTGAGCTCACAATCACCACCAGCACACACATGCCTGCCACTGGCCTCTCATGCCCTCAGGCACAAGCACCTCAAAATCACCACCAGTAGACTAGTGCCTGGCATGGCATATGACAACATCATGAACAACTGAGCTCACAATCACCACCAGCACACACATGCCTGGCACTGGCTTTTAACTCCCTCAGGTACAAGCACCTCACAATCACAACCAGAACACACCAGTCTGACACTGGCCTCTCATGCCTCCACGCACAACTGACCTCAAAATCACCACCAGCACACACATGCCTGCCACTGCCTCCTCATACCGTCATGCACAAGGACCTCACAGTCCCCCCCAGCACACACATGCCTGCCACTGGCCTCTCATGACGTCATGAACAACTGAGCTCACAATCACCACCAGCAGACACGTGCCTGCCACTGGCTTTTAACTCCCTACAGCACAAGGACCTCACAATCACCACCAGCAGACACATGCCTGGCACTGGCCTCTCAACCCGTCACGCACAAGTACCTCACAGTCACCCCCAGCACACACATGCCTGGCACTGGCCTCTGAAGACGTAACGAACAACTGAGCTCACAATCACCACCAGCACACACATGCCTGCCACTGGCCTCTCATGCCCTCAGGCACAAGCACCTCAAAATCACCACCAGTAGACTAGTGCCTGGCATGGCATGTGACAACATCACGAACAACTGAGCTCACAATCACCACCAGCACACACATGCCTGGCACTGGCCTCTCGCCCTCAGACACAATGACCTCACAATAACCACCAGCAAAAAAAGCTTGGCACTGGCCTCTAACGCCCTAAGGCACAAGGACCTCACAATCACCACCAGCACACACATGCCTGGCACTGGCCTCTGATGATGTCACGAACAACTGAGCTCACAATCACCACCAGCACACACATGCCTGCCACTGGCCTCTCATGACGTCACGAGCAACTGAGCTCACAATCACCACCAGCACACACATGCCTGCCACTGGCTTCTCACGCCCTCAGGCACAGCGACCTCACAATCACCACCAGCACACACATGCCTGCCACTGCCTTTTAACTCCCTCAGGTACAAGCACCTCACAATCACAACCAGAACACACCAGTCTGACACTGGCCTCTCATGCCTCCACGCACAACTGACCTCAAAATCACCACCAGCACACACATGCCTGCCACTGGCTCCTCATACCGTCATGCACAAGGACCTCACAGTCCCCCCCAGCACACACATGCCTGACACTGGCCTCTGAAGACGTCATGAACAACTGAGCTCACAATCACCACCAGCAGACACGTGCCTGCCACTGGCCTCTCATGCCCTCAGGCACAAGCACCTCAAAATCACCACCAGTAGACTAGTGCCTGGCATGGCATGTGACAACATCACGAACAACTGAGCTCACAATCACCACCAGCACACACATGCCTGCCACTGGCCTCTCGCCCTCAGACACAATGACCTCACAATAACCACCAGCAAAAAAAGCCTGGCACTGGCCTCTAACGCCCTAAGGCACAAGGACCTCACAATCACCACCAGCACACACATGCCTGGCACTGGCCTCTGATGATGTCACGAACAACTGAGCTCACAATCACCACCAGCACACACATGCCTGCCACTGGCCTCTCATGACGTCACGAGCAACTGAGCTCACAATCACCACCAGCACACACATGCCTGCCACTGGCTTCTCACGCCCTCAGGCACAGCGACCTCACAATCACCACCAGCACACACATGCCTGCCACTGGCTTTTAACTCCCTCAGGTACAAGCACCTCACAATCACAACCAGAACACACCAGTCTGACACTGGCCTCTCATGCCTCCACGCACAACTGACCTCAAAATCACCACCAGCACACACATGCCTGCCACTGGCTCCTCATACCGTCATGCACAAGGACCTCACAGTCCCCCCCAGCACACACATGCCTGCCACTGGCCTCTGAAGACGTCATGAACAACTGAGCTCACAATCACCACCAGCAGACACGTGCCTGCCACTGGCTTTTAACTCCCTACAGCACAAGGACCTCACAATCACCACCAGCACACACATGCCTGCCACTGGCCTCTCAACCCGTCACGCACAAGTACCTCACAGTCACCCCCAGCACACACATGCCTGGCACTGGCCTCTGAAGACGTAACGAACAACTGAGCTCACAATCACCACCAGCACACACATGCCTGCCACTGGCCTCTCATGCCCTCAGGCACAAGCACCTCAAAATCACCACCAGTAGACTAGTGCCTGGCATGGCATATGACAACATCATGAACAACTGAGCTCACAATCACCACCAGCACACACATGCCTGGCACTGGCTTTTAACTCCCTCAGGTACAAGCACCTCACAATCACAACCAGAACACACCAGTCTGACACTGGCCTCTCATGCCTCCAAGCAAAACTGACCTCAAAATCACCACCAGCACACACATGCCTGCCACTGCCTCCTCATACCGTCATGCACAAGGACCTCACAGTCCCCCCCAGCACACACATGCCTGCCACTGGCCTCTGAAGACGTCATGAACAACTGAGCTCACAATCACCACCAGCACACACGTGCCTGCCACTGGCTTTTAACTCCCTACAGCACAAGGACCTCACAATCACCACCAGCACACACATGCCTGGCACTGGCCTCTCAACCCGTCACGCACAAGTACCTCACAGTCACCCCCAGCACACACATGCCTGGCACTGGCCTCTGAAGACGTAACGAACAACTGAGCTCACAATCACCACCAGCACACACATGCCTGGCACCGGCCTCTGATGACATCAGGAACAATTGAGCTCACAATCACCACCAGCACACACTGCCTGCCACTAGCCTCTCATGACGTCATGAGCAACTGAGCTCACAATCACCACCAGCACACACATGCCTGCCACTGGCTTTTAACTCCCTCAGGTACAAGCACCTCACAATCACAACCAGAACACACCAGTCTGACACTGGCCTCTCATGCCTCCACGCACAACTGACCTCAAAATCACCACCAGCACACACATGCCTGCCACTGGCTCCTCATACCGTCATGCACAAGGACCTCACAGTCCCCCCCAGCACACACATGCCTGCCACTGGCCTCTAACGCCCTAAGGCACAGCGACCTCACAATCACCACCAGCACACACATGCCTGGCACTGGCCTCTGATGATGTCACGAACAACTGAGCTCACAATCACCACCAGCACACACATGCCTGGCACTGGCCTCTCATGATGTCACGAACAACTGAGCTCAATCACCACCAGCACACACATGCCTGCCACTGGCTTCTCACGCCCTCAGGCACAGCGACCTCACAATCACCACCAGCACACACATGCCTGCCACTGCCTTTTAACTCCCTCAGGTACAAGCACCTCACAATCACAACCAGAACACACGAGTCTGACACTGGCCTCTCATGCCTCCACGCACAACTGACCTCAAAATCACCACCAGCACACACATGCCTGCCACTGGCTCCTCATACCGTCATGCACAAGGACCTCACAGTCCCCCCCAGCACACACATGCCTGCCACTGGCCTCTGAAGACGTCATGAACAACTGAGCTCACAATCACCACCAGCACACACGTGCCTGCCACTGGCTTTTAACTCCCTACAGCACAAGGACCTCACAATCACCACCAGCACACACATGCCTGGCACTGGCCTCTCAACCCGTCACGCACAAGTACCTCACAGTCACCCCTAGCACACACATGCCTGGCAATGGCCTCTCATGACATCACGAACAACTGAGCTCACAATCACCACCAGCACACACATGCCTGCCACTGGCCTCTCATGCCCTCAGGCACAAGCACCTCAAAATCACCACCAGTAGACTAGTGCCTGGCATGGCATATGACAACATCATGAACAACTGAGCTCACAATCACCACCAGCACACACATGCCTGGCACTGGCTTTTAACTCCCTCAGGTACAAGCACCTCACAATCACAACCAGAACACACCAGTCTGACACTGGCCTCTCATGCCTCCACGCACAACTGACCTCAAAATCACCACCAGCACACACATGCCTGCCACTGGCTCCTCATACCGTCATGCACAAGGACCTCACAGTCCCCCCCAGCACACACATGCCTGCCACTGGCCTCTCATGACGTCATGAACAACTGAGCTCACAATCACCACCAGCAGACACGTGCCTGCCACTGGCTTTTAACTCCCTACAGCACAAGGACCTCACAATCACCCCCAGCACACACATGCCTGGCACTGGCCTCTCAACCCGTCACGCACAAGTACCTCACAGTCACCCCCAGCACACACATGCCTGGCACTGGCCTCTGAAGACGTAACGAACAACTGAGCTCACAATCACCACCAGCACACACATGCCTGACACTGGCCTCTCATGCCCTCAGGCACAAGCACCTCAAAATCACCACCAGTAGACTAGTGCCTGGCATGGCATGTGACAACATCACGAACAACTGAGCTCACAATCACCACCAGCACACACATGCCTGGCACTGGCCTCTCGCCCTCAGACACAATGACCTCACAATAACCACCAGCAAAAAAAGCTTGGCACTGGCCTCTAACGCCCTAAGGCACAAGGACCTCACAATCACCACCAGCACACACATGCCTGGCACTGGCCTCTGATGATGTCACGAACAACTGAGCTCACAATCACCACCAGCACACACATGCCTGCCACTGGCCTCTCATGACGTCACGAGCAACTGAGCTCACAATCACCACCAGCACACACATGCCTGCCACTGGCTTCTCACGCCCTCAGGCACAGCGACCTCACAATCACCACCAGCACACACATGCCTGCCACTGGCTTTTAACTCCCTCAGGTACAAGCACCTCACAATCACAACCAGAACACACCAGTCTGACACTGGCCTCTCATGCCTCCACGCACAACTGACCTCAAAATCACCACCAGCACACACATGCCTGCCACTGGCTCCTCATACCGTCATGCACAAGGACCTCACAGTCCCCCCCAGCACACACATGCCTGCCACTGGCCTCTGAAGACGTCATGAACAACTGAGCTCACAATCACCACCAGCACACACGTGCCTGCCACTGGCTTCTAACGCCCTACGGCACAAGGACCTCACAATCACCACCAGCACACACATGCCTGCCACTGGCCTCTCAACCCGTCACGCACAAGTACCTCACAGTCACCCCCAGCACACACATGCCTGGCACTGGCCTCTGATGATGTCACGAACAACTGAGCTCACAATCACCACCAGCACACACATGCCTGGCACCGGCCTCTGATGACATCAGGAACAATTGAGCTCACAATCACCACCAGCACACACTGCCTGCCACTAGCCTCTCATGACGTCACGAGCAACTGAGCTCACAATCACCACCAGCACACACATGCCTGCCACTGGCTTTTAACTCCCTCAGGTACAAGCACCTCACAATCACAACCAGAACACACCAGTCTGACACTGGCCTCTCATGCCTCCACGCACAACTGACCTCAAAATCACCACCAGCACACACATGCCTGCCACTGGCTCCTCATACCGTCATGCACAAGGACCTCACAGTCCCCCCCAGCACACACATGCCTGCCACTGGCCTCTGAAGACGTCATGAACAACTGAGCTCACAATCACCACCAGCAGACACGTGCCTGCCACTGGCCTCTCATGCCCTCAGGCACAAGCACCTCAAAATCACCACCAGTAGACTAGTGCCTGGCATGGCATGTGACAACATCACGAACAACTGAGCTCACAATCACCACCAGCACACACATGCCTGCCACTGGCCTCTCGCCCTCAGACACAATGACCTCACAATAACCACCAGCAAAAAAAGCCTGCCACTGGCCTCTAACGCCCTAAGGCACAAGGACCTCACAATCACCACCAGCACACACATGCCTGGCACTGGCCTCTGATGATGTCACGAACAACTGAGCTCACAATCACCACCAGCACACACATGCCTGCCACTGGCCTCTCATGACGTCACGAGCAACTGAGCTCACAATCACCACCAGCACACACATGCCTGCCACTGGCTTCTCACGCCCTCAGGCACAGCGACCTCACAATCACCACCAGCACACACATGCCTGCCACTGCCTTTTAACTCCCTCAGGTACAAGCACCTCACAATCACAACCAGAACACACCAGTCTGACACTGGCCTCTCATGCCTCCACGCACAACTGACCTCAAAATCACCACCAGCACACACATGCCTGCCACTGCCTCCTCATACCGTCATGCACAAGGACCTCACAGTCCCCCCCAGCACACACATGCCTGCCACTGGCCTCTGAAGACGTCATGAACAACTGAGCTCACAATCACCACCAGCAGACACGTGCCTGCCACTGGCTTTTAACTCCCTACAGCACAAGGACCTCACAATCACCACCAGCACACACATGCCTGCCACTGGCCTCTCAACCCGTCACGCACAAGTACCTCACAGTCACCCCCAGCACACACATGCCTGCCACTGGCCTCTGAAGACGTAACGAACAACTGAGCTCACAATCACCACCAGCACACACATGCCTGCCACTGGCCTCTCATGCCCTCAGGCACAAGCACCTCAAAATCACCACCAGTAGACTAGTGCCTGGCATGGCATGTGACAACATCACGAACAACTGAGCTCACAATCACCACCAGCACACACATGCCTGCCACTGGCTTCTCACGCCCTCAGGCACAGCGACCTCACAATCACCACCAGCACACACATGCCTGCCACTGCCTTTTAACTCCCTCAGGTACAAGCACCTCACAATCACAACCAGAACACACCAGCCTGACACTGGCCTCTCATGCCTCCACGCACAACTGACCTCAAAATCACCACCAGCACACACATGCCTGCCACTGGCTCCTCATACCGTCATGCACAAGGACCTCACAGTCCCCCCCAGCACACACATGCCTGCCACTGGCCTCTCATGACGTCATGAACAACTGAGCTCACAATCACCACCAGCAGACACGTGCCTGCCACTGGCTTTTAACTCCCTACAGCACAAGGACCTCACAATCACCACCAGCACACACATGCCTGGCACTGGCCTCTCAACCCGTCACGCACAAGTACCTCACAGTCACCCCCAGCACACACATGCCTGGCACTGGCCTCTCATGACATCACGAACAACTGAGCTCACAATCACCACCAGCACACACATGCCTGCCACTGGCCTCTCATGCCCTCAGGCACAAGGTCCTCAAAATCACCACCAGTAGACTAGTGCCTGGCATGGCATATGACAACATCATGAACAACTGAGCTCAGAATCACCACCAGCACACACATGCCTGCCACTGGCCTCTCGCCCTCAGACACAATGACCTCACAATAACCACCAGCAAAAAAAGCCTGCCACTGGCCTCTAACGCCCTAAGGCACAAGGACCTCACAATCACCACCAGCACACACATGCCTGGCACTGGCCTCTGATGATGTCACGAACAACTGAGCTCACAATCACCACCAGCACACACATGCCTGCCACTGGCCTCTCATGACGTCACGAGCAACTGAGCTCACAATCACCACCAGCACACACATGCCTGCCACTGGCTTTTAACTCCCTCAGGTACAAGCACCTCACAATCACAACCAGAACACACCAGTCTGACACTGGCCTCTCATGCCTCCACGCACAACTGACCTCAAAATCACCACCAGCACACACATGCCTGCCACTGCCTCCTCATACCGTCATGCACAAGGACCTCACAGTCCCCCCCAGCACACACATGCCTGCCACTGGCCTCTGAAGACGTCATGAACAACTGAGATCACAATCACCACCAGCAGACACGTGCCTGCCACTGGCTTTTAACTCCCTACGGCACAAGGACCTCACAATCACCACCAGCACACACATGCCTGCCACTGGCCTCTCAACCCGTCACGCACAAGTACCTCACAGTCACCCCCAGCACACACATGCCTGGCACTGGCCTCTCATGACGTCACGAGCAACTGAGCTCACAATCACCACCAGCACACACATGCCTGGCACGGGCCTCTGATGACATCAGGAACAATTGAGCTCACAATCGCCACCAGCACACACATGCCTGCCACTGGCCTCTCATGCCCTCAGGCACAAGGACCTCAAAATCACCACCAGTAGACTAGTGCCTGGCATGGCATATGACAACATCATGAACAACTGAGCTCACAATCACCACCAGCACACACATGCCTGCCACTAGCTTCTCATGACGTCACGAGCAACTGAGCTCACAATCACCACCAGCACACACATGCCTGCCACTGGCTTTTAACTCCCTCAGGTACAAGCACCTCACAATCACAACCAGAACACACCAGTCTGACACTGGCCTCTCATGCCTCCACGCACAACTGACCTCAAAATCACCACCAGCACACACATGCCTGCCACTGGCTCCTCATACCGTCATGCACAAGGACCTCACAGTCCCCCCCAGCACACACATGCCTGCCACTGGCCTCTGAAGACGTCATGAACAACTGAGATCACAATCACCACCAGCACACACGTGCCTGCCACTGGCTTTTAACTCCCTACGGCACAAGGACCTCACAATCACCACCAGCAGACACATCCCTGGCACTGGCCTCACAACCCGTCACGCACAAGGACCTCACAGTCACCCCCAGCACACACATGCCTGGCACTGGCCTCTGAAGACGTAACGAACAACTGAGCTCACAATCACCACCAGCACACACATGCCTGGCACCGGCCTCTGATGACATCAGGAACAATTGAGCTCACAATCACCACCAGCACACACTGCCTGCCACTAGCCTCTCATGACGTCATGAGCAACTGAGCTCACAATCACCACCAGCACACACATGCCTGCCACTGGCTTTTAACTCCCTCAGGTACAAGCACCTCACAATCACAACCAGAACACACCAGTCTGACACTGGCCTCTCATGCCTCCACGCACAACTGACCTCAAAATCACCACCAGCACACACATGCCTGCCACTGGCTCCTCATACCGTCATGCACAAGGACCTCACAGTCCCCCCCAGCACACACATGCCTGCCACTGGCCTCTAACGCCCTAAGGCACAGCGACCTCACAATCACCACCAGCACACACATGCCTGGCACTGGCCTCTGATGATGTCACGAACAACTGAGCTCACAATCACCACCAGCACACACATGCCTGCCACTGGCCTCTCATGATGTCACGAACAACTGAGCTCAATCACCACCAGCACACACATGCCTGCCACTGGCTTCTCACGCCCTCAGGCACAGCGACCTCACAATCACCACCAGCACACACATGCCTGCCACTGCCTTTTAACTCCCTCAGGTACAAGCACCTCACAATCACAACCAGAACACACGAGTCTGACACTGGCCTCTCATGCCTCCACGCACAACTGACCTCAAAATCACCACCAGCACACACATGCCTGCCACTGGCTCCTCATACCGTCATGCACAAGGACCTCACAGTCCCCCCCAGCACACACATGCCTGCCACTGGCCTCTGAAGACGTCATGAACAACTGAGCTCACAATCACCACCAGCACACACGTGCCTGCCACTGGCTTTTAACTCCCTACGGCACAAGGACCTCACAATCACCACCAGCACACACATGCCTGGCACTGGCCTCTCAACCCGTCACGCACAAGTACCTCACAGTCACCCCTAGCACACACATGCCTGGCAATGGCCTCTCATGACATCACGAACAACTGAGCTCACAATCACCACCAGCACACACATGCCTGCCACTGGCCTCTCATGCCCTCAGGCACAAGCACCTCAAAATCACCACCAGTAGACTAGTGCCTGGCATGGCATATGACAACATCATGAACAACTGAGCTCACAATCACCACCAGCACACACATGCCTGGCACTGGCTTTTAACTCCCTCAGGTACAAGCACCTCACAATCACAACCAGAACACACCAGTCTGACACTGGCCTCTCATGCCTCCACGCACAACTGACCTCAAAATCACCACCAGCACACACATGCCTGCCACTGCCTCCTCATACCGTCATGCACAAGGACCTCACAGTCCCCCCCAGCACACACATGCCTGCCACTGGCCTCTGAAGACGTCATGAACAACTGAGCTCACAATCACCACCAGCACACACGTGCCTGCCACTGGCTTTTAACTCCCTACAGCACAAGGACCTCACAATCACCACCAGCACACACATGCCTGGCACTGGCCTCTCAACCCGTCACGCACAAGTACCTCACAGTCACCCCCAGCACACACATGCCTGGCACTGGCCTCTGAAGACGTAACGAACAACTGAGCTCACAATCACCACCAGCACACACATGCCTGACACTGGCCTCTCATGCCCTCAGGCACAAGCACCTCAAAATCACCACCAGTAGACTAGTGCCTGGCATGGCATGTGACAACATCACGAACAACTGAGCTCACAATCACCACCAGCACACACATGCCTGCCACTGGCCTCTCGCCCTCAGACACAATGACCTCACAATAACCACCAGCAAAAAAAGCTTGGCACTGGCCTCTAACGCCCTAAGGCACAAGGACCTCACAATCACCACCAGCACACACATGCCTGGCACTGGCCTCTGATGATGTCACGAACAACTGAGCTCACAATCACCACCAGCACACACATGCCTGCCACTGGCCTCTCATGACGTCACGAGCAACTGAGCTCACAATCACCACCAGCACACACATGCCTGCCACTGGCTTCTCACGCCCTCAGGCACAGCGACCTCACAATCACCACCAGCACACACATGCCTGCCACTGGCTTTTAACTCCCTCAGGTACAAGCACCTCACAATCACAACCAGAACACACCAGTCTGACACTGGCCTCTCATGCCTCCACGCACAACTGACCTCAAAATCACCACCAGCACACACATGCCTGCCACTGGCTCCTCATACCGTCATGCACAAGGACCTCACAGTCCCCCCCAGCACACACATGCCTGCCACTGGCCTCTGAAGACGTCATGAACAACTGAGCTCACAATCACCACCAGCACACACGTGCCTGCCACTGGCTTTTAACTCCCTACGGCACAAGGACCTCACAATCACCACCAGCACACACATGCCTGCCACTGGCCTCTCAACCCGTCACGCACAAGTACCTCACAGTCACCCCCAGCACACACATGCCTGGCACTGGCCTCTGAAGACGTAACGAGCAACTGAGCTCACAATCACCACCAGCACACACATGCCTGGCACCGGCCTCTGATGACATCAGGAACAATTGAGCTCACAATCACCACCAGCACACACTGCCTGCCACTAGCCTCTCATGACGTCACGAGCAACTGAGCTCACAATCACCACCAGCACACACATGCCTGCCACTGGCTTTTAACTCCCTCAGGTACAAGCACCTCACAATCACAACCAGAACACACCAGTCTGACACTGGCCTCTCATGCCTCCACGCACAACTGACCTCAAAATCACCACCAGCACACACATGCCTGCCACTGGCTCCTCATACCGTCATGCACAAGGACCTCACAGTCCCCCCCAGCACACACATGCCTGACACTGGCCTCTGAAGACGTCATGAACAACTGAGCTCACAATCACCACCAGCAGACACGTGCCTGCCACTGGCCTCTCATGCCCTCAGGCACAAGCACCTCAAAATCACCACCAGTAGACTAGTGCCTGGCATGGCATGTGACAACATCACGAACAACTGAGCTCACAATCACCACCAGCACACACATGCCTGCCACTGGCCTCTCGCCCTCAGACACAATGACCTCACAATAACCACCAGCAAAAAAAGCCTGGCACTGGCCTCTAACGCCCTAAGGCACAAGGACCTCACAATCACCACCAGCACACACATGCCTGGCACTGGCCTCTGATGATGTCACGAACAACTGAGCTCACAATCACCACCAGCACACACATGCCTGCCACTGGCCTCTCATGACGTCACGAGCAACTGAGCTCACAATCACCACCAGCACACACATGCCTGCCACTGGCTTCTCACGCCCTCAGGCACAGCGACCTCACAATCACCACCAGCACACACATGCCTGGCACTGGCCTCTGATGATGTCACGAACAACTGAGCTCACAATCACCACCAGCACACACATGCCTGCCACTGGCCTCTCATGATGTCACGAACAACTGAGCTCAATCACCACCAGCACACACATGCCTGCCACTGGCTTCTCACGCCCTCAGGCACAGCGACCTCACAATCACCACCAGCACACACATGCCTGCCACTGCCTTTTAACTCCCTCAGGTACAAGCACCTCACAATCACAACCAGAACACACGAGTCTGACACTGGCCTCTCATGCCTCCACGCACAACTGACCTCAAAATCACCACCAGCACACACATGCCTGCCACTGGCTCCTCATACCGTCATGCACAAGGACCTCACAGTCCCCCCCAGCACACACATGCCTGCCACTGGCCTCTGAAGACGTCATGAACAACTGAGCTCACAATCACCACCAGCACACACGTGCCTGCCACTGGCTTTTAACTCCCTACGGCACAAGGACCTCACAATCACCACCAGCACACACATGCCTGGCACTGGCCTCTCAACCCGTCACGCACAAGTACCTCACAGTCACCCCTAGCACACACATGCCTGGCAATGGCCTCTCATGACATCACGAACAACTGAGCTCACAATCACCACCAGCACACACATGCCTGCCACTGGCCTCTCATGCCCTCAGGCACAAGCACCTCAAAATCACCACCAGTAGACTAGTGCCTGGCATGGCATATGACAACATCATGAACAACTGAGCTCACAATCACCACCAGCACACACATGCCTGGCACTGGCTTTTAACTCCCTCAGGTACAAGCACCTCACAATCACAACCAGAACACACCAGTCTGACACTGGCCTCTCATGCCTCCACGCACAACTGACCTCAAAATCACCACCAGCACACACATGCCTGCCACTGCCTCCTCATACCGTCATGCACAAGGACCTCACAGTCCCCCCCAGCACACACATGCCTGCCACTGGCCTCTGAAGACGTCATGAACAACTGAGCTCACAATCACCACCAGCACACACGTGCCTGCCACTGGCTTTTAACTCCCTACAGCACAAGGACCTCACAATCACCACCAGCACACACATGCCTGGCACTGGCCTCTCAACCCGTCACGCACAAGTACCTCACAGTCACCCCCAGCACACACATGCCTGGCACTGGCCTCTGAAGACGTAACGAACAACTGAGCTCACAATCACCACCAGCACACACATGCCTGACACTGGCCTCTCATGCCCTCAGGCACAAGCACCTCAAAATCACCACCAGTAGACTAGTGCCTGGCATGGCATGTGACAACATCACGAACAACTGAGCTCACAATCACCACCAGCACACACATGCCTGCCACTGGCCTCTCGCCCTCAGACACAATGACCTCACAATAACCACCAGCAAAAAAAGCTTGGCACTGGCCTCTAACGCCCTAAGGCACAAGGACCTCACAATCACCACCAGCACACACATGCCTGGCACTGGCCTCTGATGATGTCACGAACAACTGAGCTCACAATCACCACCAGCACACACATGCCTGCCACTGGCCTCTCATGACGTCACGAGCAACTGAGCTCACAATCACCACCAGCACACACATGCCTGCCACTGGCTTCTCACGCCCTCAGGCACAGCGACCTCACAATCACCACCAGCACACACATGCCTGCCACTGGCTTTTAACTCCCTCAGGTACAAGCACCTCACAATCACAACCAGAACACACCAGTCTGACACTGGCCTCTCATGCCTCCACGCACAACTGACCTCAAAATCACCACCAGCACACACATGCCTGCCACTGGCTCCTCATACCGTCATGCACAAGGACCTCACAGTCCCCCCCAGCACACACATGCCTGCCACTGGCCTCTGAAGACGTCATGAACAACTGAGCTCACAATCACCACCAGCACACACGTGCCTGCCACTGGCTTTTAACTCCCTACGGCACAAGGACCTCACAATCACCACCAGCACACACATGCCTGCCACTGGCCTCTCAACCCGTCACGCACAAGTACCTCACAGTCACCCCCAGCACACACATGCCTGGCACTGGCCTCTGAAGACGTAACGAGCAACTGAGCTCACAATCACCACCAGCACACACATGCCTGGCACCGGCCTCTGATGACATCAGGAACAATTGAGCTCACAATCACCACCAGCACACACTGCCTGCCACTAGCCTCTCATGACGTCACGAGCAACTGAGCTCACAATCACCACCAGCACACACATGCCTGCCACTGGCTTTTAACTCCCTCAGGTACAAGCACCTCACAATCACAACCAGAACACACCAGCCTGACACTGGCCTCTCATGCCTCCACGCACAACTGACCTCAAAATCACCACCAGCACACACATGCCTGCCACTGGCTCCTCATACCGTCATGCACAAGGACCTCACAGTCCCCCCCAGCACACACATGCCTGCCACTGGCCTCTCATGACGTCATGAACAACTGAGCTCACAATCACCACCAGCAGACACGTGCCTGCCACTGGCTTTTAACTCCCTACAGCACAAGGACCTCACAATCACCACCAGCACACACATGCCTGGCACTGGCCTCTCAACCCGTCACGCACAAGTACCTCACAGTCACCCCCAGCACACACATGCCTGGCACTGGCCTCTCATGACATCACGAACAACTGAGCTAACAATCACCACCAGCACACACATGCCTGCCACTGGCCTCTCATGCCCTCAGGCACAAGGTCCTCAAAATCACCACCAGTAGACTAGTGCCTGGCATGGCATATGACAACATCATGAACAACTGAGCTCACAATCACCACCAGCACACACATGCCTGCCACTGGCCTCTCGCCCTCAGACACAATGACCTCACAATAACCACCAGCAAAAAAAGCCTGCCACTGGCCTCTAACGCCCTAAGGCACAAGGACCTCACAATCACCACCAGCACACACATGCCTGGCACTGGCCTCTGATGATGTCACGAACAACTGAGCTCACAATCACCACCAGCACACACATGCCTGCCACTGGTCTCTCATGACGTCACGAGCAACTGAGCTCACAATCACCACCAGCACACACATGCCTGCCACTGGCTTTTAACTCCCTCAGGTACAAGCACCTCACAATCACAACCAGAACACACCAGTCTGACACTGGCCTCTCATGCCTCCACGCACAACTGACCTCAAAATCACCACCAGCACACACATGCCTGCCACTGCCTCCTCATACCGTCATGCACAAGGACCTCACAGTCCCCCCCAGCACACACATGCCTGCCACTGGCCTCTGAAGACGTCATGAACAACTGAGATCACAATCACCACCAGCAGACACGTGCCTGCCACTGGCTTTTAACTCCCTACGGCACAAGGACCTCACAATCACCACCAGCACACACATGCCTGCCACTGGCCTCTCAACCCGTCACGCACAAGTACCTCACAGTCACCCCCAGCACACACATGCCTGCCACTGGCCTCTCATGACGTCACGAGCAACTGAGCTCACAATCACCACCAGCACACACATGCCTGGCACGGGCCTCTGATGACATCAGGAACAATTGAGCTCACAATCGCCACCAGCACACACATGCCTGCCACTGGCCTCTCATGCCCTCAGGCACAAGGACCTCAAAATCACCACCAGTAGACTAGTGCCTGGCATGGCATATGACAACATCATGAACAACTGAGCTCACAATCACCACCAGCACACACATGCCTGCCACTAGCTTCTCATGACGTCACGAGCAACTGAGCTCACAATCACCACCAGCACACACATGCCTGCCACTGGCTTTTAACTCCCTCAGGTACAAGCACCTCACAATCACAACCAGAACACACCAGTCTGACACTGGCCTCTCATGCCTCCACGCACAACTGACCTCAAAATCACCACCAGCACACACATGCCTGCCACTGGCTCCTCATACCGTCATGCACAAGGACCTCACAGTCCCCCCCAGCACACACATGCCTGGCAATGGACTCTCATGACGTCATGAACAACTGAGCTCACAATCACCACCAGCAGACACGTGCCTGCCACTGGCCTCTCATGCCCTCAGGCACAAGCACCTCAAAATCACCACCAGTAGACTAGTGCCTGGCATGGCATATGACAACATCATGAACAACTGAGCTCACAATCACCACCAGCACACACATGCCTGCCACTGGCCTCTCGCCCTCAGACACAATGACCTCACAATAACCACCAGCAAAAAAAGCCTGCCACTGGCCTCTAACGCCCTAAGGCACAAGGACCTCACAATCACCACCAGCACACACATGCCTGGCACTGGCCTCTGATGATGTCACGAACAACTGAGCTCACAATCACCACCAGCACACACATGCCTGCCACTGGTCTCTCATGACGTCACGAGCAACTGAGCTCACAATCACCACCAGCACACACATGCCTGCCACTGGCTTTTAACTCCCTCAGGTACAAGCACCTCACAATCACAACCAGAACACACCAGTCTGACACTGGCCTCTCATGCCTCCACGCACAACTGACCTCAAAATCACCACCAGCACACACATGCCTGCCACTGCCTCCTCATACCGTCATGCACAAGGACCTCACAGTCCCCCCCAGCACACACATGCCTGCCACTGGCCTCTGAAGACGTCATGAACAACTGAGATCACAATCACCACCAGCAGACACGTGCCTGCCACTGGCTTTTAACTCCCTACGGCACAAGGACCTCACAATCACCACCAGCACACACATGCCTGCCACTGGCCTCTCAACCCGTCACGCACAAGTACCTCACAGTCACCCCCAGCACACACATGCCTGCCACTGGCCTCTCATGACGTCACGAGCAACTGAGCTCACAATCACCACCAGCACACACATGCCTGGCACGGGCCTCTGATGACATCAGGAACAATTGAGCTCACAATCGCCACCAGCACACACATGCCTGCCACTGGCCTCTCATGCCCTCAGGCACAAGGACCTCAAAATCACCACCAGTAGACTAGTGCCTGGCATGGCATATGACAACATCATGAACAACTGAGCTCACAATCACCACCAGCACACACATGCCTGCCACTAGCTTCTCATGACGTCACGAGCAACTGAGCTCACAATCACCACCAGCACACACATGCCTGGCACTGGCTTTTAACTCCCTCAGGTACAAGCACCTCACAATCACAACCAGAACACACCAGTCTGACACTGGCCTCTCATGCCTCCACGCACAACTGACCTCAAAATCACCACCAGCACACACATGCCTGCCACTGGCTCCTCATACCGTCATGCACAAGGACCTCACAGTCCCCCCCAGCACACACATGCCTGGCAATGGACTCTCATGACGTCATGAACAACTGAGCTCACAATCACCACCAGCAGACACGTGCCTGCCACTGGCCTCTCATGCCCTCAGGCACAAGCACCTCAAAATCACCACCAGTAGACTAGTGCCTGGCATGGCATGTGACAACATCACGAACAACTGAGCTCACAATCACCACCAGCACACACATGCCTGCCACTGGCCTCTCGCCCTCAGACACAATGAACTCACAATAACCACCAGCAAAAAAAGCCTGCCACTGGCCTCTAACGCCCTAAGGCACAAGGACCTCACAATCACCACCAGCACACACATGCCTGGCACTGGCCTCTGATGATGTCACGAACAACTGAGCTCACAATCACCACCAGCACACACATGCCTGCCACTGGCCTCTCATGACGTCACGAGCAACTGAGCTCACAATCACCACCAGCACACACATGCCTGCCACTGGCTTCTCACGCCCTCAGGCACAGCGACCTCACAATCACCACCAGCACACACATGCCTGCCACTGCCTTTTAACTCCCTCAGGTACAAGCACCTCACAATCACAACCAGAACACACCAGTCTGACACTGGCCTCTCATGCCTCCACGCACAACTGACCTCAAAATCACCACCAGCACACACATGCCTGCCACTGCCTCCTCATACCGTCATGCACAAGGACCTCACAGTCCCCCCCAGCACACACATGCCTGCCACTGGCCTCTGAAGACGTCATGAACAACTGAGCTCACAATCACCACCAGCACACACGTGCCTGCCACTGGCTTTTAACTCCCTACAGCACAAGGACCTCACAATCACCACCAGCACACACATGCCTGCCACTGGCCTCTCAACCCGTCACGCACAAGTACCTCACAGTCACCCCCAGCACACACATGCCTGGCAATGGCCTCTCATGACATCACGAACAACTGAGCTCACAATCACCACCAGCACACACATGCCTGCCACTGGCCTCTCATGCCCTCAGGCACAAGCACCTCAAAATCACCACCAGTAGACTAGTGCCTGGCATGGCATGTGACAACATCACGAACAACTGAGCTCACAATCACCACCAGCACACACATGCCTGCCACTGGCTTCTCACGCCCTCAGGCACAGCGACCTCACAATCACCACCAGCACACACATGCCTGCCACTGCCTTTTAACTCCCTCAGGTACAAGCACCTCACAATCACAACCAGAACACACCAGCCTGACACTGGCCTCTCATGCCTCCACGCACAACTGACCTCAAAATCACCACCAGCACACACATGCCTGCCACTGGCTCCTCATACCGTCATGCACAAGGACCTCACAGTCCCCCCCAGCACACACATGCCTGCCACTGGCCTCTCATGACGTCATGAACAACTGAGCTCACAATCACCACCAGCAGACACGTGCCTGCCACTGGCTTTTAACTCCCTACAGCACAAGGACCTCACAATCACCACCAGCACACACATGCCTGGCACTGGCCTCTCAACCCGTCACGCACAAGTACCTCACAGTCACCCCTAGCACACACATGCCTGGCAATGGCCTCTCATGACGTAACGAACAACTGAGCTCACAATCACCACCAGCACACACATGCCTGCCACTGGTCTCTCATGCCCTCAGGCACAAGGTCCTCAAAATCACCACCAGTAGACTAGTGCCTGGCATGGCATATGACAACATCATGAACAACTGAGCTCACAATCACCACCAGCACACACATGCCTGCCACTGGCCTCTCGCCCTCAGACACAATGACCTCACAATAACCACCAGCAAAAAAAGCCTGCCACTGGCCTCTAACGCCCTAAGGCACAAGGACCTCACAATCACCACCAGCACACACATGCCTGGCACTGGCCTCTGATGATGTCACGAACAACTGAGCTCACAATCACCACCAGCACACACATGCCTGCCACTGGTCTCTCATGACGTCACGAGCAACTGAGCTCACAATCACCACCAGCACACACATGCCTGCCACTGGCTTTTAACTCCCTCAGGTACAAGCACCTCACAATCACAACCAGAACACACCAGTCTGACACTGGCCTCTCATGCCTCCACGCACAACTGACCTCAAAATCACCACCAGCACACACATGCCTGCCACTGCCTCCTCATACCGTCATGCACAAGGACCTCACAGTCCCCCCCAGCACACACATGTCTGCCACTGGCCTCTGAAGATGTCATGAACAACTGAGCTCACAATCACCACCAGCAGACACGTGCCTGGCACTGGCCTCTGATGATGTCACGAACAACTGAGCTCACAATCACCACCAGCACACACATGCCTGCCACTGGCCTCTCATGATGTCACGAACAACTGAGCTCACAATCACCACCAGCACACACATGCCTGCCACTGGCCTCTCACGCCCTCAGGCACAGGGACCTCACAATCACCACCAGCACACACATGCCTGCCACTGCCTTTTAACTCCCTCAGGTACAAGCACCTCACAATCACAACCAGAACACACGAGTCTGACACTGGCCTCTCATGCCTCCACGCACAACTGACCTCAAAATCACCACCAGCACACACATGCCTGCCACTGGCTCCTCATACCGTCATGCACAAGGACCTCACAGTCCCCCCCAGCACACACATGCCTGCCACTGGCCTCTGAAGACGTCATGAACAACTGAGATCACAATCACCACCAGCAGACACGTGCCTGCCACTGGCTTTTAACTCCCTACGGCACAAGGACCTCACAATCACCACCAGCACACACATGCCTGGCACTGGCCTCTCAACCCGTCACGCACAAGTACCTCACAGTCACCCCCAGCACACACATGCCTGGCACTGGCCTCTCATGACATCACGAACAACTGAGCTCACAATCACCACCAGCAGACACGTGCCTGCCACTGGCTTTTAACTCCCTACAGCACAAGGACCTCACAATCACCACCAGCACACACATGCCTGGCACTGGCCTCTCAACCCGTCACGCACAAGTACCTCACAGTCACCCCCAGCACACACATGCCTGGCACTGGCCTCTGAAGACGTAACGAGCAACTGAGCTCACAATCACCACCAGCACACACATGCCTGCCACTGGCCTCTCATGCCCTCAGGCACAAGGTCCTCAAAATCACCACCAGTAGACTAGTGCCTGGCATGGCATATGACAACATCATGAACAACTGAGCTCAGAATCACCACCAGCACACACATGCCTGCCACTGGCCTCTCGCCCTCAGACACAATGACCTCACAATAACCACCAGCAAAAAAAGCCTGCCACTGGCCTCTAACGCCCTAAGGCACAAGGACCTCACAATCACCACCAGCACACACATGCCTGGCACTGGCCTCTCATGACGTCACGAGCAACTGAGCTCACAATCACCACCAGCACACACATGCCTGCCACTGGCTTTTAACTCCCTCAGGTACAAGCACCTCACAATCACAACCAGAACACACCAGTCTGACACTGGCCTCTCATGCCTCCACGCACAACTGACCTCAAAATCACCACCAGCACACACATGCCTGCCACTGCCTCCTCATACCGTCATGCACAAGGACCTCACAGTCCCCCCCAGCACACACATGCCTGCCACTGGCCTCTGAAGACGTCATGAACAACTGAGATCACAATCACCACCAGCAGACACGTGCCTGCCACTGGCTTTTAACTCCCTACGGCACAAGGACCTCACAATCACCACCAGCACACACATGCCTGCCACTGGCCTCTCAACCCGTCACGCACAAGTACCTCACAGTCACCCCCAGCACACACATGCCTGGCACTGGCCTCTCATGACGTCACGAGCAACTGAGCTCACAATCACCACCAGCACACACATGCCTGGCACGGGCCTCTGATGACATCAGGAACAATTGAGCTCACAATCGCCACCAGCACACACATGCCTGCCACTGGCCTCTCATGCCCTCAGGCACAAGGACCTCAAAATCACCACCAGTAGACTAGTGCCTGGCATGGCATATGACAACATCATGAACAACTGAGCTCACAATCACCACCAGCACACACATGCCTGCCACTAGCTTCTCATGACGTCACGAGCAACTGAGCTCACAATCACCACCAGCACACACATGCCTGCCACTGGCTTTTAACTCCCTCAGGTACAAGCACCTCACAATCACAACCAGAACACACCAGTCTGACACTGGCCTCTCATGCCTCCACGCACAACTGACCTCAAAATCACCACCAGCACACACATGCCTGCCACTGGCTCCTCATACCGTCACGCACAAGGACCTCACAGTCCCCCCCAGCACACACATGCCTGGCAATGGACTCTCATGACGTCATGAACAACTGAGCTCACAATCACCACCAGCAGACACGTGCCTGCCACTGGCCTCTCATGCCCTCAGGCACAAGCACCTCAAAATCACCACCAGTAGACTAGTGCCTGGCATGGCATGTGACAACATCACGAACAACTGAGCTCACAATCACCACCAGCACACACATGCCTGCCACTGGCCTCTCGCCCTCAGACACAATGACCTCACAATAACCACCAGCAAAAAAAGCCTGGCACTGGCCTCTAACGCCCTAAGGCACAAGGACCTCACAATCACCACCAGCACACACATGCCTGGCACTGGCCTCTGATGATGTCACGAACAACTGAGCTCACAATCACCACCAGCACACACATGCCTGCCACTGGCCTCTCATGACGTCACGAGCAACTGAGCTCACAATCACCACCAGCACACACATGCCTGCCACTGGCTTCTCACGCCCTCAGGCACAGCGAC
Organism: Struthio camelus; assembly: GCF_040807025.1. NCBI lineage: Eukaryota > Metazoa > Chordata > Aves > Struthioniformes > Struthionidae > Struthio > Struthio camelus. The sequence continues at coordinate 1,037,771 of NW_027182575.1, forward strand.
CTCACAATCACCACCAGCACACACATGCCTGCCACTGCCTTTTAACTCCCTCAGGTACAAGCACCTCACAATCACAACCAGAACACACCAGTCTGACACTGGCCTCTCATGCCTCCACGCACAACTGACCTCAAAATCACCACCAGCACACACATGCCTGCCACTGCCTCCTCATACCGTCATGCACAAGGACCTCACAGTCCCCCCCAGCACACACATGCCTGCCACTGGCCTCTGAAGACGTCATGAACAACTGAGCTCACAATCACCACCAGCACACACGTGCCTGCCACTGGCTTTTAACTCCCTACAGCACAAGGACCTCACAATCACCACCAGCACACACATGCCTGCCACTGGCCTCTCAACCCGTCACGCACAAGTACCTCACAGTCACCCCCAGCACACACATGCCTGGCACTGGCCTCTGAAGACGTAACGAACAACTGAGCTCACAATCACCACCAGCACACACATGCCTGCCACTGGCCTCTCATGCCCTCAGGCACAAGCACCTCAAAATCACCACCAGTAGACTAGTGCCTGGCATGGCATGTGACAACATCACGAACAACTGAGCTCACAATCACCACCAGCACACACATGCCTGCCACTGGCTTCTCACGCCCTCAGGCACAGCGACCTCACAATCACCACCAGCACACACATGCCTGCCACTGCCTTTTAACTCCCTCAGGTACAAGCACCTCACAATCACAACCAGAACACACCAGCCTGACACTGGCCTCTCATGCCTCCACGCACAACTGACCTCAAAATCACCACCAGCACACACATGCCTGCCACTGGCTCCTCATACCGTCATGCACAAGGACCTCACAGTCCCCCCCAGCACACACATGCCTGCCACTGGCCTCTCATGACGTCATGAACAACTGAGCTCACAATCACCACCAGCACACACGTGCCTGCCACTGGCTTTTAACTCCCTACAGCACAAGGACCTCACAATCACCACCAGCACACACATGCCTGGCACTGGCCTCTCAACCCGTCACGCACAAGTACCTCACAGTCACCCCTAGCACACACATGCCTGGCAATGGCCTCTCATGACGTAACGAACAACTGAGCTCACAATCACCACCAGCACACACATGCCTGCCACTGGCCTCTCATGCCCTCAGGCACAAGGTCCTCAAAATCACCACCAGTAGACTAGTGCCTGGCATGGCATATGACAACATCATGAACAACTGAGCTCACAATCACCACCAGCACACACATGCCTGCCACTGGCCTCTCGCCCTCAGACACAATGACCTCACAATAACCACCAGCAAAAAAAGCCTGCCACTGGCCTCTAACGCCCTAAGGCACAAGGACCTCACAATCACCACCAGCACACACATGCCTGGCACTGGCCTCTGATGATGTCACGAACAACTGAGCTCACAATCACCACCAGCACACACATGCCTGCCACTGGTCTCTCATGACGTCACGAGCAACTGAGCTCACAATCACCACCAGCACACACATGCCTGCCACTGGCTTTTAACTCCCTCAGGTACAAGCACCTCACAATCACAACCAGAACACACCAGTCTGACACTGGCCTCTCATGCCTCCACGCCCAACTGACCTCAAAATCACCACCAGCACACACATGCCTGCCACTGCCTCCTCATACCGTCATGCACAAGGACCTCACAGTCCCCCCCAGCACACACATGTCTGCCACTGGCCTCTGAAGACGTCATGAACAACTGAGCTCACAATCACCACCAGCACACACATGCCTGCCACTGGCCTCTCATGATGTCACGAACAACTGAGCTCACAATCACCACCAGCACACACATGCCTGCCACTGGCCTCTCACGCCCTCAGGCACAGGGACCTCACAATCACCACCAGCACACACATGCCTGCCACTGCCTTTTAACTCCCTCAGGTACAAGCACCTCACAATCACAACCAGAACACACGAGTCTGACACTGGCCTCTCATGCCTCCACGCACAACTGACCTCAAAATCACCACCAGCACACACATGCCTGCCACTGGCTCCTCATACCGTCATGCACAAGGACCTCACAGTCCCCCCCAGCCCACACATGCCTGCCACTGGCCTCTGAAGACGTCATGAACAACTGAGATCACAATCACCACCAGCAGACACGTGCCTGCCACTGGCTTTTAACTCCCTACGGCACAAGGACCTCACAATCACCACCAGCACACACATGCCTGGCACTGACCTCTCAACCCGTCACGCACAAGTACCTCACAGTCACCCCCAGCACACACATGCCTGGCACTGGCCTCTGAAGACGTAACGAACAACTGAGCTCACAATCACCACCAGCACACACATGCCTGGCACTGGCCTCTCATGCCCTCAGGCACAAGCACCTCAAAATCACCACCAGTAGACTAGTGCCTGGCATGGCATGTGACAACATCACGAAAAACTGAGCTCACAATCACCACCAGCACACACATGCCTGCCACTGGCCTCTCGCCCTCAGACACAATGACCTCACAATAACCACCAGCAAAAAAAGCCTGCCACTGGCCTCTAACGCCCTAAGGCACAAGGACCTCACAATCACCACCAGCACACACATGCCTGCCTCTGCCCTCTGATGATGTCACGAACAACTGAGCTCACAATCACCACCAGCACACACATGCCTGCCACTGGCCTCTCATGACGTCACGAGCAACTGAGCTCACAATCACCACCAGCACACACATGCCTGCCACTGGCTTCTCACGCCCTCAGGCACAGCGACCTCACAATCACCACCAGCACACACATGCCTGCCACTGCCTTTTAACTCCCTCAGGTACAAGCACCTCACAATCACAACCAGAACACACCAGTCTGACACTGGCCTCTCATGCCTCCACGCACAACTGACCTCAAAATCACCACCAGCACACACATGCCTGCCACTGGCTCCTCATACCGTCATGCACAAGGACCTCACAGTGCCCCCCAGCACACACATGCCTGCCACTGGCCTCTCATGACGTCATTAACAACTGAGATCAAAATCACCACCAGCAGACACGTGCCTGCCACTGGCTTTTAACTCCCTACAGCACAAGGACCTCACAATCACCACCAGCAGACACATGCCTGGCACTGGCCTCTCAACCCGTCACGCACAAGTACCTCACAGTCACCCCCAGCACACACATGCCTGCCACTGGCCTCTCATGACGTCACGAACAACTGAGCTCACAATCACCACCAGCACACACATGCCTGGCACCGGCCTCTGATGACATCAGGAACAATTGAGCTCACAATCACCACCAGCACACACATGCCTGCCACTGGCCTCTCATGCCCTCAGGCACAAGCACCTCAAAATCACCACCAGCAGACTAGTGCCTGGCATGGCATGTGACAACATCACGAACACCTGAGCTCACAATCACCACCAGCACACACATGCCTGCCACTGGCCTCTCGCCCTCAGACACAATGACCTCACAATAACCACCAGCAAAAAAAGCCTGCCACTGGCCTCTAACGCCCTAAGGCACAAGGACATCACAATCACCACCAGCACACACATGCCTGGCACTGGCCTCTGATGATGTCACGAACAACTGAGCTCACAATCACCACCAGCACACACATGCCTGCCACTAGCCTCTGAAGACGTAACGAGCAACTGAGCTCACAATCACCACCAGCACACACATGCCTGCCACTGCCTTTTAACTCCCTCAGGTACAAGCACCTCACAATCACAACCAGAACACACCAGTCTGACACTGGCCTCTCATGCCTCCACGCACAACTGACCTCAAAATCACCACCAGCACACACATGCCTGCCACTGGCTCCTCATACCGTCATGCACAAGGACCTCACAGTCCCCCCCAGCACACACATGCCTGCCACTGGCCTCTGAAGACGTCATGAACAACTGAGCTCACAATCACCACCCGCACACACGTGCCTGCCACTGGCTTTTAACTCCCTACAGCACAAGGACCTCACAATCACCACCAGCACACACATGCCTGCCACTGGCCTCTCATGCCCTCAGGCACAAGCACCTCAAAATCACCACCAGTAGACTAGTGCCTGGCATGGCATGTGACAACATCACGAACAACTGAGCTCACAATCACCACCAGCACACACATGCCTGCCTCTGGCCTCTCGCCCTCAGACACAATGACCTCACAATAACCACCAGCAAAAAAAGCCTGCCACTGGCCTCTAACACCCTAAGGCACAAGGACATCACAATCAACACCAGCACACACATGCCTGCCTCTGCCCTCTGATGATGTCACGAACAACTGAGCTCACAATCACCACCAGCGCACACATGCCTGCCACTGGCCTCTCACGACGTCACGAGCAACTGAGCTCACAATCACCACCAGCACACACATGCCTGCCACTGGCTTCTCACGCCCTCAGGCACAGCGACCTCACAATCACCACCAGCACACACATGCCTGCCACTGGCTTTTAACTCCCTCAGGTACAAGCACCTCACAATCACAACCAGAACACACCAGTCTGACACTGGCCTCTCATGCCTCCACGCACAACTGACCTCAAAATCACCACCAGCACACACATGCCTGCCACTGGCTCCTCATACCGTCATGCACAAGGACCTCACAGTCCCCCCCAGCACACACATGCCTGCCACTGGCCTCTGAAGACGTCATGAACAACTGAGCTCACAATCACCACCAGCAGACACGTGCCTGCCACTGGCTTTTAACTCCCTACGGCACAAGGACCTCACAATCACCACCAGCACACACATGCCTGGCACTGGCCTCTCAACCCGTCACGCACAAGTACCTCACAGTCACCCCCAGTACACACATGCCTGGCACTGGCCTCTGAAGACGTAACGAACAACTGAGCTCACAATCACCACCAGCACACACATGCCTGCCACTGGCCTCTCATGCCCTCAGGCACAAGCACCTCAAAATCACCACCAGTAGACTAGTGCCTGGCATGGCATGTGACAACATCACGAACAACTGAGCTCACAATCACCACCAGCACACACATGCCTGCCACTGGCCTCTCGCCCTCAGACACAATGACCTCACAATAACCACCAGCAAAAAAAGCCTGCCACTGGCCTCTAACGCCCTAAGGCACAAGGACATCACAATCAACACCAGCACACACATGCCTGCCTCTGCCCTCTGATGATGTCACGAACAACTGAGCTCACAATCACCACCAGCACACACATGCCTGCCACTGGCCTCTCATGACGTCACGAGCAACTGAGCTAACAATCACCACCAGCACACACATGCCTGCCACTGGCCTCTCATAACGTCACGAGCAACTGAGCTCACAATCACCACCAGCACACACATGCCTGCCACTGGCTTTTAACTCCCTCAGTACAAGCACCTCACAATCACAACCAGAACACACCAGTCTGACACTGGCCTCTCATGCCTCCACGCACAACTGACCTCAAAATCACCACCAGCATACACATACCTGCCACTGGCTCCTCATACCGTCATGCACAAGGACCTCACAGTCCCCCCCAGCACACACATGCCTGCCACTGGCCTCTGAAGACGTCATGAACAACTGAGCTCACAATCACCACCAGCAGACACGTGCCTGCCACTGGCTTTTAACTCCCTACGGCACAAGGACCTCACAATCACCACCAGCACACACATGCCTGGCACTGGCCTCTCAACCCGTCACACACAAGTACCTCACAGTCACCCCCAGCACACACATGCCTGGCACTGGCCTCTGAAGACGTAACGAGCAACTGAGCTCACAATCACCACCAGCACACACATGCCTGTCACTGGCCTCTCATGCCCTCAGGCACAAGCACCTCAAAATCACCACCAGTAGACTAGTGCCTGCCACTGGCATGTGACAACATCACGAACAACTGAGCTCACAATCACCACCAGCACACACATGCCTGCCACTGGCCTCTCGCCCTCAGACACAATGACCTCACAATAACCACCAGCAAAAAAAGCCTGCCACTGGCCTCTAACGGCCTAAGGCACAAGGACCTCACAATCACCACCAGCACACACATGCCTGCCACTGGCCTCTGATGATGTCACGAACAACTGAGCTCACAATCACCACCAGCACACACATGCCTGCCACTGGCCTCTCATGACGTCACGAGCAACTGAGCTCACAATCACCACCAGCACACACATGCCTGCCACTGGCTTCTCACGCCCTCAGGCACAGCGACCTCACAATCACCACCAGCACACACATGCATGCCACTGGCTTTTAACTCCCTCAGGTACAAGCACCTCACAATCACAACCAGAACACACCAGTCTGACACTGGCCTCTCATGCCTCCACGCACAACTGACCTCAAAATCACCACCAGCACACACATGCCTGCCACTGGCTCCTCATACCGTCATGCACAAGGACCTCACAGTCCCCCCCCAGCACACACATGCCTGGCACTGGCCTCTGAAGACGTCATGAACAACTGAGCTCACAGTCACTCCCAGCACACACATGCCTGGCAATGGCCTCTGAAGACGTCACGAGCAACTGAGCTCACAATCACCACCAGCACACACATGCCTGCCACTGGCCTCTCATGCCCTCAGGCACAAGCACCTCAAAATCACCACCAGTAGACTAGTGCCTGGCATGGCATGTGACAACATCACGAACAACTGAGCTCACAATCACCACCAGCACACACATGCCTGCCACTGGCCTCTCGCCCTCAGACACAATGACCTCACAATAACCACCAGCAAAAAAAGCCTGGCACTGGCCTCTAACGCCCTAAGGCACAAGGACATCACAATCAACATCAACACACACATGCCTGCCACTGGCTCCTCATACCGTCATGCACAAGGACCTCACAGTCCCCCCCAGCACACACATGCCTGCCACTGGCCTCTGAAGACGTCATGAACACCTGAGATCACAATCACCACCAGCAGACACGTGCCTGCCACTGGCTTTTAACTCCCTACGGCACAAGGACCTCACAATCACCCCCAGCACACACATGCCTGGCACTGGCCTCTGAAGACTTAACGAACAACTGAGCTCACAATCACCACCAGCACACACATGCCTGCCACTGGCCTCTCATGCCCTCAGGCACAAGCACCTCAAAATCACCACCAGTAGACTAGTGCCTGGCATGGCATGTGACAACATCACGAACAACTGAGCTCACAATCACCACCAGCACACACATGCCTGGCACTGGCCTCTCGCCCTCAGACACAATGACCTCACAATAACCACCAGCAAAAAAAGCCTGCCACTGGCCTCTAACGCCCTAAGGCACAAGGACCTCACAATCAACACCAGCACACACATGCCTGCCTCTGCCCTCTGATGATGTCACGAACAACTGAGCTCACAATCACCACCAGCACACACATGCCTGCCACTGGCCTCTCATGACGTCACGAGCAACTGAGCTAACAATCACCACCAGCACACACATGCCTGCCACTGGCTTTTAACTCCCTCAGTACAAGCACCTCACAATCACAACCAGAACACACGAGTCTGACACTTGCCTCTCATGCCTCCACGCACAACTGACCTCAAAATCACCACCAGCAGACACATACCTGCCACTGGCTCCTCATACCGTCATGCACAAGGACCTCACAGTCCCCCCCAGCACACACATGCCTGCCACTGGCCTCTGAAGACGTCATGAACAACTGAGATCACAATCACCACCAGCACACACGTGCCTGCCACTGGCTTTTAACTCCCTACGGCACAAGGACCTCACAATCACCACCAGCACACACATGCCTGCCACTGGCCTCTCAACCCGTCACACACAAGTACCTCACAGTCACCCCCAGCACACACATGCCTGGCACTGGCCTCTGATGATGTCACGAACAACTGAGCTCACAATCACCACCAGCACACACATGCCTGCCACTGGCCTCTCATGACGTCACGAGCAACTGAGCTCACAATCACCACCAGCACACACATGCCTGCCACTGGCTTCTCACGCCCTCAGGCACAGCGACCTCACAATCACCACCAGCACACACATGCCTGCCACTGGCTTTTAACTCCCTCAGGTACAAGCACCTCACAATCACAACCAGAACACACCAGTCTGACACTGGCCTCTCATGCCTCCACGCACAACTGACCTCAAAATCACCACCAGCACACACATGCCTGCCACTGGCTCCTCATACCGTCATGCACAAGGACCTCACAGTGCCCCCCAGCACACACATGCCTGCCACTGGCCTCTCATGACGTCATTAACAACTGAGATCAAAATCACCACCAGCAGACACGTGCCTGCCACTGGCTTTTAACTCCCTACAGCACAAGGACCTCACAATCACCACCAGCAGACACATGCCTGGCACTGGCCTCTCAACCCGTCACGCACAAGTACCTCACAGTCACCCCCAGCACACACATGCCTGCCACTGGCCTCTCATGACGTCACGAACAACTGAGCTCACAATCACCACCAGCACACACATGCCTGGCACCGGCCTCTGATGACATCAGGAACAATTGAGCTCACAATCACCACCAGCACACACATGCCTGCCACTGGCCTCTCATGCCCTCAGGCACAAGCACCTCAAAATCACCACCAGCAGACTAGTGCCTGGCATGGCATGTGACAACATCACGAACACCTGAGCTCACAATCACCACCAGCACACACATGCCTGCCACTGGCCTCTCGCCCTCAGACACAATGACCTCACAATAACCACCAGCAAAAAAAGCCTGCCACTGGCCTCTAACGCCCTAAGGCACAAGGACATCACAATCACCACCAGCACACACATGCCTGGCACTGGCCTCTGATGATGTCACGAACAACTGAGCTCACAATCACCACCAGCACACACATGCCTGCCACTAGCCTCTGAAGACGTAACGAGCAACTGAGCTCACAATCACCACCAGCACACACATGCCTGCCACTGCCTTTTAACTCCCTCAGGTACAAGCACCTCACAATCACAACCAGAACACACCAGTCTGACACTGGCCTCTCATGCCTCCACGCACAACTGACCTCACAATCACCACCAGCACACACATGCCTGCCACTGGCTCCTCATACCGTCATGCACAAGGACCTCACAGTCCCCCCCAGCACACACATGCCTGCCACTGGCCTCTGAAGACGTCATGAACAACTGAGCTCACAATCACCACCCGCACACACGTGCCTGCCACTGGCTTTTAACTCCCTACAGCACAAGGACCTCACAATCACCACCAGCACACACATGCCTGCCACTGGCCTCTCATGCCCTCAGGCACAAGCACCTCAAAATCACCACCAGTAGACTAGTGCCTGGCATGGCATGTGACAACATCACGAACAACTGAGCTCACAATCACCACCAGCACACACATGCCTGCCACTGGCCTCTCGCCCTCAGACACAATGACCTCACAATAACCACCAGCAAAAAAAGCCTGGCACTGGCCTCTAACACCCTAAGGCACAAGGACATCACAATCAACACCAGCACACACATGCCTGCCTCTGCCCTCTGATGATGTCACGAACAACTGAGCTCACAATCACCACCAGCACACACATGCCTGCCACTGGCCTCTCACGACGTCACGAGCAACTGAGCTCACAATCACCACCAGCACACACATGCCTGCCACTGGCTTCTCACGCCCTCAGGCACAGCGACCTCACAATCACCACGAGCACACACATGCCTGCCACTGGCTTTTAACTCCCTCAGGTACAAGCACCTCACAATCACAACCAGAACACACCAGTCTGACACTGGCCTCTCATGCCTCCACGCACAACTGACCTCAAAATCACCACCAGCACACACATGCCTGCCACTGGCTCCTCATACCGTCATGCACAAGGACGTCACAGTCCCCCCCAGCACACACATGCCTGCCACTGGCCTCTGAAGACGTCATGAACACCTGAGATCACAATCACCACCAGCAGACACGTGCCTGCCACTGGCTTTTAACTCCCTACGGCACAAGGACCTCACAATCACCACCAGCACACACATGCCTGGCACTGGCCTCTCAACCCGTCACGCACAAGTACCTCACAGTCACCCCCAGTACACACATGCCTGGCACTGGCCTCTGAAGACGTAACGAACAACTGAGCTCACAATCACCACCAGCACACACATGCCTGCCACTGGCCTCTCATGCCCTCAGGCACAAGCACCTCAAAATCACCACCAGTAGACTAGTGCCTGGCATGGCATGTGACAACATCACGAACAACTGAGCTCACAATCACCACCAGCACACACATGCCTGCCACTGGCCTCTCACCCTCAGACACAATGACCTCACAATAACCACCAGCAAAAAAAGCCTGCCACTGGCCTCTAACGCCCTAAGGCACAAGGACATCACAATCAACACCAGCACACACATGCCTGCCTCTGCCCTCTGATGATGTCACGAACAACTGAGCTCACAATCACCACCAGCACACACATGCCTGCCACTGGCCTCTCATGACGTCACGAGCAACTGAGCTAACAATCACCACCAGCACACACATGCCTGCCACTGGCCTCTCATAACGTCACGAGCAACTGAGCTCACAATCACCACCAGCACACACATGCCTGCCACTGGCTTTTAACTCCCTCAGTACAAGCACCTCACAATCACCACCAGCACACACATGCATGCCACTGGCTTTTAACTCCCTCAGGTACAAGCACCTCACAATCACAACCAGAACACACCAGTCTGACACTGGCCTCTCATGCCTCCACGCACAACTGACCTCAAAATCACCACCAGCACACACATGCCTGCCACTGGCTCCTCATACCGTCATGCACAAGGACCTCACAGTCCCCCCCCAGCACACACATGCCTGGCACTGGCCTCTGAAGACGTCATGAACAACTGAGCTCACAGTCACTCCCAGCACACACATGCCTGGCAATGGCCTCTGAAGACGTCACGAGCAACTGAGCTCACAATCACCACCAGCACACACATGCCTGCCACTGGCCTCTCATGCCCTCAGGCACAAGCACCTCAAAATCACCACCAGTAGACTAGTGCCTGGCATGGCATGTGACAACATCACGAACAACTGAGCTCACAATCACCACCAGCACACACATGCCTGCCACTGGCCTCTCGCCCTCAGACACAATGACCTCACAATAACCACCAGCAAAAAAAGCCTGGCACTGGCCTCTAACGCCCTAAGGCACAAGGACATCACAATCAACATCAACACACACATGCCTGCCACTGGCTCCTCATACCGTCATGCACAAGGACCTCACAGTCCCCCCCAGCACACACATGCCTGCCACTGGCCTCTGAAGACGTCATGAACACCTGAGATCACAATCACCACCAGCAGACACGTGCCTGCCACTGGCTTTTAACTCCCTACGGCACAAGGACCTCACAATCACCACCAGCACACACATGCCTGGCACTGGCCTCTCAACCCGTCACGCACAAGTACCTCACAGTCACCCCCAGTACACACATGCCTGGCACTGGCCTCTGAAGACGTAACGAACAACTGAGCTCACAATCACCACCAGCACACACATGCCTGCCACTGGCCTCTCATGCCCTCAGGCACAAGCACCTCAAAATCACCACCAGTAGACTAGTGCCTGGCATGGCATGTGACAACATCACAAACAACTGAGCTCACAATCACCACCAGCACACACATGCCTGGCACTGGCCTCTCGCCCTCAGACACAATGACCTCACAATAACCACCAGCAAAAAAAGCCTGCCACTGGCCTCTAACGCCCTAAGGCACAAGGACCTCACAATCAACACCAGCACACACATGCCTGCCTCTGCCCTCTGATGATGTCACGAACAACTGAGCTCACAATCACCACCAGCACACACATGCCTGCCACTGGCCTCTCATGACGTCACGAGCAACTGAGCTAACAATCACCACCAGCACACACATGCCTGCCACTGGCTTTTAACTCCCTCAGTACAAGCACCTCACAATCACAACCAGAACACACGAGTCTGACACTTGCCTCTCATGCCTCCACGCACAACTGACCTCAAAATCACCACCAGCAGACACATACCTGCCACTGGCTCCTCATACCGTCATGCACAAGGACCTCACAGTCCCCCCCAGCACACACATGCCTGCCACTGGCCTCTGAAGACGTCATGAACAACTGAGATCACAATCACCACCAGCACACAAGTGCCTGCCACTGGCTTTTAACTCCCTACAGCACAAGGACCTCACAATCACCACCAGCACACACATGCCTGGCACTGGCCTCTCAACCCGTCACACACAAGTACCTCACAGTCACCCCCAGCACACACATGCCTGGCACTGGCCTCTGAAGACGTAACGAACAACTGAGCTCAAAATCACCACCAGCACACACATGCCTGCCACTGGCCTCTCATGCCCTCAGGCACAAGCACCTCAAAATCACCACCAGTAGACTAGTGCCTGGCATGGCATGTGACAACATCACGAACAACTGAGCTCACAATCACCACCAGCACACACATGCCTGCCACTGGCCTCTCGCCCTCAGACACAATGACCTCACAATAACCACCAGCAAAAAAAGCCTGCCACTGGCCTCTAACGGCCTAAGGCACAAGGACCTCACAATCACCACCAGCACACACATGCCTGCCACTGGCCTCTGATGATGTCACGAACAACTGAGCTCACAATCACCACCAGCACACACATGCCTGCCACTGGCCTCTCATGACGTCATGAACAACTGAGCTCACAATCACCACCAGCACACACATGCCTGCCACTGGCTTCTCACGCCCTCAGGCACAGCGACCTCACAATCACCACCAGCACACACATGCATGCCACTGGCTTTTAACTCCCTCAGGTACAAGCACCTCACAATCACAACCAGAACACACCAGTCTGACACTGGCCTCTCATGCCTCCACGCACAACTGACCTCAAAATCACCACCAGCAACAACATGCCTGCCACTGGCTCCTCATACCGTCATGCACAAGGACCTCACAGTCCCCCCCCAGCACACACATGCCTGGCACTGGCCTCTGAAGACGTCATGAACAACTGAGCTCACAGTCACTCCCAGCACACACATGCCTGGCAATGGCCTCTGAAGACGTCACGAGCAACTGAGCTCACAATCACCACCAGCACACACATGCCTGCCACTGGCCTCTCATGCCCTCAGGCACAAGCACCTCAAAATCACCACCAGTAGACTAGTGCCTGGCATGGCATGTGACAACATCACGAACAACTGAGCTCACAATCACCACCAGCACACACATGCCTGCCACTGGCCTCTCGCCCTCAGACACAATGACCTCACAATAACCACCAGCAAAAAAAGCCTGGCACTGGCCTCTAACGCCCTAAGGCACAAGGACATCACAATCAACATCAACACACACATGCCTGGCACTGGCCTCTGATGATGTCACGAACAACTGAGCTCACAATCACCACCAGCACACAAATGCCTGCCACTGCCTTTTAACTCCCTCAGGTACAAGCACCTCACAATCACAACCAGAACACACGAGTCTGACCCTTGCCTCTCATGACTCCACGCACAACTGACCTCAAAATCACCACCAGCACACACATGCCTGCCACTGCCTCCTCATACCGTCATGCACAAGGACCTCACAGTCCCCCCCAGCACACACATGCCTGCCACTGGCCTCTGAAGACGTCATGAACAACTGAGATCACAATCACCACCAGCAGACACGTGCCTGCCACTGGCTTTTAACTCCCTACAGCACAAGGACCTCACAATCACCACCAGCACACACATGCCTGGCACTGGCCTCTCAACCCGTCACGCACAAGTACCTCACAGTCACCCCCAGCACACACATGCCTGGCACTGGCCTCTGAAGACGTAACGAGCAACTGAGCTCACAATCACCACCAGCACACACATGCCTGCCACTGGCCTCTCATGCCCTCAGGCACAAGCACCTCAAAATCACCACCAGTAGACTAGTGCCTGGCATGGCATGTGACAACATCACGAACAACTGAGCTCACAATCACCACCAGCACACACATGCCTGCCACTGGCCTCTCGCCCTCAGACACAATGACCTCACAATAACCACCAGCAAAAAAAGCCTGCCACTGGCCTCTCACGCTGTAAGGCACAAGGACCTCACAATCACCACCAGCACACACATGCCTGCCACTGGCCTCTGATGATGTCACGAACAACTGAGCTCACAATCACCACCAGCACACACATGCCTGGCACTGGCCTCTCATGACGTCACGAACAACTGAGCTCACAATCACCACCAGCACACACATGCCTGCCACTGGTCTCTCATGACGTCACGAGCAACTGAGCTCACAATCACCACCAGCACACACATGCCTGCCACTGCCTTTTAACTCCCTCAGGTACAAGCACCTCACAATCACAACCAGAACACACGAGTCTGACACTGGCCTCTCATGCCTCCACGCACAACTGACCTCAAAATCACCACCAGCACACACATGCCTGCCACTGGCTCCTCATACCGTCATGCACAAGGACCTCACAGTCCCCCCCAGCACACACATGCCTGCCACTGGCTTCTGAAGACGTCATGAACAACTGAGCTCACAATCACCACCAGCAGACACGTGCCTGCCACTGGCTTTTAACTCCCTACAGCACAAGGACCTCACAATCACCACCAGCACACACATGCCTGGCACTGGCCTCTCAACCCGTCACGCACAAGTACCTCACAGTCACCCCTAGCACACACATGCCTGGCAATGGCCTCTCATGACGTAACGAGCAACAGAGCTCACAATCACCACCAGCACACACATGCCTGGCACCGGCCTCTGATGACATCAGGAACAATTGAGCTCACAATCACCACCAGCACACACATGCCTGCCACTGGCCTCTCATGCCCTCAGGCACAAGCACCTCAAAATCACCACCAGTAGACTAGTGCCTGGCATGGCATGTGACAACATCACGAACAACTGAGCTCACAATCACCACCAGCACACACATGCCTGCCTCTGGCCTCTCGCCCTCAGACACAATGACCTCACAATAACCACAAGCAAAAAAAGCCTGGCACTGGCCTCTAACGCCCTAAGGCACAAGGACATCACAATCAACATCAGCACACACATGCCTGGCACTGGCCTCTGATGATGTCACGAACAACGGAGCTCACAATCACCACCAGCACACACATGCCTGCCACTGGCTTTTAACTCCCTCAGGTACAAGCACCTCACAATCACAACCAGAACACACCAGTCTGACACTGGCCTCTCATGCCTCCACGCACAACTGACCTCAAAATCACCACCAGCACACACATGCCTGCCACTGCCTCCTCATACCGTCATGCACAAGGACCTCACAGTCCCCCCCAGCACACACATGCCTGCCACTGGCCTCTGAAGACGTCATGAACAACTGAGATCACAATCACCACCAGCAGACACGTGCCTGCCACTGGCTTTTAACTCCCTACGGCACAAGGACCTCACAATCACCACCAGCACACACATGCCTGCCACTGGCCTCTCAACCCGTCACACACAAGTACCTCACAGTCACCCCCAGCACACACATGCCTGGCAATGGCCTCTGAAGACGTAACGAGCAACTGAGCTCACAATCACCACCAGCACACACATGCCTGCCACTGGCCTCTCATGCCCTCAGGCACAAGCACCTCAAAATCACCACCAGTAGACTAGTGCCTGGCATGGCATGTGACAACATCACGAACAACTGAGCTCACAATCACCACCAGCACACACATGCCTGCCACTGGCCTCTCGCCCTCAGACACAATGACCTCACAATAACCACCAGCAAAAAAAGCCTGCCACTGGCCTCTAACGCCCTAAGGCACAAGGACCTCACAATCAACACCAGCACACACATGCCTGGCACTGGCCTCTGATGATGTCACGAACAACTGAGCTCACAATCACCACCAGCACACACATGCCTGCCACTGGCCTCTCATGACGTCACGAGCAACTGAGCTCACAATCACCACCAGCACACACATGCCTGCCACTGGCTTCTCACGCCCTCAGGCACAGCGACCTCACAATCACCACCAGCACACACATGCCTGCCACTGGCTTTTAACTCCCTCAGGTACAAGCACCTCACAATCACAACCAGAACACACGAGTCTGACACTGGCCTCTCATGCCTCCACGCACAACTGACCTCAAAATCACCACCAGCACACACATGCCTGCCACTGGCTCCTCATACCGTCATGCACAAGGACCTCACAGTCCCCCCCAGCACACACATGCCTGGCACTGGCCTCTGAAGACGTCATGAACAACTGAGCTCACAATCACCACCAGCAGACACGTGCCTGCCACTGGCTTTTAACTCCCTACAGCACAAGGACCTCACAAGCACCACCAGCACACACATGCCTGCCACTGGCCTCTCAACCCGTCACGCACAAGTACCTCACAGTCACCACCAGCACACACATGCCTGGCACTGGCCTCTGAAGACGTAACGAACAACTGAGCTCACAATCACCACCAGCACACACATGCCTGCCACTGGCCTCTCATGCCCTCAGGCACAAGCACCTCAAAATCACCACCAGTAGACTAGTGCCTGGCATGGCATGTGACAACATCACGAACAACTGAGCTCACAATCACCACCAGCACACACATGCCTGCCACTGGCCTCTCGCCCTCAGACACAATGACCTCACAATAACCACCAGCAAAAAAAGCCTGGCACTGGCCTCTCACGCTGTAAGGCACAAGGACATCACAATCACCACCAGCACACACATGCCTGGCACTGGCCTCTGATGATGTCACGAACAACTGAGCTCACAATCACCACCAGCACACACATGCCTGCCACTGGCCTCTCATGATGTCACGAGCAACTGAGCTCACAATCACCACCAGCACACACATGCCTGCCACTGGCTTCTCACGCCCTCAGGCACAGCGACCTCACAATCACCACCAGCACACACATGCCTGCCACTGGCTTTTAACTCCCTCAGGTACAAGCACCTCACAATCACAACCAGAACACACCAGTCTGACACTGGCCTCTCATGCCTCCACGCACAACTGACCTCAAAATCACCACCAGCACACACATGCCTGCCACTGCCTCCTCATACCGTCATGCACAAGGACCTCACAGTCCCCCCCAGCACACACATGCCTGCCACTGGCCTCTGAAGACGTCATGAACAACTGAGCTCACAATCACCACCAGCAGACACGTGCCTGCCACTGGCTTTTAACTCCCTACGGCACAAGGACCTCACAATCACCACCAGCAGACACATGCCTAGCACTGGCCTCTCAACCCGTCACGCACAAGTACCTCACAGTCACCCCCAGCACACACATGCCTGGCAATGGCCTCTGAAGACGTAACGAGCAACTGAGCTCACAATCACCACCAGCACACACATGCCTGCCACTGGCCTCTCATGCCCTCAGGCACAAGCACCTCAAAATCACCACCAGTAGACTAGTGCCTGGCATGGCATGTGACAACATCACGAACAACTGAGCTCACAATCACCACCAGCACACACATGCCTGCCACTGGCCTCTCGCCCTCAGACACAATGACCTCACAATAACCACCAGCAAAAAAAGCCTGGCACTGGCCTCTAACGCCCTAAGGCACAAGGACATCACAATCAACATCAGCACACACATGCCTGGCACTGGCCTCTGATGATGTCACGAACAACTGAGCTCACAATCACCACCAGCACACACATGCCTGGCACTAGCCTCTCATGATGTCACAAACAACTGAGCTAACAATCACCACCAGCACACACATGCCTGCCACTGGCCTCTCATAACGTCACTAGCAACTGAGCTCACAATCACCACCAGCACACAAATGCCTGCCACTGCCTTTTAACTCCCTCAGGTACAAGCACCTCACAATCACAACCAGAACACACGAGTCTGACACTTGCCTCTCATGCCTCCACGCACAACTGACCTCAAAATCACCACCAGCACACACATGCCTGCCACTGGCCTCTGAAGACGTCATGAACAACTGAGCTCACAATCACCACCAGCACACACATGCCTGCCACTGGCTTCTCACGCCCTCAGGCACAGCGACCTCACAATCACCACCAGCACACACATGCCTGCCACTGGCTTTTAACTCCCTCAGGTACAAGCACCTCACAATCACAACCAGAACACACCAGTCTGACACTGGCCTCTCATGCCTCCACGCACAACTGACCTCAAAATCACCACCAGCAACAACATGCCTGCCACTGGCTCCTCATACCGTCATGCACAAGGACCTCACAGTCCCCCCCCAGCACACACATGCCTGGCACTGGCCTCTGAAGACGTCATGAACAACTGAGCTCACAGTCACTCCCAGCACACACATGCCTGGCAATGGCCTCTGAAGACGTCACGAGCAACTGAGCTCACAATCACCACCAGCACACACATGCCTGCCACTGGCCTCTCATGCCCTCAGGCACAAGCACCTCAAAATCACCACCAGTAGACTAGTGCCTGGCATGGCATGTGACAACATCACGAACAACTGAGCTCACAATCACCACCAGCACACACATGCCTGCCACTGGCCTCTCGCCCTCAGACACAATGACCTCACAATAACCACCAGCAAAAAAAGCCTGGCACTGGCCTCTAACGCCCTAAGGCACAAGGACATCACAATCAACATCAACACACACATGCCTGGCACTGGCCTCTGATGATGTCACGAACAACTGAGCTCACAATCACCACCAGCACACACATGCCTGGCACTGGCCTCTCATGATGTCACGAGCAACTGAGCTCACAATCACCACCAGCACACACATGCCTGCCACTGGCCTCTCATAACGTCACTAGCAACTGAGCTCACAATCACCACCAGCACACAAATGCCTGCCACTGCCTTTTAACTCCCTCAGGTACAAGCACCTCACAATCACAACCAGAACACACGAGTCTGACCCTTGCCTCTCATGCCTCCACGCACAACTGACCTCAAAATCACCACCAGCACACACATGCCTGCCACTGGCTCCTCATACCGTCATGCACAAGGACCTCACAGTCCCCCCCAGCACACACATGCCTGCCACTGGCCTCTGAAGACGTCATGAACAACTGAGATCACAATCACCACCAGCAGACACGTGCCTGCCACTGGCTTTTAACTCCCTACAGCACAAGGACCTCACAATCACCACCAGCACACACATGCCTGGCACTGGCCTCTCAACCCGTCACGCACAAGTACCTCACAGTCACCCCCAGCACACACATGCCTGGCACTGGCCTCTGAAGACGTAACGAGCAACTGAGCTCACAATCACCACCAGCACACACATGCCTGCCACTGGCCTCTCATGCCCTCAGGCACAAGCACCTCAAAATCACCACCAGTAGACTAGTGCCTGGCATGGCATGTGACAACATCACGAACAACTGAGCTCACAATCACCACCAGCACACACATGCCTGCCACTGGCCTCTCGCCCTCAGACACAATGACCTCACAATAACCACCAGCAAAAAAAGCCTGCCACTGGCCTCTCACGCTGTAAGGCACAAGGACCTCACAATCACCACCAGCACACACATTCCTGCCACTGGCCTCTGATGATGTCACGAACAACTGAGCTCACAATCACCACCAGCACACACATGCCTGGCACTGGCCTCTCATGACGTCACGAACAACTGAGCTCACAATCACCACCAGCACACACATGCCTGCCACTGGTCTCTCATGACGTCACGAGCAACTGAGCTCACAATCACCACCAGCACACACATGCCTGCCACTGCCTTTTAACTCCCTCAGGTACAAGCACCTCACAATCACAACCAGAACACACCAGTCTGACACTGGCCTCTCATGCCTCCACGCACAACTGACCTCAAAATCACCACCAGCACACACATGCCTGCCACTGGCTCCTCATACCGTCATGCACAAGGACGTCACAGTCCCCCCCAGCACACACATGCCTGCCACTGGCCTCTGAAGACGTCATGAACAACTGAGCTCACAATCACCACCAGAAGACACGTGCCTGCCACTGGCTTTTAACTCCCTACAGCACAAGGACCTCACAATCACCACCAGCACACACATGCCTGGCACTGGCCTCTCAACCCGTCACGCACAAGTACCTCACAGTCACCCCTAGCACACACATGCCTGGCAATGGCCTCTCATGACGTAACGAGCAACAGAGCTCACAATCACCACCAGCACACACATGCCTGGCACCGGCCTCTGATGACATCAGGAACAATTGAGCTCACAATCACCACCAGCACACACATGCCTGCCACTGGCCTCTCATGCCCTCAGGCACAAGCACCTCAAAATCACCACCAGTAGACTAGTGCCTGGCATGGCATGTGACAACATCACGAACAACTGAGCTCACAATCACCACCAGCACACACATGCCTGCCTCTGGCCTCTCGCCCTCAGACACAATGACCTCACAATAACCACAAGCAAAAAAAGCCTGGCACTGGCCTCTAACGCCCTAAGGCACAAGGACATCACAATCACCACCAGCACACACATGCCTGGCACTGGCCTCTGATGATGTCACGAACAACGGAGCTCACAATCACCACCAGCACACACATGCCTGCCACTGGCTTTTAACTCCCTCAGGTACAAGCACGTCACATTCACAACCAGAACACACCAGTCTGACACTGGCCTCTCATGCCTCCACGCACAACTGACCTCAAAATCACCACCAGCACACACATGCCTGCCACTGCCTCCTCATACCGTCATGCACAAGGACCTCACAGTCCCCCCCAGCACACACATGCCTGCCACTGGCCTCTGAAGACGTCATGAACACCTGAGATCACAATCACCACCAGCAGACACGTGCCTGCCACTGGCTTTTAACTCCCTACGGCACAAGGACCTCACAATCACCACCAGCACACACATGCCTGCCACTGGCCTCTCAACCCGTCACACACAAGTACCTCACAGTCACCCCCAGCACACACATGCCTGGCAATGGCCTCTGAAGACGTAACGAGCAACTGAGCTCACAATCACCACCAGCACACACATGCCTGCCACTGGCCTCTCATGCCCTCAGGCACAAGCACCTCAAAATCACCACCAGTAGACTAGTGCCTGGCATGGCATGTGACAACATCACGAACAACTGAGCTCACAATCACCACCAGCACACACATGCCTGCCACTGGCCTCTCGCCCTCAGACACAATGACCTCACAATAACCACCAGCAAAAAAAGCCTGGCACTGGCCTCTAACGCCCTAAGGCACAAGGACCTCACAATCAACACCAGCACACACATGCCTGGCACTGGCCTCTGATGATGTCACGAACAACTGAGCTCACAATCACCACCAGCACACACATGCCTGCCACTGGCCTCTCATGACGTCACGAGCAACTGAGCTCACAATCACCACCAGCACACACATGCCTGCCACTGGCTTCTCACGCCCTCAGGCACAGCGACCTCACAATCACCACCAGCACACACATGCCTGCCACTGGCTTTTAACTCCCTCAGGTACAAGCACCTCACAATCACAACCAGAACACACGAGTCTGACACTGGCCTCTCATGCCTCCACGCACAACTGACCTCAAAATCACCACCAGCACACACATGCCTGCCACTGGCTCCTCATACCGTCATGCACAAGGACCTCACAGTCCCCCCCAGCACACACATGCCTGCCACTGGCCTCTGAAGACGTCATGAACAACTGAGCTCACAATCACCACCAGCAGACACGTGCCTGCCACTGGCTTTTAACTCCCTACGGCACAAGGACCTCACAATCACCACCAGCACACACATGCCTGGCACTGGCCTCTCAACCCGTCACACACAAGTACCTCACAGTCACCCCCAGCACACACATGCCTGGCACTGGCCTCTGATGATGTCACGAGCAACTGAGCTCACAATCACCACCAGCACACACATGCCTGCCACTGGCCTCTCAACCCGTCACGCACAAGTACCTCACAGTCACCACCAGCACACACATGCCTGGCACTGGCCTCTGAAGACGTAACGAACAACTGAGCTCACAATCACCACCAGCACACACATGCCTGCCACTGGCCTCTCATGCCCTCAGGCACAAGCACCTCAAAATCACCACCAGTAGACTAGTGCCTGGCATGGCATGTGACAACATCACGAACAACTGAGCTCACAATCACCACCAGCACACACATGCCTGCCACTGGCCTCTCGCCCTCAGACACAATGACCTCACAATAACCACCAGCAAAAAAAGCCTGGCACTGGCCTCTCACGCTGTAAGGCACAAGGACATCACAATCACCACCAGCACACACATGCCTAGCACTGGCCTCTGATGATGTCACGAACAACTGAGCTCACAATCACCACCAGCACACACATGCCTGCCACTGGCCTCTCATGATGTCACGAGCAACTGAGCTCACAATCACCACCAGCACACACATGCCTGCCACTGGCTTCTCACGCCCTCAGGCACAGCGACCTCACAATCACCACCAGCACACACATGCCTGCCACTGGCTTTTAACTCCCTCAGGTACAAGCACCTCACAATCACAACCAGAACACACCAGTCTGACACTGGCCTCTCATGCCTCCACGCAAAACTGACCTCAA
Organism: Struthio camelus; assembly: GCF_040807025.1. NCBI lineage: Eukaryota > Metazoa > Chordata > Aves > Struthioniformes > Struthionidae > Struthio > Struthio camelus. The sequence continues at coordinate 1,060,496 of NW_027182575.1, forward strand.
AATCACCACCAGCACACACATGCCTGCCACTGCCTCCTCATACCGTCATGCACAAGGACCTCACAGTCCCCCCCAGCACACACATGCCTGCCACTGGCCTCTGAAGACGTCATGAACAACTGAGCTCACAATCACCACCAGCAGACACGTGCCTGCCACTGGCTTTTAACTCCCTACGGCACAAGGACCTCACAATCACCACCAGCAGACACATGCCTAGCACTGGCCTCTCAACCCGTCACGCACAAGTACCTCACAGTCACCCCCAGCACACACATGCCTGGCAATGGCCTCTGAAGACGTAACGAGCAACTGAGCTCACAATCACCACCAGCACACACATGCCTGCCACTGGCCTCTCATGCCCTCAGGCACAAGCACCTCAAAATCACCACCAGTAGACTAGTGCCTGGCATGGCATGTGACAACATCACGAACAACTGAGCTCACAATCACCACCAGCACACACATGCCTGCCACTGGCCTCTCGCCCTCAGACACAATGACCTCACAATAACCACCAGCAAAAAAAGCCTGGCACTGGCCTCTAACGCCCTAAGGCACAAGGACATCACAATCAACATCAGCACACACATGCCTGGCACTGGCCTCTGATGATGTCACGAACAACTGAGCTCACAATCACCACCAGCACACACATGCCTGGCACTAGCCTCTCATGATGTCACAAACAACTGAGCTAACAATCACCACCAGCACACACATGCCTGCCACTGGCCTCTCATAACGTCACTAGCAACTGAGCTCACAATCACCACCAGCACACAAATGCCTGCCACTGCCTTTTAACTCCCTCAGGTACAAGCACCTCACAATCACAACCAGAACACACCAGTCTGACACTGGCCTCTCATGCCTCCACGCACAACTGACCTCAAAATCACCACCAGCACACACATGCCTGCCACTGGCTCCTCATACCGTCATGCACAAGGACCTCACAGTCCCCCCCAGCACACACATGCCTGCCACTGGCCTCTGAAGACGTCATGAACAACTGAGCTCACAATCACCACCAGCACACACGTGCCTGCCACTGGCTTTTAACTCCCTACGGCACAAGGACCTCACAATCACCACCAGCACACACATGCCTGCCACTGGCCTCTCAACCCGTCACGCACAAGTACCTCACAGTCACCCCCAGCACACACATGCCTGGCACTGGCCTCTCATGACATCACGAGCAACTGAGCTCACAATCACCACCAGCACACACATGCCTGCCACTGGCCTCTCATGCCCTCAGGCACAAGCACCTCAAAATCACCACCAGTAGACTAGTGCCTGGCATGGCATGTGACAACATCACGAACAACTGAGCTCACAATCACCACCAGCACACACATGCCTGCCTCTGGCCTCTCGCCCTCAGACACAATGACCTCACAATAACCACCAGCAAAAAAAGCCTGCCACTGGCCTCTCACGCTGTAAGGCACAAGGACCTCACAATCACCACCAGCACACACATGCCTGCCACTGGCCTCTGATGATGTCACGAACAACTGAGCTCACAATCACCACCAGCACACACATGCCTGGCACTGGCCTCTCATGATGTCACAAACAACTGAGCTCAATCACCACCAGCACACACATGCCTGCCACTGGCTTCTCACGCCCTCAGGCACAGCGACCTCACAATCACCACCAGCACACACATGCCTGCCACTGGCTTTTAACTCCCTCAGGTACAAGCACCTCACAATCACAACCAGAACACACCAGTCTGACACTGGCCTCTCATGCCTCCACGCACAACTGACCTCAAAATCACCACCAGCACACACATGCCTGCCACTGGCTCCTCATACCGTCATGCACAAGGACCTCACAGTCCCCCCCAGCACACACATGCCTGCCACTGGCCTCTGAAGACGTCATGAACAACTGAGCTCACAATCACCACCAGCAGACACGTGCCTGCCACTGGCTTTTAACTCCCTACAGCACAAGGACCTCACAATCACCACCAGCACACACATGCCTGGCACTGGCCTCTCAACCCGTCACGCACAAGTACCTCACAGTCACCCCTAGCACACACATGCCTGGCAATGGCCTCTCATGACGTGACGAGCAACTGAGCTCACAATCACCACCAGCACACACATGCCTGGCACCGGCCTCTGATGACATCAGGAACAATTGAGCTCACAATCACCACCAGCACACACATGCCTGCCACTGGCCTCTCATGCCCTCAGGCACAAGCACCTCAAAATCACCACCAGTAGACTAGTGCCTGGCATGGCATATGACAACATCATGAACAACTGAGCTCACAATCACCACCAGCACACACATGCCTGGCACTGGCCTCTCGCCCTCAGACACAATGACCTCACAATAACCACCAGCAAAAAAAGCCTGGCACTGGCCTCTAACGCCCTAAGGCACAAGGACATCACAATCAACATCAGCACACACATGCCTGGCACTGGCCTCTGATGATGTCACGAACAACTGAGCTCACAATCACCACCAGCACACACATGCCTGGCACTAGCCTCTCATGATGTCACAAACAACTGAGCTAACAATCACCACCAGCACACACATGCCTGCCACTGGCCTCTCATAACGTCACTAGCAACTGAGCTCACAATCACCACCAGCACACAAATGCCTGCCACTGCCTTTTAACTCCCTCAGGTACAAGCACCTCACAATCACAACCAGAACACACGAGTCTGACACTTGCCTCTCATGCCTCCACGCACAACTGACCTCAAAATCACCACCAGCACACACATGCCTGCCACTGGCTCCTCATACCGTCATGCACAAGGACCTCACAGTCCCCCCCAGCACACACATGCCTGCCACTGGCCTCTGAAGACGTCATGAACAACTGAGCTCACAATCACCACCAGCACACACGTGCCTGCCACTGGCTTTTAACTCCCTACAGCACAAGGACCTCACAATCACCACCAGCACACACATGCCTGGCACTGGCCTCTCAACCCATCACGCACAAGTACCTCAAAGTCACCCCCAGCACACACATGCCTGCCACTGGCTCCTCATACCGTCATGCACAAGGACCTCACAGTCCCCCCCAGCACACACATGCCTGCCACTGGCCTCTGAAGACGTCATGAACAACTGAGCTCACAATCACCACCAGCACACACGTGCCTGCCACTGGCTTTTAACTCCCTACAGCACAAGGACCTCACAATCACCACCAGCACACACATGCCTGGCACTGGCCTCTCAACCCGTCACGCACAAGTACCTCACAGTCACCCCCAGCACACACATGCCTGGCAATGGCCTCTGAAGACGTAACGAGCAACTGAGCTCACAATCACCACCAGCACACACATGCCTGCCACTGGCCGCTCATGCCCTCAGGCACAAGCACCTCAAAATCACCACCAGTAGACTAGTGCCTGGCATGGCATGTGACAACATCACGAACAACTGAGCTCACAATCACCACCAGCACACACATGCCTGCCTCTGGCCTCTCGCCCTCAGACACAATGACCTCACAATAACCACCAGCAAAAAAAGCCTGCCACTGGCCTCTCGCGCTGTAAGGCACAAGGACCTCACAATCACCACCAGCACACACATGCCTGCCACTGGCCTCTGATGATGTCACGAACAACTGAGCTCACAATCACCACCAGCACACACATGCCTGGCACTGGCCTCTCATGATGTCACAAACAACTGAGCTCAATCACCACCAGCACACACATGCCTGCCACTGGCTTCTCACGCCCTCAGGCACAGCGACCTCACAATCACCACCAGCACACACATGCCTGCCACTGGCTTTTAACTCCCTCAGGTACAAGCACCTCACAATCACAACCAGAACACACCAGTCTGACACTGGCCTCTCATGCCTCCACGCACAACTGACCTCAAAATCACCACCAGCACACACATGCCTGCCACTGGCTCCTCATACCGTCATGCACAAGGACCTCACAGTCCCCCCCAGCACACACATGCCTGCCACTGGCCTCTGAAGACGTCATGAACAACTGAGCTCACAATCACCACCAGCAGACACGTGCCTGCCACTGGCTTTTAACTCCCTACAGCACAAGGACCTCACAATCACCACCAGCACACACATGCCTGGCACTGGCCTCTCAACCCGTCACGCACAAGTACCTCACAGTCACCCCTAGCACACACAACCCTGGCAATGGCCTCTCATGACGTGACGAGCAACTGAGCTCACAATCACCACCAGCACACACATGCCTGGCACCGGCCTCTGATGACATCAGGAACAATTGAGCTCACAATCACCACCAGCACACACATGCCTGCCACTGGCCTCTCATGCCCTCAGGCACAAGCACCTCAAAATCACCACCAGTAGACTAGTGCCTGGCATGGCATATGACAACATCATGAACAACTGAGCTCACAATCACCACCAGCACACACATGCCTGCCACTGGCCTCTCGCCCTCAGACACAATGACCTCACAATAACCACCAGCAAAAAAAGCCTGCCACTGGCCTCTAACGCCCTAAGGCACAAGGACCTCACAATCACCACCAGCACACACATGCCTGGCACTAGCCTCTCATGACGTCACGAGCAACTGAGCTCACAATCACCACCAGCACACAAATGCCTGCCACTGCCTTTTAACTCCCTCAGGTACAAGCACCTCACAATCACAACCAGAACACACCAGTCTGACACTGGCCTCTCATGCCTCCACGCACAACTGACCTCAAAATCACCACCAGCACACACATGCCTGCCACTGCCTCCTCATACCGTCATGCACAAGGACCTCACAGTCCCCCCCAGCACACACATGCCTGCCACTGGCCTCTGAAGACGTCATGAACAACTGAGCTCACAATCACCACCAGCACACACGTGCCTGCCACTGGCTTTTAACTCCCTACAGCACAAGGACCTCACAATCACCACCAGCACACACATGCCTGGCACTGGCCTCTGATGATGTCACGAACAACTGAGCTCACAATCACCACCAGCACACACATGCCTGGCACTGGCCTCTCATGATGTCACAAACAACTGAGCTCAATCACCACCAGCACACACATGCCTGCCACTGGCTTCTCACGCCCTCAGGCACAGCGACCTCACAATCACCACCAGCACACACATGCCTGCCACTGGCTTTTAACTCCCTCAGGTACAAGCACCTCACAATCACAACCAGAACACACCAGTCTGACACTGGCCTCTCATGCCTCCACGCACAACTGACCTCAAAATCACCACCAGCACACACATGCCTGCCACTGGCTCCTCATACCGTCATGCACAAGGACCTCACAGTCCCCCCCAGCACACACATGCCTGCCACTGGCCTCTGAAGACGCCATGAACAACTGAGCTCACAATCACCACCAGCACACACGTGCCTGCCACTGGCTTTTAACTCCCTACAGCACAAGGACCTCACAATCACCACCAGCACACACATGCCTGGCACTGGCCTCTCAACCCGTCACGCACAAGTACCTCACAGTCACCCCTAGCACACACATGCCTGGCAATGGCCTCTCATGACGTGACGAGCAACTGAGCTCACAATCACCACCAGCACACTCATGCCTGGCACCGGCCTCTGATGACATCAGGAACAATTGAGCTCACAATCACCACCAGCACACACATGCCTGCCACTGGCCTCTCGCCCTCAGACACAATGACCTCACAATAACCACCAGCAAAAAAAGCCTGCCACTGGCCTCTAACGCCCTAAGGCACAAGGACCTCACAATCACCACCAGCACACACATGCCTGGCACTGGCCTCTGATGATGTCACGAACAACTGAGCTCACAATCACCACCAGCACACACATGCCTGCCACTGGTCTCTCATGACGTCACGAGCAACTGAGCTCACAATCACCACCAGCACACACATGCCTGCCACTGCCTTTTAACTCCCTCAGGTACAAGCACCTCACAATCACAACGACAACACACCAGTCTGACACTGGCCTCTCATGCCTCCACGCACAACTGACCTCACAGTCCCCCCCAGCACAAACATGCCTGCCACTGGCCTCTGAAGACGTCATGAACAACTGAGCTCACAATCACCACCAGCACACACGTGCCTGCCACTGGCTTTTAACTCCCTACAGCACAAGGACCTCACAATCACCACCAGCACACACATGCCTGGCACTGGCCTCTCAACCCGTCACGCACAAGTACCTCACAGTCACCCCCAGCACACACATGCCTGGCAATGGCCTCTCATGACGTCACGAGCAACTGAGCTCACAATCACCACCAGCACACACATGCCTGCCACTGGCCTCTCATGCCCTCAGGCACAAGCACCTCAAAATCACCACCAGTAGACTAGTGCCTGGCATGGCATGTGACAACATCACGAACAACTGAGCTCACAATCACCACCAGCACACACATGCCTGCCACTGGCCTCTCGCCCTCAGACACAATGACCTCACAATAACCACCAGCAAAAAAAGCCTGCCACTGGCCTCTAACGCCCTAAGGCACAAGGACCTCACAATCACCACCAGCACACACATGCCTGGCACTGGCCTCTGATGATGTCACGAACAACTGAGCTCACAATCACCACCAGCACACACATGCCTGCCACTGGCCTCTGAAGACGTCATGAACAACTGAGCTCACAATCACCACCAGCAGACACGTGCCTACCACTGGCTTTTAACTCCCTACGGCACAAGGACCTCACAATCACCACCAGCACACACATGCCTGCCACTGGCTTTTAACTCCCTCAGGTACAAGCACCTCACAATCACAACCAGAACACACCAGTCTGACACTGGCCTCTCATGCCTCCACGCACAACTGACCTCACAATCACCACCAGCACACACATGCCTGCCACTGGCTCCTCATACCGTCATGCACAAGGACCTCACAGTCCCCCCCAGCACACACATGCCTGCCACTGGCCTCTGAAGACGTCATGAACAACTGAGATCACAATCACCACCAGCAGACACGTGCCTGCCACTGGCTTTTAACTCCCTACAGCACAAGGACCTCACAAGCACCACCAGCACACACATGCCTGGCACTGGCCTCTCAACCCGTCACGCACAAGTACCTCACAGTCACCCCTAGCACACACATGCCTGGCAATGGCCTCTCATGACGTGACGAGCAACTGAGCTCACAATCACCACCAGCACACACATGCCTGGCACCGGCCTCTGATGACATCAGGAACAATTGAGCTCACAATCACCACCAGCACACACATGCCTGGCACTGGCCTCTCAACCCGTCACGCACAAGTACCTCACAGTCACCCCTAGCACACACATGCCTGGCAATGGCCTCTCATGACGTGACGAGCAACTGAGCTCACAATCACCACCAGCACACACATGCCTGGCACCGGCCTCTGATGACATCAGGAACAATTGAGCTCACAATCACCACCAGCACACACATGCCTGCCACTGGCCTCTCGCCCTCAGACACAATGACCTCACAATAACCACCAGCAAAAAAAGCCTGCCACTGGCCTCTAACGCCCTAAGGCACAAGGACCTCACAATCACCACCAGCACACACATGCCTGGCACTGGCCTCTGATGATGTCACGAACAACTGAGCTCACAATCACCACCAGCACACACATGCCTGCCACTGGTCTCTCATGACGTCACGAGCAACTGAGCTCACAATCACCATCAGCACACACATGCCTGCCACTGCCTTTTAACTCCCTCAGGTACAAGCACCTCACAATCACAACGACAACACACCAGTCTGACACTGGCCTCTCATGCCTCCACGCACAACTGACCTCACAGTCCCCCCCAGAACAAACATGCCTGCCACTGGCCTCTGAAGACGTCATGAACAACTGAGCTCACAATCACCACCAGCAGACACGTGCCTGCCACTGGCTTTTAACTCCCTACGGCACAAGGACCTCACAATCACCACCAGCACACACATGCCTGGCACTGGCCTCTCAACCCGTCACGCACAAGTACCTCACAGTCACCCCCAGCACACACATGCCTGGCACTGGCCTCTGAAGACGTAACGAACAACTGAGCTCAGAATCACCACCAGCACACACATGCCTGCCACTGGCCTCTCATGCCCTCAGGCACAAGCACCTCAAAATCACCACCAGTAGACTAGTGCCTGGCATGGCATATGACAACATCACGAACAACTGAGCTCACAATCACCACCAGCACACACATGCCTGCCACTGGCCTCTCGCCCTCAGACACAATGACCTCACAATAACCACCAGCAAAAAAAGCCTGCCACTGGCCTCTAACGCCCTAAGGCACAAGGACCTCACAATCACCACCAGCACACACATGCCTGCCACTGGCCTCTGATGATGTCACGAACAACTGAGCTCACAATCACCACCAGCACACACATGCCTGCCACTGGGCTCTCATGACGTCACGAGCAACTGAGCTCACAATAACCACCAGCACACACATGCCTGCCACTGGCTTCTCACGCCCTCAGGCACAGCGACCTCACAATCACCACCAGCACACACATGCCTGCCACTGGCTTTTAACTCCCTCAGGTACAAGCACCTCACAATCACAACCAGAACACACCAGTCTGACACTGGCCTCTCATGCCTCCACGCACAACTGACCTCAAAATCACCACCAGCACACACATGCCTGCCACTGGCTCCTCATACCGTCATGCACAAGGACCTCACAGTCCCCCCCAGCACACACATGCCTGCCACTGGCCTCTGAAGACGTCATGAACAACTGAGCTCACAATCACCACCAGCACACACATGCCTGCCACTGGCTTTTAACTCCCTACAGCACAAGGACCTCACAATCACCACCAGCACACACATGCCTGGCACTGGCCTCTCAACCCGTCACGCACAAGTACCTCACAGTCACCACCAGCACACACATGCCTGGCAATGGCCTCTCATGACGTGACGAGCAACTGAGCTCACAATCACCACCAGCACACACATGCCTGGCACCGGCCTCTGATGACATCAGGAACAATTGAGCTCACAATCACCACCAGCACACACATGCCTGCCACTGGCCTCTCATGCCCTCAGGCACAAGCACCTCAAAATCACCACCAGTAGACTAGTGCCTGGCATGGCATATGACAACATCATGAACAACTGAGCTCACAATCACCACCAGCACACACATGCCTGCCACTGGCCTCTCGCCCTCAGACACAATGACCTCACAATAACCACCAGCAAAAAAAGCCTGGCACTGGCCTCTAACGCCCTAAGGCACAAGGACCTCACAATCACCACCAGCACACACATGCCTGGCACTGGCCTCTCATGACGTCACGAGCAACTGAGCTCACAATCACCACCAGCACACACATGCCTGCCACTAGCCTCTCATGACGTCACGAGCAACTGAGCTCACAATCACCACCAGCACACACATGCCTGCCACTGCCTTTTAACTCCCTCAGGTACAAGCACCTCACAATCACAACCAGAACACACGAGTCTGACACTTGCCTCTCATGCCTCCACGCACAACTGACCTCAAAATCACCACCAGCACACACATGCCTGCCACTGGCTCCTCATACCGTCATGCACAAGGACCTCACAGTCCCCCCCAGCACACACATGCCTGCCACTGGCCTCTCGCCCTCAGACACAATGACCTCACAATAACCACCAGCAAAAAAAGCCTGCCACTGGCCTCTAACGCCCTAAGGCACAAGGACCTCACAATCACCACCAGCACACACATGCCTGGCACTGGCCTCTGATGATGTCACGAACAACTGAGCTCACAATCACCACCAGCACACACATGCCTGCCACTGGCCTCTGAAGACGTCATGAACAACTGAGCTCACAATCACCACCAGCAGACACGTGCCTACCACTGGCTTTTAACTCCCTACGGCACAAGGACCTCACAATCACCACCAGCACACACATGCCTGCCACTGGCTTTTAACTCCCTCAGGTACAAGCACCTCACAATCACAACCAGAACACACCAGTCTGACACTGGCCTCTCATGCCTCCACGCACAACTGACCTCACAATCACCACCAGCACACACATGCCTGCCACTGGCTCCTCATACCGTCATGCACAAGGACCTCACAGTCCCCCCCAGCACACACATGCCTGCCACTGGCCTCTGAAGACGTCATGAACAACTGAGATCACAATCACCACCAGCAGACACGTGCCTGCCACTGGCTTTTAACTCCCTACAGCACAAGGACCTCACAAGCACCACCAGCACACACATGCCTGGCACTGGCCTCTCAACCCGTCACGCACAAGTACCTCACAGTCACCCCTAGCACACACATGCCTGGCAATGGCCTCTCATGACGTGACGAGCAACTGAGCTCACAATCACCACCAGCACACACATGCCTGGCACCGGCCTCTGATGACATCAGGAACAATTGAGCTCACAATCACCACCAGCACACACATGCCTGCCACTGGCCTCTCATGCCCTCAGGCACAAGCACCTCAAAATCACCACCAGTAGACTAGTGCCTGGCATGGCATATGACAACATCAGGAACAATTGAGCTCACAATCACCACCAGCACACACATGCCTGCCACTGGCCTCTCGCCCTCAGACACAATGACCTCACAATAACCACCAGCAAAAAAAGCCTGCCACTGGCCTCTAACGCCCTAAGGCACAAGGACCTCACAATCACCACCAGCACACACATGCCTGGCACTGGCCTCTGATGATGTCACGAACAACTGAGCTCACAATCACCACCAGCACACACATGCCTGCCACTGGTCTCTCATGACGTCACGAGCAACTGAGCTCACAATCACCACCAGCAGACACATGCCTGCCACTGCCTTTTAACTCCCTCAGGTACAAGCACCTCACAATCACAACGACAACACACCAGTCTGACACTGGCCTCTCATGCCTCCACGCACAACTGACCTCACAGTCCCCCCCAGAACAAACATGCCTGCCACTGGCCTCTGAAGACGTCATGAACAACTGAGCTCACAATCACCACCAGCAGACACGTGCCTGCCACTGGCTTTTAACTCCCTACAGCACAAGGACCTCACAATCACCCCCAGCACACACATGCCTGGCACTGGCCTCTGAAGACGTAACGAACAACTGAGCTCACAATCACCACCAGCACACACATGCCTGCCACTGGCCTCTCATGCCCTCAGGCACAAGCACCTCAAAATCACCACCAGTAGACTAGTGCCTGGCATGGCATATGACAACATCACGAACAACTGAGCTCACAATCACCACCAGCACACACATGCCTGCCACTGGCCTCTCGCCCTCAGACACAATGACCTCACAATAACCACCAGCAAAAAAAGCCTGCCACTGGCCTCTAACGCCCTAAGGCACAAGGACCTCACAATCACCACCAGCACACACATGCCTGGCACTGGCCTCTGATGATGTCACGAACAACTGAGCTCACAATCACCACCAGCACACACATGCCTGCCACTGGTCTCTCATGACGTCACGAGCAACTGAGCTCACAATCACCACCAGCACACACATGCCTGCCACTGGCTTCTCACGCCCTCAGGCACAGCGACCTCACAATCACCACCAGCACACACATGCCTGCCACTGGCTTTTAACTCCCTCAGGTACAAGCACCTCACAATCACAACCAGAACACACCAGTCTGACACTGGCCTCTCATGCCTCCACGCACAACTGACCTCAAAATCACCACCAGCACACACATGCCTGCCACTGGCTCCTCATACCGTCATGCACAAGGACCTCACAGTCCCCCCCAGCACACACATGCCTGCCACTGGCCTCTGAAGACGTCATGAACAACTGAGCTCACAATCACCACCAGCACACACGTGCCTGCCACTGGCTTTTAACTCCCTACAGCACAAGGACCTCACAATCACCACCAGCACACACATGCCTGGCACTGGCCTCTCAACCCGTCACGCACAAGTACCTCACAGTCACCACCAGCACACACATGCCTGGCAATGGCCTCTCATGACGTGACGAGCAACTGAGCTCACAATCACCACCAGCACACACATGCCTGGCACCGGCCTCTGATGACATCAGGAACAATTGAGCTCACAATCACCACCAGCACACACATGCCTGCCACTGGCCTCTCATGCCCTCAGGCACAAGCACCTCAAAATCACCACCAGTAGACTAGTGCCTGGCATGGCATATGACAACATCATGAACAACTGAGCTCACAATCACCACCAGCACACACATGCCTGCCACTGGCCTCTCGCCCTCAGACACAATGACCTCACAATAACCACCAGCAAAAAAAGCCTGGCACTGGCCTCTAACGCCCTAAGGCACAAGGACCTCACAATCACCACCAGCACACACATGCCTGGCACTGGCCTCTCATGACGTCACGAGCAACTGAGCTCACAATCACCACCAGCACACACATGCCTGCCACTAGCCTCTCATGACGTCACGAGCAACTGAGCTCACAATCACCACCAGCACACACATGCCTGCCACTGCCTTTTAACTCCCTCAGGTACAAGCACCTCACAATCACAACCAGAACACACGAGTCTGACACTGGCCTCTCATGCCTCCACGCACAACTGACCTCAAAATCACCACCAGCACACACATGCCTGCCACTGGCTCCTCATACCGTCATGCACAAGGACCTCACAGTCCCCCCCAGCACACACATGCCTGCCACTGGCCTCTGAAGACGTCATGAACAACTGAGCTCACAATCACCACCAGCACACACGTGCCTGCCACTGGCTTTTAACTCCCTACAGCACAAGGACCTCACAATCACCACCAGCACACACATGCCTGGCACTGGCCTCTCAACCCGTCACGCACAAGTACCTCACAGTCACCACCAGCACACACATGCCTGGCAATGGCCTCTCATGACGTGACGAGCAACTGAGCTCACAATCACCACCAGCACACACATGCCTGGCACCGGCCTCTGATGACATCAGGAACAATTGAGCTCACAATCACCACCAGCACACACATGCCTGCCACTGGCCTCTCATGCCCTCAGGCACAAGCACCTCAAAATCACCACCAGTAGACTAGTGCCTGGCATGGCATATGACAACATCATGAACAACTGAGCTCACAATCACCACCAGCACACACATGCCTGCCACTGGCCTCTCGCCCTCAGACACAATGACCTCACAATAACCACCAGCAAAAAAAGCCTGGCACTGGCCTCTAACGCCCTAAGGCACAAGGACCTCACAATCACCACCAGCACACACATGCCTGGCACTGGCCTCTCATGACGTCACGAGCAACTGAGCTCACAATCACCACCAGCACACACATGCCTGCCACTAGCCTCTCATGACGTCACGAGCAACTGAGCTCACAATCACCACCAGCACACACATGCCTGCCACTGCCTTTTAACTCCCTCAGGTACAAGCACCTCACAATCACAACCAGAACACACGAGTCTGACACTTGCCTCTCATGCCTCCACGCACAACTGACCTCAAAATCACCACCAGCACACACATGCCTGCCACTGGCTCCTCATACCGTCATGCACAAGGACCTCACAGTCCCCCCCAGCACACACATGCCTGCCACTGGCCTCTCGCCCTCAGACACAATGACCTCACAATAACCACCAGCAAAAAAAGCCTGCCACTGGCCTCTAACGCCCTAAGGCACAAGGACCTCACAATCACCACCAGCACACACATGCCTGGCACTGGCCTCTGATGATGTCACGAACAACTGAGCTCACAATCACCACCAGCACACACATGCCTGCCACTGGCCTCTGAAGACGTCATGAACAACTGAGCTCACAATCACCACCAGCAGACACGTGCCTACCACTGGCTTTTAACTCCCTACGGCACAAGGACCTCACAATCACCACCAGCACACACATGCCTGCCACTGGCTTTTAACTCCCTCAGGTACAAGCACCTCACAATCACAACCAGAACACACCAGTCTGACACTGGCCTCTCATGCCTCCACGCACAACTGACCTCACAATCACCACCAGCACACACATGCCTGCCACTGGCTCCTCATACCGTCATGCACAAGGACCTCACAGTCCCCCCCAGCACACACATGCCTGCCACTGGCCTCTGAAGACGTCATGAACAACTGAGATCACAATCACCACCAGCAGACACGTGCCTGCCACTGGCTTTTAACTCCCTACAGCACAAGGACCTCACAAGCACCACCAGCACACACATGCCTGGCACTGGCCTCTCAACCCGTCACGCACAAGTACCTCACAGTCACCCCTAGCACACACATGCCTGGCAATGGCCTCTCATGACGTGACGAGCAACTGAGCTCACAATCACCACCAGCACACACATGCCTGGCACCGGCCTCTGATGACATCAGGAACAATTGAGCTCACAATCACCACCAGCACACACATGCCTGCCACTGGCCTCTCATGCCCTCAGGCACAAGCACCTCAAAATCACCACCAGTAGACTAGTGCCTGGCATGGCATATGACAACATCAGGAACAATTGAGCTCACAATCACCACCAGCACACACATGCCTGCCACTGGCCTCTCGCCCTCAGACACAATGACCTCACAATAACCACCAGCAAAAAAAGCCTGCCACTGGCCTCTAACGCCCTAAGGCACAAGGACCTCACAATCACCACCAGCACACACATGCCTGGCACTGGCCTCTGATGATGTCACGAACAACTGAGCTCACAATCACCACCAGCACACACATGCCTGCCACTGGCCTCTCATGACGTCACGAGCAACTGAGCTCACAATCACCACCAGCACACACATGCCTGCCACTGCCTTTTAACTCCCTCAGGTACAAGCACCTCACAATCACAACGACAACACACCAGTCTGACACTGGCCTCTCATGCCTCCACGCACAACTGACCTCACAGTCCCCCCCAGAACAAACATGCCTGCCACTGGCCTCTGAAGACGTCATGAACAACTGAGCTCACAATCACCACCAGCAGACACGTGCCTGCCACTGGCTTTTAACTCCCTACAGCACAAGGACCTCACAATCACCCCCAGCACACACATGCCTGGCACTGGCCTCTCAACCCGTCACGCACAAGTACCTCACAGTCACCCCCAGCACACACATGCCTGGCACTGGCCTCTGAAGACGTAACGAACAACTGAGCTCACAATCACCACCAGCACACACATGCCTGCCACTGGCCTCTCATGCCCTCAGGCACAAGCACCTCAAAATCACCACCAGTAGACTAGTGCCTGGCATGGCATATGACAACATCACGAACAACTGAGCTCACAATCACCACCAGCACACACATGCCTGCCACTGGCCTCTCGCCCTCAGACACAATGACCTCACAATAACCACCAGCAAAAAAAGCCTGGCACTGGCCTCTCACGCCCTAAGGCACAAGGACCTCACAATCACCACCAGCACACACATGCCTGCCACTGGCCTCTGATGATGTCACGAACAACTGAGCTCACAATCACCACCAGCACACACATGCCTGCCACTGGTCTCTCATGACGTCACGAGCAACTGAGCTCACAATAACCACCAGCACACACATGCCTGCCACTGGCTTCTCACGCCCTCAGGCACAGCGACCTCACAATCACCACCAGCACACACATGCCTGCCACTGGCTTTTAACTCCCTCAGGTACAAGCACCTCACAATCACAACCAGAACACACCAGTCTGACACTGGCCTCTCATGCCTCCACGCACAACTGACCTCAAAATCACCACCAGCACACACATGCCTGCCACTGGCTCCTCATACCGTCATGCACAAGGACCTCACAGTCCCCCCCAGCACACACATGCCTGCCACTGGCCTCTGAAGACGTCATGAACAACTGAGCTCACAATCACCACCAGCACACACGTGCCTGCCACTGGCTTTTAACTCCCTACAGCACAAGGACCTCACAATCACCACCAGCACACACATGCCTGGCACTGGCCTCTCAACCCGTCACGCACAAGTACCTCACAGTCACCACCAGCACACACATGCCTGGCAATGGCCTCTCATGACGTGACGAGCAACTGAGCTCACAATCACCACCAGCACACACATGCCTGGCACCGGCCTCTGATGACATCAGGAACAATTGAGCTCACAATCACCACCAGCACACACATGCCTGCCACTGGCCTCTCATGCCCTCAGGCACAAGCACCTCAAAATCACCACCAGTAGACTAGTGCCTGGCATGGCATATGACAACATCATGAACAACTGAGCTCACAATCACCACCAGCACACACATGCCTGCCACTGGCCTCTCGCCCTCAGACACAATGACCTCACAATAACCACCAGCAAAAAAAGCCTGCCACTGGCCTCTAACGCCCTAAGGCACAAGGACCTCACAATCACCACCAGCACACACATGCCTGGCACTGGCCTCTCATGACGTCACGAGCAACTGAGCTCACAATCACCACCAGCACACACATGCCTGCCACTAGCCTCTCATGACGTCACGAGCAACTGAGCTCACAATCACCACCAGCACACAAATGCCTGCCACTGCCTTTTAACTCCCTCAGGTACAAGCACCTCACAATCACAACCAGAACACACGAGTCTGACACTTGCCTCTCATGCCTCCACGCACAACTGACCTCAAAATCACCACCAGCACACACATGCCTGCCACTGGCTCCTCATACCGTCATGCACAAGGACCTCACAGTCCCCCCCAGCACACACATGCCTGCCACTGGCCTCTCGCCCTCAGACACAATGACCTCACAATAACCACCAGCAAAAAAAGCCTGCCACTGGCCTCTAACGCCCTAAGGCACAAGGACCTCACAATCACCACCAGCACACACATGCCTGGCACTGGCCTCTGATGATGTCACGAACAACTGAGCTCACAATCACCACCAGCACACACATGCCTGCCACTGGCCTCTCATGACGTCACGAGCAACTGAGCTCACAATCACCACCAGCACACACATGCCTGCCACTGGCTTCTCACGCCCTCAGGTACAAGCACCTCACAATCACAACCAGAACACACCAGTCTGACACTGGCCTCTCATGCCTCCACGCACAACTGACCTCAAAATCACCACCAGCACACACATGCCTGCCACTGCCTCCTCATACCGTCATGCACAAGGACCTCACAGTCCCCCCCAGCACACACATGCCTGCCACTGGCCTCTGAAGACGTCATGAACAACTGAGCTCACAATCACCACCAGCACACACGTGCCTGCCACTGGCTTTTAACTCCCTACAGCACAAGGACCTCACAATCACCACCAGCACACACATGCCTGGCACTGGCCTCTCAACCCGTCACGCACAAGTACCTCACAGTCACCCCTAGCACACACATGCCTGGCAATGGCCTCTCATGACGTGACGAGCAACTGAGCTCACAATCACCACCAGCACACACATGCCTGGCACCGGCCTCTGATGACATCAGGAACAATTGAGCTCACAATCGCCACCAGCACACACATGCCTGCCACTGGCCTCTCATGCCCTCAGGCACAAGCACCTCAAAATCACCACCAGTAGACTAGTGCCTGGCATGGCATATGACAACATCAGGAACAATTGAGCTCACAATCACCACCAGCACACACATGCCTGCCACTGGCCTCTCGCCCTCAGACACAATGACCTCACAATAACCACCAGCAAAAAAAGCCTGCCACTGGCCTCTAACGCCCTAAGGCACAAGGACCTCACAATCACCACCAGCACACACATGCCTGGCACTGGCCTCTGATGATGTCACGAACAACTGAGCTCACAATCACCACCAGCACACACATGCCTGCCACTGGTCTCTCATGACGTCACGAGCAACTGAGCTCACAATCACCACCAGCAGACACATGCCTGCCACTGCCTTTTAACTCCCTCAGGTACAAGCACCTCACAATCACAACGACAACACACCAGTCTGACACTGGCCTCTCATGCCTCCACGCACAACTGACCTCACAGTCCCCCCCAGAACAAACATGCCTGCCACTGGCCTCTGAAGACGTCATGAACAACTGAGCTCACAATCACCACCAGCAGACACGTGCCTGCCACTGGCTTTTAACTCCCTACAGCACAAGGACCTCACAATCACCCCCAGCACACACATGCCTGGCACTGGCCTCTGAAGACGTAACGAACAACTGAGCTCACAATCACCACCAGCACACACATGCCTGCCACTGGCCTCTCATGCCCTCAGGCACAAGCACCTCAAAATCACCACCAGTAGACTAGTGCCTGGCATGGCATATGACAACATCACGAACAACTGAGCTCACAATCACCACCAGCACACACATGCCTGCCACTGGCCTCTCGCCCTCAGACACAATGACCTCACAATAACCACCAGCAAAAAAAGCCTGCCACTGGCCTCTAACGCCCTAAGGCACAAGGACCTCACAATCACCACCAGCACACACATGCCTGGCACTGGCCTCTGATGATGTCACGAACAACTGAGCTCACAATCACCACCAGCACACACATGCCTGCCACTGGTCTCTCATGACGTCACGAGCAACTGAGCTCACAATAACCACCAGCACACACATGCCTGCCACTGGCTTCTCACGCCCTCAGGCACAGCGACCTCACAATCACCACCAGCACACACATGCCTGCCACTGGCTTTTAACTCCCTCAGGTACAAGCACCTCACAATCACAACCAGAACACACCAGTCTGACACTGGCCTCTCATGCCTCCACGCACAACTGACCTCAAAATCACCACCAGCACACACATGCCTGCCACTGGCTCCTCATACCGTCATGCACAAGGACCTCACAGTCCCCCCCAGCACACACATGCCTGCCACTGGCCTCTGAAGACGTCATGAACAACTGAGCTCACAATCACCACCAGCACACACGTGCCTGCCACTGGCTTTTAACTCCCTACAGCACAAGGACCTCACAATCACCACCAGCACACACATGCCTGGCACTGGCCTCTCAACCCGTCACGCACAAGTACCTCACAGTCACCACCAGCACACACATGCCTGGCAATGGCCTCTCATGACGTGACGAGCAACTGAGCTCACAATCACCACCAGCACACACATGCCTGGCACCGGCCTCTGATGACATCAGGAACAATTGAGCTCACAATCACCACCAGCACACACATGCCTGCCACTGGCCTCTCATGCCCTCAGGCACAAGCACCTCAAAATCACCACCAGTAGACTAGTGCCTGGCATGGCATATGACAACATCATGAACAACTGAGCTCACAATCACCACCAGCACACACATGCCTGCCACTGGCCTCTCGCCCTCAGACACAATGACCTCACAATAACCACCAGCAAAAAAAGCCTGGCACTGGCCTCTAACGCCCTAAGGCACAAGGACCTCACAATCACCACCAGCACACACATGCCTGGCACTGGCCTCTCATGACGTCACGAGCAACTGAGCTCACAATCACCACCAGCACACACATGCCTGCCACTAGCCTCTCATGACGTCACGAGCAACTGAGCTCACAATCACCACCAGCACACACATGCCTGCCACTGCCTTTTAACTCCCTCAGGTACAAGCACCTCACAATCACAACCAGAACACACGAGTCTGACACTGGCCTCTCATGCCTCCACGCACAACTGACCTCAAAATCACCACCAGCACACACATGCCTGCCACTGGCTCCTCATACCGTCATGCACAAGGACCTCACAGTCCCCCCCAGCACACACATGCCTGCCACTGGCCTCTGAAGACGTCATGAACAACTGAGCTCACAATCACCACCAGCACACACGTGCCTGCCACTGGCTTTTAACTCCCTACAGCACAAGGACCTCACAATCACCACCAGCACACACATGCCTGGCACTGGCCTCTCAACCCGTCACGCACAAGTACCTCACAGTCACCACCAGCACACACATGCCTGGCAATGGCCTCTCATGACGTGACGAGCAACTGAGCTCACAATCACCACCAGCACACACATGCCTGGCACCGGCCTCTGATGACATCAGGAACAATTGAGCTCACAATCACCACCAGCACACACATGCCTGCCACTGGCCTCTCATGCCCTCAGGCACAAGCACCTCAAAATCACCACCAGTAGACTAGTGCCTGGCATGGCATATGACAACATCATGAACAATTCAGCTCACAATCACCACCAGCACACACATGCCTGCCACTGGCCTCTCGCCCTCAGACACAATGACCTCACAATAACCACCAGCAAAAAAAGCCTGGCACTGGCCTCTAACGCCCTAAGGCACAAGGACCTCACAATCACCACCAGCACACACATGCCTGGCACTGGCCTCTCATGACGTCACGAGCAACTGAGCTCACAATCACCACCAGCACACACATGCCTGCCACTAGCCTCTCATGACGTCACGAGCAACTGAGCTCACAATCACCACCAGCACACACATGCCTGCCACTGCCTTTTAACTCCCTCAGGTACAAGCACCTCACAATCACAACCAGAACACACGAGTCTGACACTTGCCTCTCATGCCTCCACGCACAACTGACCTCAAAATCACCACCAGCACACACATGCCTGCCACTGGCTCCTCATACCGTCATGCACAAGGACCTCACAGTCCCCCCCAGCACACACATGCCTGCCACTGGCCTCTCGCCCTCAGACACAATGACCTCACAATAACCACCAGCAAAAAAAGCCTGCCACTGGCCTCTAACGCCCTAAGGCACAAGGACCTCACAATCACCACCAGCACACACATGCCTGGCACTGGCCTCTGATGATGTCACGAACAACTGAGCTCACAATCACCACCAGCACACACATGCCTGCCACTGGCCTCTGAAGACGTCATGAACAACTGAGCTCACAATCACCACCAGCAGACACGTGCCTACCACTGGCTTTTAACTCCCTACGGCACAAGGACCTCACAATCACCACCAGCACACACATGCCTGCCACTGGCTTTTAACTCCCTCAGGTACAAGCACCTCACAATCACAACCAGAACACACCAGTCTGACACTGGCCTCTCATGCCTCCACGCACAACTGACCTCACAATCACCACCAGCACACACATGCCTGCCACTGGCTCCTCATACCGTCATGCACAAGGACCTCACAGTCCCCCCCAGCACACACATGCCTGCCACTGGCCTCTGAAGACGTCATGAACAACTGAGATCACAATCACCACCAGCAGACACGTGCCTGCCACTGGCTTTTAACTCCCTACAGCACAAGGACCTCACAAGCACCACCAGCACACACATGCCTGGCACTGGCCTCTCAACCCGTCACGCACAAGTACCTCACAGTCACCCCTAGCACACACATGCCTGGCAATGGCCTCTCATGACGTGACGAGCAACTGAGCTCACAATCACCACCAGCACACACATGCCTGGCACCGGCCTCTGATGACATCAGGAACAATTGAGCTCACAATCACCACCAGCACACACATGCCTGCCACTGGCCTCTCATGCCCTCAGGCACAAGCACCTCAAAATCACCACCAGTAGACTAGTGCCTGGCATGGCATATGACAACATCAGGAACAATTGAGCTCACAATCACCACCAGCACACACATGCCTGCCACTGGCCTCTCGCCCTCAGACACAATGACCTCACAATAACCACCAGCAAAAAAAGCCTGCCACTGGCCTCTAACGCCCTAAGGCACAAGGACCTCACAATCACCACCAGCACACACATGCCTGGCACTGGCCTCTGATGATGTCACGAACAACTGAGCTCACAATCACCACCAGCACACACATGCCTGCCACTGGCCTCTGAAGACGTCACGAGCAACTGAGCTCACAATCACCACCAGCAGACACATGCCTGCCACTGCCTTTTAACTCCCTCAGGTACAAGCACCTCACAATCACAACGACAACACACCAGTCTGACACTGGCCTCTCATGCCTCCACGCACAACTGACCTCACAGTCCCCCCCAGAACAAACATGCCTGCCACTGGCCTCTGAAGACGTCATGAACAACTGAGCTCACAATCACCACCAGCAGACACGTGCCTGCCACTGGCTTTTAACTCCCTACAGCACAAGGACCTCACAATCACCCCCAGCACACACATGCCTGGCACTGGCCTCTCAACCCGTCACGCACAAGTACCTCACAGTCACCCCCAGCACACACATGCCTGGCACTGGCCTCTGATGATGTCACGAACAACTGAGCTCACAATCACCACCAGCACACACATGCCTGCCACTGGCCTCTGAAGACGTCATGAACAACTGAGCTCACAATCACCACCAGCAGACACGTGCCTACCACTGGCTTTTAACTCCCTACGGCACAAGGACCTCACAATCACCACCAGCACACACATGCCTGCCACTGGCTTTTAACTCCCTCAGGTACAAGCACCTCACAATCACAACCAGAACACACCAGTCTGACACTGGCCTCTCATGCCTCCACGCACAACTGACCTCACAATCACCACCAGCACACACATGCCTGCCACTGGCTCCTCATACCGTCATGCACAAGGACCTCACAGTCCCCCCCAGCACACACATGCCTGCCACTGGCCTCTGAAGACGTCATGAACAACTGAGATCACAATCACCACCAGCAGACACGTGCCTGCCACTGGCTTTTAACTCCCTACAGCACAAGGACCTCACAAGCACCACCAGCACACACATGCCTGGCACTGGCCTCTCAACCCGTCACGCACAAGTACCTCACAGTCACCCCTAGCACACACATGCCTGGCAATGGCCTCTCATGACGTGACGAGCAACTGAGCTCACAATCACCACCAGCACACACATGCCTGGCACCGGCCTCTGATGACATCAGGAACAATTGAGCTCACAATCACCACCAGCACACACATGCCTGCCACTGGCCTCTCATGCCCTCAGGCACAAGCACCTCAAAATCACCACCAGTAGACTAGTGCCTGGCATGGCATATGACAACATCAGGAACAATTGAGCTCACAATCACCACCAGCACACACATGCCTGCCACTGGCCTCTCGCCCTCAGACACAATGACCTCACAATAACCACCAGCAAAAAAAGCCTGCCACTGGCCTCTAACGCCCTAAGGCACAAGGACCTCACAATCACCACCAGCACACACATGCCTGGCACTGGCCTCTGATGATGTCACGAACAACTGAGCTCACAATCACCACCAGCACACACATGCCTGCCACTGGCCTCTGAAGACGTCACGAGCAACTGAGCTCACAATCACCACCAGCAGACACATGCCTGCCACTGCCTTTTAACTCCCTCAGGTACAAGCACCTCACAATCACAACGACAACACACCAGTCTGACACTGGCCTCTCATGCCTCCACGCACAACTGACCTCACAGTCCCCCCCAGAACAAACATGCCTGCCACTGGCCTCTGAAGACGTCATGAACAACTGAGCTCACAATCACCACCAGCAGACACGTGCCTGCCACTGGCTTTTAACTCCCTACAGCACAAGGACCTCACAATCACCCCCAGCACACACATGCCTGGCACTGGCCTCTCAACCCGTCACGCACAAGTACCTCACAGTCACCCCCAGCACACACATGCCTGGCACTGGCCTCTGAAGACGTAACGAACAACTGAGCTCACAATCACCACCAGCACACACATGCCTGCCACTGGCCTCTCATGCCCTCAGGCACAAGCACCTCAAAATCACCACCAGTAGACTAGTGCCTGGCATGGCATATGACAACATCACGAACAACTGAGCTCACAATCACCACCAGCACACACATGCCTGCCACTGGCCTCTCGCCCTCAGACACAATGACCTCACAATAACCACCAGCAAAAAAAGCCTGCCACTGGCCTCTAACGCCCTAAGGCACAAGGACCTCACAATCACCACCAGCACACACATGCCTGCCACTGGCCTCTGATGATGTCACGAACAACTGAGCTCACAATCACCACCAGCACACACATGCCTGCCACTGGTCTCTCATGACGTCACGAGCAACTGAGCTCACAATAACCACCAGCACACACATGCCTGCCACTGGCTTCTCACGCCCTCAGGCACAGCGACCTCACAATCACCACCAGCACACACATGCCTGCCACTGGCTTTTAACTCCCTCAGGTACAAGCACCTCACAATCACAACCAGAACACACCAGTCTGACACTGGCCTCTCATGCCTCCACGCACAACTGACCTCAAAATCACCACCAGCACACACATGCCTGCCACTGGCTCCTCATACCGTCATGCACAAGGACCTCACAGTCCCCCCCAGCACACACATGCCTGCCACTGGCCTCTGAAGACGTCATGAACAACTGAGCTCACAATCACCACCAGCACACACGTGCCTGCCACTGGCTTTTAACTCCCTACAGCACAAGGACCTCACAATCACCACCAGCACACACATGCCTGGCACTGGCCTCTCAACCCGTCACGCACAAGTACCTCACAGTCACCACCAGCACACACATGCCTGGCAATGGCCTCTCATGACGTGACGAGCAACTGAGCTCACAATCACCACCAGCACACACATGCCTGGCACCGGCCTCTGATGACATCAGGAACAATTGAGCTCACAATCACCACCAGCACACACATGCCTGCCACTGGCCTCTCATGCCCTCAGGCACAAGCACCTCAAAATCACCACCAGTAGACTAGTGCCTGGCATGGCATATGACAACATCATGAACAACTGAGCTCACAATCACCACCAGCACACACATGCCTGCCACTGGCCTCTCGCCCTCAGACACAATGACCTCACAATAACCACCAGCAAAAAAAGCCTGCCACTGGCCTCTAACGCCCTAAGGCACAAGGACCTCACAATCACCACCAGCACACACATGCCTGGCACTGGCCTCTCATGACGTCACGAGCAACTGAGCTCACAATCACCACCAGCACACACATGCCTGCCACTAGCCTCTCATGACGTCACGAGCAACTGAGCTCACAATCACCACCAGCACACAAATGCCTGCCACTGCCTTTTAACTCCCTCAGGTACAAGCACCTCACAATCACAACCAGAACACACGAGTCTGACACTTGCCTCTCATGCCTCCACGCACAACTGACCTCAAAATCACCACCAGCACACACATGCCTGCCACTGGCTCCTCATACCGTCATGCACAAGGACCTCACAGTCCCCCCCAGCACACACATGCCTGCCACTGGCCTCTCGCCCTCAGACACAATGACCTCACAATAACCACCAGCAAAAAAAGCCTGCCACTGGCCTCTAACGCCCTAAGGCACAAGGACCTCACAATCACCACCAGCACACACATGCCTGGCACTGGCCTCTGATGATGTCACGAACAACTGAGCTCACAATCACCACCAGCACACACATGCCTGCCACTGGCCTCTCATGACGTCACGAGCAACTGAGCTCACAATCACCACCAGCACACACATGCCTGCCACTGGCTTCTCACGCCCTCAGGCACAGCGACCTCACAATCACCACCAGCACACACATGCCTGCCACTGCCTTTTAACTCCCTCAGGTACAAGCACCTCACAATCACAACCAGAACACACCAGTCTGACACTGGCCTCTCATGCCTCCACGCACAACTGACCTCAAAATCACCACCAGCACACACATGCCTGCCACTGCCTCCTCATACCGTCATGCACAAGGACCTCACAGTCCCCCCCAGCACACACATGCCTGCCACTGGCCTCTGAAGACGTCATGAACAACTGAGCTCACAATCACCACCAGCAGACACGTGCCTGCCACTGGCTTTTAACTCCCTACAGCACAAGGACCTCACAATCACCACCAGCACACACATGCCTGGCACTGGCCTCTCAACCCGTCACGCACAAGTACCTCACAGTCACCCCTAGCACACACATGCCTGGCAATGGCCTCTCATGACGTGACGAGCAACTGAGCTCACAATCACCACCAGCACACACATGCCTGGCACCGGCCTCTGATGACATCAGGAACAATTGAGCTCACAATCACCACCAGCACACACATGCCTGCCACTGGCCTCTCATGCCCTCAGGCACAAGCACCTCAAAATCACCACCAGTAGACTAGTGCCTGGCATGGCATATGACAACATCATGAACAACTGAGCTCACAATCACCACCAGCACACACATGCCTGCCACTGGCCTCTCGCCCTCAGACACAATGACCTCACAATAACCACCAGCAAAAAAAGCCTGCCACTGGCCTCTAACGCCCTAAGGCACAAGGACCTCACAATCACCACCAGCACACACATGCCTGGCACTGGCCTCTGATGATGTCACGAACAACTGAGCTCACAATCACCACCAGCACACACATGCCTGCCACTGGTCTCTCATGACGTCACGAGCAACTGAGCTCACAATCACCACCAGCACACACATGCCTGCCACTGCCTTTTAACTCCCTCAGGTACAAGCACCTCACAATCACAATGACAACACACCAGTCTGACACTGGCCTCTCATGCCTCCACGCACAACTGACCTCACAGTCCCCCCCAGCACACACATGCCTGCCACTGGCCTCTGAAGACGTCATGAACAACTGAGCTCACAATCACCACCAGCACACACGTGCCTGCCACTGGCTTTTAACTTCCTACAGCACAAGGACCTCACAATCACCCCCAGCACACACATGCCTGGCACTGGCCTCTCAACCCGTCACGCACAAGTACCTCACAGTCACCCCCAGCACACACATGCCTGGCACTGGCCTCTGAAGACGTAACGAACAACTGAGCTCACAATCACCACCAGCACACACATGCCTGCCACTGGCCTCTCATGCCCTCAGGCACAAGCACCTCAAAATCACCACCAGTAGACTAGTGCCTGGCATGGCATATGACAACATCACGAACAACTGAGCTCACAATCACCACCAGCACACACATGCCTGCCACTGGCCTCTCGCCCTCAGACACAATGACCTCACAATAACCACCAGCAAAAAAAGCCTGCCACTGGCCTCTAACGCCCTAAGGCACAAGGACCTCACAATCACCACCAGCACACACATGCCTGGCACTGGCCTCTGATGATGTCACGAACAACTGAGCTCACAATCACCACCAGCACACACATGCCTGCCACTGGTCTCTCATGACGTCACGAGCAACTGAGCTCACAATCACCACCAGCACACACATGCCTGCCACTGGCTTTTAACTCCCTCAGGTACAAGCACCTCACAATCACAACCAGAACACACCAGTCTGACACTGGCCTCTCATGCCTCCACGCACAACTGACCTCAAAATCACCACCAGCACACACATGCCTGCCACTGGCTCCTCATACCGTCATGCACAAGGACCTCACAGTCCCCCCCAGCACACACATGCCTGCCACTGGCCTCTGAAGACGTCATGAACAACTGAGCTCACAATCACCACCAGCACACACGTGCCTGCCACTGGCTTTTAACTCCCTACAGCACAAGGACCTCACAATCACCACCAGCACACACATGCCTGGCACTGGCCTCTCAACCCGTCACGCACAAGTACCTCACAGTCACCACCAGCACACACATGCCTGGCAATGGCCTCTCATGACGTGACGAGCAACTGAGCTCACAATCACCACCAGCACACACATGCCTGGCACCGGCCTCTGATGACATCAGGAACAATTGAGCTCACAATCACCACCAGCACACACATGCCTGCCACTGGCCTCTCATGCCCTCAGGCACAAGCACCTCAAAATCACCACCAGTAGACTAGTGCCTGGCATGGCATATGACAACATCATGAACAACTGAGCTCACAATCACCACCAGCACACACATGCCTGCCACTGGCCTCTCGCCCTCAGACACAATGAACTCACAATAACCACCAGCAAAAAAAGCCTGCCACTGGCCTCTAACGCCCTAAGGCACAAGGACCTCACAATCACCACCAGCACACACATGCCTGGCACTGGCCTCTCATGACGTCACGAGCAACTGAGCTCACAATCACCACCAGCACACACATGCCTGCCACTAGCCTCTCATGACGTCACGAGCAACTGAGCTCACAATCACCACCAGCACACACATGCCTGCCACTGCCTTTTAACTCCCTCAGGTACAAGCACCTCACAATCACAACCAGAACACACCAGTCTGACACTGGCCTCTCATGCCTCCACGCACAACTGACCTCAAAATCACCACCAGCACACACATGCCTGCCACTGGCTCCTCATACCGTCATGCACAAGGACCTCACAGTCCCCCCCAGCACACACATGCCTGCCACTGGCCTCTCGCCCTCAGACACAATGACCTCACAATAACCACCAGCAAAAAAAGCCTGCCACTGGCCTCTAACGCCCTAAGGCACAAGTACCTCACAATCACCACCAGCACACACATGCCTGGCACTGGCCTCTGATGATGTCACGAACAACTGAGCTCACAATCACCACCAGCACACACATGCCTGCCACTGGCCTCTCATGACGTCACGAGCAACTGAGCTCACAATCACCACCAGCACACACATGCCTGCCACTGGCTTCTCACGCCCTCAGGCACAGCGACCTCACAATCACCACCAGCACACACATGCCTGCCACTGCCTTTTAACTCCCTCAGGTACAAGCACCTCACAATCACAACCAGAACACACCAGTCTGACACTGGCCTCTCATGCCTCCACGCACAACTGACCTCAAAATCACCACCAGCACACACATGCCTGCCACTGCCTCCTCATACCGTCATGCACAAGGACCTCACAGTCCCCCCCAGCACACACATGCCTGCCACTGGCCTCTGAAGACGTCATGAACAACTGAGCTCACAATCACCACCAGCACACACGTGCCTGCCACTGGCTTTTAACTCCCTACAGCACAAGGACCTCACAATCACCACCAGCACACACATGCCTGGCACTGGCCTCTCAACCCGTCACGCACAAGTACCTCACAGTCACCCCTAGCACACACATGCCTGGCAATGGCCTCTCATGACGTGACGAGCAACTGAGCTCACAATCACCACCAGCACACACATGCCTGGCACCGGCCTCTGATGACATCAGGAACAATTGAGCTCACAATCACCACCAGCACACACATGCCTGCCACTGGCCTCTCATGCCCTCAGGCACAAGCACCTCAAAATCACCACCAGTAGACTAGTGCCTGGCATGGCATGTGACAACATCACGAACAACTGAGCTCACAATCACCACCAGCACACACATGCCTGCCACTGGCCTCTCGCCCTCAGACACAATGACCTCACAATAACCACCAGCAAAAAAAGCCTGCCACTGGCCTCTAACGCCCTAAGGCACAAGGACCTCACAATCACCACCAGCACACACATGCCTGGCACTGGCCTCTGATGATGTCACGAACAACTGAGCTCACAATCACCACCAGCACACACATGCCTGCCACTGGCCTCTCATGACGTCACGAGCAACTGAGCTCACAATCACCACCAGCACACACATGCCTGCCACTGGCTTCTCACGCCCTCAGGCACAGCGACCTCACAATCACCACCAGCACACACATGCCTGCCACTGGCTTTTAACTCCCTCAGGTACAAGCACCTCACAATCACAACCAGAACACACCAGTCTGACACTGGCCTCTCATGCCTCCACGCACAACTGACCTCAAAATCACCACCAGCACACACATGCCTGCCACTGCCTCCTCATACCGTCATGCACAAGGACCTCACAGTCCCCCCCAGCACACACATGCCTGCCACTGGCCTCTGAAGACGTCATGAACAACTGAGCTCACAATCACCACCAGCACACACGTGCCTGCCACTGGCTTTTAACTCCCTACAGCACAAGGACCTCACAATCACCACCAGCACACACATGCCTGGCACTGGCCTCTCAACCCGTCACGCACAAGTACCTCACAGTCACCCCTAGCACACACATGCCTGGCAATGGCCTCTCATGACGTCACGAGCAACTGAGCTCACAATCACCACCAGCACACACATGCCTGGCACCGGCCTCTGATGACATCAGGAACAATTGAGCTCACAATCACCACCAGCACACACATGCCTGCCACTGGCCTCTCATGCCCTCAGGCACAAGCACCTCAAAATCACCACCAGTAGACTAGTGCCTGGCATGGCATATGACAACATCATGAACAACTGAGCTCACAATCACCACCAGCACACACATGCCTGCCACTGGCCTCTCGCCCTCAGACACAATGACCTCACAATAACCACCAGCAAAAAAAGCCTGCCACTGGCCTCTAACGCCCTAAGGCACAAGGACCTCACAATCACCACCAGCACACACATGCCTGGCACTGGCCTCTGATGATGTCACGAACAACTGAGCTCACAATCACCACCAGCACACACATGCCTGCCACTGCCTTTTAACTCCCTCAGGTACAAGAACCTCACAATCACAATGACAACACACCAGTCTGACACTGGCCTCTCATAACTCCACGCACAACTGACCTCACAGTCCCCCCCAGCACACACATGCCTGCCACTGGCCTCTGAAGACGTCATGAACAACTGAGCTCACAATCACCACCAGCAGACACGTGCCTGCCACTGGCTTTTAACTCCCTACAGCACAAGGACCTCACAATCACCACCAGCACACACATGCCTGGCACTGGCCTCTCAACCCGTCACGCACAAGTACCTCACAGTCACCCCCAGCACACACATGCCTGGCACTGGCCTCTGAAGACGTAACGAACAACTGAGCTCACAATCACCACCAGCACACACATGCCTGCCACTGGCCTCTCATGCCCTCAGGCACAAGCACCTCAAAATCACCACCAGTAGACTAGTGCCTGGCATGGCATGTGGCAACATCACGAACAACTGAGCTCACAATCACCACCAGCACACACATGCCTGCCACTGGCCTCTCGCCCTCAGACACAATGACCTCACAATAACCACCAGCAAAAAAAGCCTGCCACTGGCCTCTAACGCCCTAAGGCACAAGGACCTCACAATCACCACCAGCACACACATGCCTGGCACTGGCCTCTGATGACGTCACGAACAACTGAGCTCACAATCACCACCAGCACACACATGCCTGCCACTGCCTTTTAACTCCCTCAGGTACAAGCACCTCACAATCACCACCAGCACACACATGCCTGCCACTGCCTTTTAACTCCCTCAGGTACAAGCACCTCACAATCACAACCAGAACACACCAGTCTGACACTGGCCTCTCATGCCTCCACGCACAACTGACCTCACAATCACCACCAGCACACACATGCCTGCCACTGCCTCCTCATACCGTCATGCACAAGGACCTCACAGTCCCCCCCAGCACACACATGCCTGCCACTGGCCTCTGAAGACGTCATGAACAACTGAGCTCACAATCACCACCAGCACACACGTGCCTGCCACTGGCTTTTAACTCCCTACAGCACAAGGACCTCACAATCACCACCAGCACACACATGCCTGGCACTGGCCTCTCAACCCGTCACGCACAAGTACCTCACAGTCACCCCCAGCACACACATGCCTGGCACTGGCCTCTCATGACGTCACGAGCAACTGAGCTCACAATCACCACCAGCACACACATGCCTGGCACCGGCCTCTCATGACGTCACGAGCAACTGAGCTCACAATCATCACCAGCACACACATGCCTGGCACCGGCCTCTGATGACATCAGGAACAATTGAGCTCACAATCACCACCAGCACACACATGCCTGCCACTGGCCTCTCATGCCCTCAGGCACAAGCACCTCAAAATCACCACCAGTAGACTAGTGCCTGGCATGGCATATGACAACATCATGAACAACTGAGCTCACAATCACCACCAGCACACACATGCCTGCCACTGGCCTCTCGCCCTCAGACACAATGACCTCACAATAACCACCAGCAAAAAAAGCCTGCCACTGGCCTCTAACGCCCTAAGGCACAAGGACCTCACAATCACCACCAGCACACACATGCCTGGCACTGGCCTCTGATGATGTCACGAACAACTGAGCTCACAATCACCACCAGCACACACATGCCTGCCACTGGTCTCTCATGACGTCACGAGCAACTGAGCTCACAATCACCACCAGCACACACATGCCTGCCACTGCCTTTTAACTCCCTCAGGTACAAGCACCTCACAATCACAATGACAACACACCAGTCTGACACTGGCCTCTCATGCCTCCACGCACAACTGACCTCAAAATCACCACCAGCACACACATGCCTGCCACTGGCCTCTGAAGACGTCATGAACAACTGAGCTCACAATCACCACCAGCAGACACGTGCCTGCCACTGGCTTTTAACTCCCTACAGCACAAGGACCTCACAATCACCCCCAGCACACACATGCCTGGCACTGGCCTCTCAACCCGTCACGCACAAGTACCTCACAGTCACCCCCAGCACACACATGCCTGGCACTGGCCTCTGAAGACGTAACGAACAACTGAGCTCACAATCACCACCAGCACACACATGCCTGCCACTGGCCTCTCATGCCCTCAGGCACAAGCACCTCAAAATCACCACCAGTAGACTAGTGCCTGGCATGGCATATGACAACATCACGAACAACTGAGCTCACAATCACCACCAGCACACACATGCCTGCCACTGGCCTCTCGCCCTCAGACACAATGACCTCACAATAACCACCAGCAAAAAAAGCCTGCCACTGGCCTCTAACGCCCTAAGGCACAAGGACCTCACAATCACCACCAGCACACACATGCCTGGCACTGGCCTCTGATGATGTCACGAACAACTGAGCTCACAATCACCACCAGCACACACATGCCTGCCACTGGTCTCTCATGACGTCACGAGCAACTGAGCTCACAATAACCACCAGCACACACATGCCTGCCACTGGCTTCTCACGCCCTCAGGCACAGCGACCTCACAATCACCACCAGCACACACATGCCTGCCACTGGCTTTTACCTCCCTCAGGTACAAGCACCTCACAATCACAACCAGAACACACCAGTCTGACACTGGCCTCTCATGCCTCCACGCACAACTGACCTCAAAATCACCACCAGCACACACATGCCTGCCACTGGCTCCTCATACCGTCATGCACAAGGACCTCACAGTCCCCCCCAGCACACACATGCCTGCCACTGGCCTCTGAAGACGTCATGAACAACTGAGCTCACAATCACCACCAGCACACACGTGCCTGCCACTGGCTTTTAACTCCCTACGGCACAAGGACCTCACAATCACCACCAGCACACACATGCCTGGCACTGGCCTCTCAACCCGTCACGCACAAGTACCTCACAGTCACCACCAGCACACACATGCCTGGCAATGGCCTCTCATGACGTGACGAGCAACTGAGCTCACAATCACCACCAGCACACACATGCCTGGCACCGGCCTCTGATGACATCAGGAACAATTGAGCTCACAATCACCACCAGCACACACATGCCTGCCACTGGCCTCTCATGCCCTCAGGCACAAGCACCTCAAAATCACCACCAGTAGACTAGTGCCTGGCATGGCATATGACAACATCATGAACAACTGAGCTCACAATCACCACCAGCACACACATGCCTGCCACTGGCCTCTCGCCCTCAGACACAATGACCTCACAATAACCACCAGCAAAAAAAGCCTGCCACTGGCCTCTAACGCCCTAAAGCACAAGGACCTCACAATCACCACCAGCACACACATGCCTGGCACTGGCCTCTCATGACGTCACGAGCAACTGAGCTCACAATCACCACCAGCACACACATGCCTGCCACTAGCCTCTCATGACGTCACGAGCAACTGAGCTCACAATCACCACCAGCACACAAATGCCTGCCACTGCCTTTTAACTCCCTCAGGTACAAGCACCTCACAATCACAACCAGAACACACGAGTCTGACACTTGCCTCTCATGCCTCCACGCACAACTGACCTCAAAATCACCACCAGCACACACATGCCTGCCACTGGCTCCTCATACCGTCATGCACAAGGACCTCACAGTCCCCCCCAGCACACACATGCCTGCCACTGGCCTCTGAAGACGTCATGAACAACTGAGCTCACAATCACCACCAGCACACACGTGCCTGCCACTGGCTTTTAACTCCCTACAGCACAAGGACCTCACAATCACCACCAGCACACACATGCCTGGCACTGGCCTCTCAACCCGTCACGCACAAGTACCTCACAGTCACCCCTAGCACACACATGCCTGGCAATGGCCTCTCATGACGTGACGAGCAACTGAGCTCACAATCACCACCAGCACACACATGCCTGGCACCGGCCTCTGATGACATCAGGAACAATTGAGCTCACAATTACCACCAGCACACACATGCCTGCCACTGGCTTCTCACGCCCTCAGGCACAGCGACCTCACAATCACCACCAGCACACACATGCCTGCCACTGCCTTTTAACTCCCTCAGGTACAAGCACCTCACAATCACAACCAGAACACACCAGTCTGACACTGGCCTCTCATGCCTCCACGCACAACTGACCTCAAAATCACCACCAGCACACACATGCCTGCCACTGGCTCCTCATACCGTCATGCACAAGGACCTCACAGTCCCCCCCAGCACACACATGCCTGCCACTGGCCTCTGAAGACGTCATGAACAACTGAGCTCACAATCACCACCAGCACACACGTGCCTGCCACTGGCTTTTAACTCCCTACAGCACAAGGACCTCACAATCACCACCAGCACACACATGCCTGGCACTGGCCTCTCAACCCGTCACGCACAAGTACCTCACAGTCACCCCTAGCACACACATGCCTGGCAATGGCCTCTCATGACGTCACGAGCAACTGAGCTCACAATCACCACCAGCACACACATGCCTGGCACCGGCCTCTGATGACATCAGGAACAATTGAGCTCACAATCACCACCAGCACACACATGCCTGCCACTGGCCTCTCATGCCCTCAGGCACAAGCACCTCAAAATCACCACCAGTAGACTAGTGCCTGGCATGGCATATGACAACATCATGAACAACTGAGCTCACAATCACCACCAGCACACACATGCCTGCCACTGGCCTCTCGCCCTCAGACACAATGACCTCACAATAACCACCAGCAAAAAAAGCCTGCCACTGGCCTCTAACGCCCTAAGGCACAAGGACCTCACAATCACCACCAGCACACACATGCCTGGCACTGGCCTCTGATGATGTCACGAACAACTGAGCTCACAATCACCACCAGCACACACATGCCTGCCACTGCCTTTTAACTCCCTCAGGTACAAGAACCTCACAATCACAATGACAACACACCAGTCTGACACTGGCCTCTCATAACTCCACGCACAACTGACCTCACAGTCCCCCCCAGCACACACATGCCTGCCACTGGCCTCTGAAGACGTCATGAACAACTGAGCTCACAATCACCACCAGCAGACACGTGCCTGCCACTGGCTTTTAACTCCCTACAGCACAAGGACCTCACAATCACCACCAGCACACACATGCCTGGCACTGGCCTCTCAACCCGTCACGCACAAGTACCTCACAGTCACCCCCAGCACACACATGCCTGGCACTGGCCTCTGAAGACGTAACGAACAACTGAGCTCACAATCACCACCAGCACACACATGCCTGCCACTGGCCTCTCATGCCCTCAGGCACAAGCACCTCAAAATCACCACCAGTAGACTAGTGCCTGGCATGGCATGTGGCAACATCACGAACAACTGAGCTCACAATCACCACCAGCACACACATGCCTGCCACTGGCCTCTCGCCCTCAGACACAATGACCTCACAATAACCACCAGCAAAAAAAGCCTGCCACTGGCCTCTAACGCCCTAAGGCACAAGGACCTCACAATCACCACCAGCACACACATGCCTGGCACTGGCCTCTGATGACGTCACGAACAACTGAGCTCACAATCACCACCAGCACACACATGCCTGCCACTGCCTTTTAACTCCCTCAGGTACAAGCACCTCACAATCACCACCAGCACACACATGCCTGCCACTGCCTTTTAACTCCCTCAGGTACAAGCACCTCACAATCACAACCAGAACACACCAGTCTGACACTGGCCTCTCATGCCTCCACGCACAACTGACCTCACAATCACCACCAGCACACACATGCCTGCCACTGCCTCCTCATACCGTCATGCACAAGGACCTCACAGTCCCCCCCAGCACACACATGCCTGCCACTGGCCTCTGAAGACGTCATGAACAACTGAGCTCACAATCACCACCAGCACACACGTGCCTGCCACTGGCTTTTAACTCCCTACAGCACAAGGACCTCACAATCACCACCAGCACACACATGCCTGCCACTGGCCTCTCAACCCGTCACGCACAAGTACCTCACAGTCACCCCCAGCACACACATGCCTGGCACTGGCCTCTCATGACGTCACGAGCAACTGAGCTCACAATCACCACCAGCACACACATGCCTGGCACCGGCCTCTCATGACGTCACGAGCAACTGAGCTCACAATCATCACCAGCACACACATGCCTGGCACCGGCCTCTGATGACATCAGGAACAATTGAGCTCACAATCACCACCAGCACACACATGCCTGCCACTGGCCTCTCATGCCCTCAGGCACAAGCACCTCAAAATCACCACCAGTAGACTAGTGCCTGGCATGGCATATGACAACATCATGAACAACTGAGCTCACAATCACCACCAGCACACACATGCCTGCCACTGGCCTCTCGCCCTCAGACACAATGACCTCACAATAACCACCAGCAAAAAAAGCCTGGCACTGGCCTCTAACGCCCTAAGGCACAAGGACCTCACAATCACCACCAGCACACACATGCCTGGCACTGGCCTCTGATGATGTCACGAACAACTGAGCTCACAATCACCACCAGCACACACATGCCTGCCACTGGTCTCTCATGACGTCACGAGCAGCTGAGCTCACAATCACCACCAGCACACACATGCCTGGCACTGGGTTTTAACTCCCTCAGGTACAAGCACCTCACAATCACAACGACAACACACCAGTCTGACACTGGCCTCTCATGCCTCCACGCACAACTGACCTCACAGTCCCCCCCAGCACACACATGCCTGCCACTGGCCTCTGAAGACGTCATGAACAACTGAGCTCACAATCACCACCAGCAGACACGTGCCTGCCACTGGCTTTTAACTCCCTACAGCACAAGGACCTCACAATCACCACCAGCACACACATGCCTGGCACTGGCCTCTCAACCCGTCACGCACAAGTACCTCACAGTCACCCCCAGCACACACATGCCTGGCACTGGCCTCTGAAGACGTAACGAACAACTGAGCTCACAATCACCACCAGCACACACATGCCTGCCACTGGCCTCTCATGCCCTCAGGCACAAGCACCTCAAAATCACCACCAGTAGACTAGTGCCTGGCATGGCATATGACAACATCACGAACAACTGAGCTCACAATCACCACCAGCACACACATGCCTGCCACTGGCCTCTCGCCCTCAGACACAATGACCTCACAATAACCACCAGCAAAAAAAGCCTGCCACTGGCCTCTAACGCCCTAAGGCACAAGGACCTCACAATCACCACCAGCACACACATGCCTGGCACTGGCCTCTGATGATGTCACGAACAACTGAGCTCACAATCACCACCAGCACACACATGCCTGCCACTGGTCTCTCATGACGTCACGAGCAACTGAGCTCACAATAACCACCAGCACACACATGCCTGCCACTGGCTTCTCACGCCCTCAGGCACAGCGACCTCACAATCACCACCAGCACACACATGCCTGCCACTGGCTTTTAACTCCCTCAGGTACAAGCACCTCACAATCACAACCAGAACACACCAGTCTGACACTGGCCTCTCATGCCTCCACGCACAACTGACCTCAAAATCACCACCAGCACACACATGCCTGCCACTGGCTCCTCATACCGTCATGCACAAGGACCTCACAGTCCCCCCCAGCACACACATGCCTGCCACTGGCCTCTGAAGACGTCATGAACAACTGAGCTCACAATCACCACCAGCACACACGTGCCTGCCACTGGCTTTTAACTCCCTACAGCACAAGGACCTCACAATCACCACCAGCACACACATGCCTGGCACTGGCCTCTCAACCCGTCACGCACAAGTACCTCACAGTCACCACCAGCACACACATGCCTGGCAATGGCCTCTCATGACGTGACGAGCAACTGAGCTCACAATCACCACCAGCACACACATGCCTGGCACCGGCCTCTGATGACATCAGGAACAATTGAGCTCACAATCACCACCAGCACACACATGCCTGCCACTGGCCTCTCATGCCCTCAGGCACAAGCACCTCAAAATCACCACCAGTAGACTAGTGCCTGGCATGGCATATGACAACATCACGAACAACTGAGCTCACAATCACCACCAGCACACACATGCCTGCCACTGGCCTCTCGCCCTCAGACACAATGACCTCACAATAACCACCAGCAAAAAAAGCCTGCCACTGGCCTCTAACGCCCTAAAGCACAAGGACCTCACAATCACCACCAGCACACACATGCCTGGCACTGGCCTCTCATGACGTCACGAGCAACTGAGCTCACAATCACCACCAGCACACACATGCCTGCCACTAGCCTCTCATGACGTCACGAGCAACTGAGCTCACAATCACCACCAGCACACAAATGCCTGCCACTGCCTTTTAACTCCCTCAGGTACAAGCACCTCACAATCACAACCAGAACACACCAGTCTGACACTTGCCTCTCATGCCTCCACGCACAACTGACCTCAAAATCACCACCAGCACACACATGCCTGCCACTGGCTCCTCATACCGTCATGCACAAGGACCTCACAGTCCCCCCCAGCACACACATGCCTGCCACTGGCCTCTGAAGACGTCATGAACAACTGAGCTCACAATCACCACCAGCACACACGTGCCTGCCACTGGCTTTTAACTCCCTACAGCACAAGGACCTCACAATCACCACCAGCACACACATGCCTGGCACTGGCCTCTCAACCCGTCACGCACAAGTACCTCACAGTCACCCCTAGCACACACATGCCTGGCAATGGCCTCTCATGACGTGACGAGCAACTGAGCTCACAATCACCACCAGCACACACATGCCTGGCACCGGCCTCTGATGACATCAGGAACAATTGAGCTCACAATTACCACCAGCACACACATGCCTGCCACTGGCCTCTCATGCCCTCAGGCACAAGCACCTCAAAATCACCACCAGTAGACTAGTGCCTGGCATGGCATATGACAACATCATGAACAACTGAGCTCACAATCACCACCAGCACACACATGCCTGCCACTGGCCTCTCGCCCTCAGACACAATGACCTCACAATAACCACCAGCAAAAAAAGCCTGCCACTGGCCTCTAACGCCCTAAGGCACAAGGACCTCACAATCACCACCAGCACACACATGCCTGGCACTGGCCTCTGATGATGTCACGAACAACTGAGCTCACAATCACCACCAGCACACACATGCCTGCCACTGCCTTTTAACTCCCTCAGGTACAAGCACCTCACAATCACAATGACAACACACCAGTCTGACACTGGCCTCTCATAACTCCACGCACAACTGACCTCACAGTCCCCCCCAGCACACACATGCCTGCCACTGGCCTCTGAAGACGTCATGAACAACTGAGCTCACAATCACCACCAGCACACACGTGCCTGCCACTGGCTTTTAACTCCCTACAGCACAAGGACCTCACAATCACCACCAGCACACACATGCCTGGCACTGGCCTCTCAACCCGTCACGCACAAGTACCTCACAGTCACCCCCAGCACACACATGCCTGGCACTGGCCTCTGAAGACGTAACGAACAACTGAGCTCACAATCACCACCAGCACACACATGCCTGCCACTGGCCTCTCATGCCCTCAGGCACAAGCACCTCAAAATCACCACCAGTAGACTAGTGCCTGGCATGGCATGTGACAACATCACGAACAACTGAGCTCACAATCACCACCAGCACACACATGCCTGCCACTGGCCTCTCGCCCTCAGACACAATGACCTCACAATAACCACCAGCAAAAAAAGCCTGCCACTGGCCTCTAACGCCCTAGGGCACAAGGACCTCACAATCACCACCAGCACACACATGCCTGGCACTGGCCTCTGATGACGTCACGAACAACTGAGCTCACAATCACCACCAGCACACACATGCCTGCCACTGCCTTTTAACTCCCTCAGGTACAAGCACCTCACAATCACCACCAGCACACACATGCCTGCCACTGGCTTTTAACTCCCTCAGGTACAAGCACCTCACAATCACAACCAGAACACACCAGTCTGACACTGGCCTCTCATGCCTCCACGCACAACTGACCTCACAATCACCACCAGCACACACATGCCTGCCACTGCCTCCTCATACCGTCATGCACAAGGACCTCACAGTCCCCCCCAGCACACACATGCCTGCCACTGGCCTCTGAAGACGTCATGAACAACTGAGCTCACAATCACCACCAGCACACACATGCCTGGCACTGGCCTCTCAACCCGTCACGCACAAGTACCTCACAGTCACCCCCAGCACACACATGCCTGGCACTGGCCTCTCATGACGTCACGAGCAACTGAGCTCACAATCACCACCAGCACACACATGCCTGGCACCGGCCTCTCATGACGTCACGAGCAACTGAGCTCACAATCACCACCAGCACACACATGCCTGGCACCGGCCTCTGATGACATCAGGAACAATTGAGCTCACAATCACCACCAGCACACACTGCCTGCCACTGGCCTCTCATGCCCTCAGGCACAAGCACCTCAAAATCACCACCAGTAGACTAGTGCCTGGCATGGCATGTGACAACATCACGAGCAACTGAGCTCACAATCACCACCAGCACACACATGCCTGCCACTGGCCTCTCGCCCTCAGACACAATGACCTCACAATAACCACCAGCAAAAAAAGCCTGCCACCGGCCTCTAACGCCCTAAGGCAAAAGGACCTCACAATCACCACCAGCACACACATGCCTGCCACTGGCCTCTGATGATGTCACGAACAACTGAGCTCACAATCACCACCAGCACACACATGCCTGCCACTGGCCTCTCGCCCTCAGACACAATGACCTCACAATAACCACCAACAAAAAAAGCCTGCCACTGGCCTCTAACGCCCTAAGGCACAAGGACATCACAATCACCACCAGCACACACATGCCTGGCACTGGCCTCTGATGATGTCACGAACAACTGAGCTCACAATCACCACCAGCACACACATGCCTGCCACTGCCTCCTCATACCGTCATGCACAAGGACCTCACAGTCCCCCCCAGCACACACATGCCTGCCACTGGCCTCTGAAGACGTCATGAACAACTGAGCTCACAATCACCACCAGCAGACACGTGCCTGCCACTGGCTTTTAACTCCCTACAGCACAAGGACCTCACAATCACCACCAGCACACACATGCCTGGCACTGGCCTCTCAACCCGTCACGCACAAGTACCTCACAGTCACCCCCAGCACACACATGCCTGGCACTGGCCTCTGAAGACGTAACGAACAACTGAGCTCACAATCACCACCAGCACACACATGCCTGCCACTGGCCTCTCATGCCCTCAGGCACAAGCACCTCAAAATCACCACCAGTAGACTAGTGCCTGGCATGGCATATGACAACATCATGAACAACTGAGCTCACAATCACCACCAGCACACACATGCCTGCCACTGGCCTCTCGCCCTCAGACACAATGACCTCACAATAACCACCAGCAAAAAAAGCCTGCCACTGGCCTCTAACGCCCTAAGGCACAAGGACCTCACAATCACCACCAGCACACACATGCCTGGCACTGGCCTCTGATGATGTCACGAACAACTGAGCTCACAATCACCACCAGCACACACATGCCTGCCACTGCCTTTTAACTCCCTCAGGTACAAGAACCTCACAATCACAATGACAACACACCAGTCTGACACTGGCCTCTCATAACTCCACGCACAACTGACCTCACAGTCCCCCCCAGCACACACATGCCTGCCACTGGCCTCTGAAGACGTCATGAACAACTGAGCTCACAATCACCACCAGCAGACACGTGCCTGCCACTGGCTTTTAACTCCCTACAGCACAAGGACCTCACAATCACCACCAGCACACACATGCCTGGCACTGGCCTCTCAACCCGTCACGCACAAGTACCTCACAGTCACCCCCAGCACACACATGCCTGGCACTGGCCTCTGAAGACGTAACGAACAACTGAGCTCACAATCACCACCAGCACACACATGCCTGCCACTGGCCTCTCATGCCCTCAGGCACAAGCACCTCAAAATCACCACCAGTAGACTAGTGCCTGGCATGGCATGTGGCAACATCACGAACAACTGAGCTCACAATCACCACCAGCACACACATGCCTGCCACTGGCCTCTCGCCCTCAGACACAATGACCTCACAATAACCACCAGCAAAAAAAGCCTGCCACTGGCCTCTAACGCCCTAAGGCACAAGGACCTCACAATCACCACCAGCACACACATGCCTGGCACTGGCCTCTGATGACGTCACGAACAACTGAGCTCACAATCACCACCAGCACACACATGCCTGCCACTGCCTTTTAACTCCCTCAGGTACAAGCACCTCACAATCACCACCAGCACACACATGCCTGCCACTGCCTTTTAACTCCCTCAGGTACAAGCACCTCACAATCACAACCAGAACACACCAGTCTGACACTGGCCTCTCATGCCTCCACGCACAACTGACCTCACAATCACCACCAGCACACACATGCCTGCCACTGCCTCCTCATACCGTCATGCACAAGGACCTCACAGTCCCCCCCAGCACACACATGCCTGCCACTGGCCTCTGAAGACGTCATGAACAACTGAGCTCACAATCACCACCAGCACACACGTGCCTGCCACTGGCTTTTAACTCCCTACAGCACAAGGACCTCACAATCACCACCAGCACACACATGCCTGCCACTGGCCTCTCAACCCGTCACGCACAAGTACCTCACAGTCACCCCCAGCACACACATGCCTGGCACTGGCCTCTCATGACGTCACGAGCAACTGAGCTCACAATCACCACCAGCACACACATGCCTGGCACCGGCCTCTCATGACGTCACGAGCAACTGAGCTCACAATCATCACCAGCACACACATGCCTGGCACCGGCCTCTGATGACATCAGGAACAATTGAGCTCACAATCACCACCAGCACACACATGCCTGCCACTGGCCTCTCATGCCCTCAGGCACAAGCACCTCAAAATCACCACCAGTAGACTAGTGCCTGGCATGGCATATGACAACATCATGAACAACTGAGCTCACAATCACCACCAGCACACACATGCCTGCCACTGGCCTCTCGCCCTCAGACACAATGACCTCACAATAACCACCAGCAAAAAAAGCCTGGCACTGGCCTCTAACGCCCTAAGGCACAAGGACCTCACAATCACCACCAGCACACACATGCCTGGCACTGGCCTCTGATGATGTCACGAACAACTGAGCTCACAATCACCACCAGCACACACATGCCTGCCACTGGTCTCTCATGACGTCACGAGCAACTGAGCTCACAATCACCACCAGCACACACATGCCTGGCACTGGGTTTTAACTCCCTCAGGTACAAGCACCTCACAATCACAACGACAACACACCAGTCTGACACTGGCCTCTCATGCCTCCACGCACAACTGACCTCACAGTCCCCCCCAGCACACACATGCCTGCCACTGGCCTCTGAAGACGTCATGAACAACTGAGCTCACAATCACCACCAGCAGACACGTGCCTGCCACTGGCTTTTAACTCCCTACAGCACAAGGACCTCACAATCACCACCAGCACACACATGCCTGGCACTGGCCTCTCAACCCGTCACGCACAAGTACCTCACAGTCACCCCCAGCACACACATGCCTGGCACTGGCCTCTGAAGACGTAACGAACAACTGAGCTCACAATCACCACCAGCACACACATGCCTGCCACTGGCCTCTCATGCCCTCAGGCACAAGCACCTCAAAATCACCACCAGTAGACTAGTGCCTGGCATGGCATATGACAACATCACGAACAACTGAGCTCACAATCACCACCAGCACACACATGCCTGCCACTGGCCTCTCGCCCTCAGACACAATGACCTCACAATAACCACCAGCAAAAAAAGCCTGCCACTGGCCTCTAACGCCCTAAGGCACAAGGACCTCACAATCACCACCAGCACACACATGCCTGGCACTGGCCTCTGATGATGTCACGAACAACTGAGCTCACAATCACCACCAGCACACACATGCCTGCCACTGGTCTCTCATGACGTCACGAGCAACTGAGCTCACAATAACCACCAGCACACACATGCCTGCCACTGGCTTCTCACGCCCTCAGGCACAGCGACCTCACAATCACCACCAGCACACACATGCCTGCCACTGGCTTTTAACTCCCTCAGGTACAAGCACCTCACAATCACAACCAGAACACACCAGTCTGACACTGGCCTCTCATGCCTCCACGCACAACTGACCTCAAAATCACCACCAGCACACACATGCCTGCCACTGGCTCCTCATACCGTCATGCACAAGGACCTCACAGTCCCCCCCAGCACACACATGCCTGCCACTGGCCTCTGAAGACGTCATGAACAACTGAGCTCACAATCACCACCAGCACACACGTGCCTGCCACTGGCTTTTAACTCCCTACAGCACAAGGACCTCACAATCACCACCAGCACACACATGCCTGGCACTGGCCTCTCAACCCGTCACGCACAAGTACCTCACAGTCACCACCAG
The DNA here is from genome assembly GCF_040807025.1 of Struthio camelus. Taxonomy (NCBI): domain Eukaryota; kingdom Metazoa; phylum Chordata; class Aves; order Struthioniformes; family Struthionidae; genus Struthio; species Struthio camelus. The sequence continues at coordinate 1,105,494 of NW_027182575.1, forward strand.
CACACACATGCCTGGCAATGGCCTCTCATGACGTGACGAGCAACTGAGCTCACAATCACCACCAGCACACACATGCCTGGCACCGGCCTCTGATGACATCAGGAACAATTGAGCTCACAATCACCACCAGCACACACATGCCTGCCACTGGCCTCTCATGCCCTCAGGCACAAGCACCTCAAAATCACCACCAGTAGACTAGTGCCTGGCATGGCATATGACAACATCACGAACAACTGAGCTCACAATCACCACCAGCACACACATGCCTGCCACTGGCCTCTCGCCCTCAGACACAATGACCTCACAATAACCACCAGCAAAAAAAGCCTGCCACTGGCCTCTAACGCCCTAAAGCACAAGGACCTCACAATCACCACCAGCACACACATGCCTGGCACTGGCCTCTCATGACGTCACGAGCAACTGAGCTCACAATCACCACCAGCACACACATGCCTGCCACTAGCCTCTCATGACGTCACGAGCAACTGAGCTCACAATCACCACCAGCACACAAATGCCTGCCACTGCCTTTTAACTCCCTCAGGTACAAGCACCTCACAATCACAACCAGAACACACGAGTCTGACACTTGCCTCTCATGCCTCCACGCACAACTGACCTCAAAATCACCACCAGCACACACATGCCTGCCACTGGCTCCTCATACCGTCATGCACAAGGACCTCACAGTCCCCCCCAGCACACACATGCCTGCCACTGGCCTCTGAAGACGTCATGAACAACTGAGCTCACAATCACCACCAGCACACACGTGCCTGCCACTGGCTTTTAACTCCCTACAGCACAAGGACCTCACAATCACCACCAGCACACACATGCCTGGCACTGGCCTCTCAACCCGTCACGCACAAGTACCTCACAGTCACCCCTAGCACACACATGCCTGGCAATGGCCTCTCATGACGTGACGAGCAACTGAGCTCACAATCACCACCAGCACACACATGCCTGGCACCGGCCTCTGATGACATCAGGAACAATTGAGCTCACAATTACCACCAGCACACACATGCCTGCCACTGGCCTCTCATGCCCTCAGGCACAAGCACCTCAAAATCACCACCAGTAGACTAGTGCCTGGCATGGCATATGACAACATCATGAACAACTGAGCTCACAATCACCACCAGCACACACATGCCTGCCACTGGCCTCTCGCCCTCAGACACAATGACCTCACAATAACCACCAGCAAAAAAAGCCTGCCACTGGCCTCTAACGCCCTAAGGCACAAGGACCTCACAATCACCACCAGCACACACATGCCTGGCACTGGCCTCTGATGATGTCACGAACAACTGAGCTCACAATCACCACCAGCACACACATGCCTGCCACTGCCTTTTAACTCCCTCAGGTACAAGCACCTCACAATCACAATGACAACACACCAGTCTGACACTGGCCTCTCATAACTCCACGCACAACTGACCTCACAGTCCCCCCCAGCACACACATGCCTGCCACTGGCCTCTGAAGACGTCATGAACAACTGAGCTCACAATCACCACCAGCACACACGTGCCTGCCACTGGCTTTTAACTCCCTACAGCACAAGGACCTCACAATCACCACCAGCACACACATGCCTGGCACTGGCCTCTCAACCCGTCACGCACAAGTACCTCACAGTCACCCCCAGCACACACATGCCTGGCACTGGCCTCTGAAGACGTAACGAACAACTGAGCTCACAATCACCACCAGCACACACATGCCTGCCACTGGCCTCTCATGCCCTCAGGCACAAGCACCTCAAAATCACCACCAGTAGACTAGTGCCTGGCATGGCATGTGACAACATCACGAACAACTGAGCTCACAATCACCACCAGCACACACATGCCTGCCACTGGCCTCTCGCCCTCAGACACAATGACCTCACAATAACCACCAGCAAAAAAAGCCTGCCACTGGCCTCTAACGCCCTAGGGCACAAGGACCTCACAATCACCACCAGCACACACATGCCTGGCACTGGCCTCTGATGACGTCACGAACAACTGAGCTCACAATCACCACCAGCACACACATGCCTGCCACTGCCTTTTAACTCCCTCAGGTACAAGCACCTCACAATCACCACCAGCACACACATGCCTGCCACTGGCTTTTAACTCCCTCAGGTACAAGCACCTCACAATCACAACCAGAACACACCAGTCTGACACTGGCCTCTCATGCCTCCACGCACAACTGACCTCACAATCACCACCAGCACACACATGCCTGCCACTGCCTCCTCATACCGTCATGCACAAGGACCTCACAGTCCCCCCCAGCACACACATGCCTGCCACTGGCCTCTGAAGACGTCATGAACAACTGAGCTCACAATCACCACCAGCACACACATGCCTGGCACTGGCCTCTCAACCCGTCACGCACAAGTACCTCACAGTCACCCCCAGCACACACATGCCTGGCACTGGCCTCTCATGACGTCACGAGCAACTGAGCTCACAATCACCACCAGCACACACATGCCTGGCACCGGCCTCTCATGACGTCACGAGCAACTGAGCTCACAATCATCACCAGCACACACATGCCTGGCACCGGCCTCTGATGACATCAGGAACAATTGAGCTCACAATCACCACCAGCACACACTGCCTGCCACTGGCCTCTCATGCCCTCAGGCACAAGCACCTCAAAATCACCACCAGTAGACTAGTGCCTGGCATGGCATGTGACAACATCACGAGCAACTGAGCTCACAATCACCACCAGCACACACATGCCTGCCACTGGCCTCTCGCCCTCAGACACAATGACCTCACAATAACCACCAGCAAAAAAAGCCTGCCACCGGCCTCTAACGCCCTAAGGCAAAAGGACCTCACAATCACCACCAGCACACACATGCCTGCCACTGGCCTCTGATGATGTCACGAACAACTGAGCTCACAATCACCACCAGCACACACATGCCTGCCACTGGCCTCTCGCCCTCAGACACAATGACCTCACAATAACCACCAACAAAAAAAGCCTGCCACTGGCCTCTAACGCCCTAAGGCACAAGGACATCACAATCACCACCAGCACACACATGCCTGGCACTGGCCTCTGATGATGTCACGAACAACTGAGCTCACAATCACCACCAGCACACACATGCCTGCCACTGCCTCCTCATACCGTCATGCACAAGGACCTCACAGTCCCCCCCAGCACACACATGCCTGCCACTGGCCTCTGAAGACGTCATGAACAACTGAGCTCACAATCACCACCAGCAGACACGTGCCTGCCACTGGCTTTTAACTCCCTACAGCACAAGGACCTCACAATCACCACCAGCACACACATGCCTGGCACTGGCCTCTCAACCCGTCACGCACAAGTACCTCACAGTCACCCCCAGCACACACATGCCTGGCACTGGCCTCTGAAGACGTAACGAACAACTGAGCTCACAATCACCACCAGCACACACATGCCTGCCACTGGCCTCTCATGCCCTCAGGCACAAGCACCTCAAAATCACCACCAGTAGACTAGTGCCTGGCATGGCATGTGACAACATCACGAACAACTGAGCTCACAATCACCACCAGCACACACATGCCTGCCACTGGCCTCTCGCCCTCAGACACAATGACCTCACAATAACCACCAGCAAAAAAAGCCTGCCACTGGCCTCTAACGCCCTAAGGCACAAGGACCTCACAATCACCACCAGCACACACATGCCTGGCACTGGCCTCTGATGATGTCACGAACAACTGAGCTCACAATCACCACCAGCACACACATGCCTGCCACTGCCTTTTAACTCCCTCAGGTACAAGCACCTCACAATCACCACCAGCACACACATGCCTGCCACTGGCTTTTAACTCCCTCAGGTACAAGCACCTCACAATCACAACCAGAACACACCAGTCTGACACTGGCCTCTCATGCCTCCACGCACAACTGACCTCACAATCACCACCAGCACACACATGCCTGCCACTGGCTCCTCATACCGTCATGCACAAGGACCTCACAGTCCCCCCCAGCACACACATGCCTGCCACTGGCCTCTGAAGACGTCATGAACAACTGAGCTCACAATCACCACCAGCAGACACGTGCCTGCCACTGGCTTTTAACTCCCTACGGCACAAGGACCTCACAATCACCACCAGCACACACATGCCTGGCACTGGCCTCTCAACCCGTCACGCACAAGTACCTCACAGTCACCCCCAGCACACACATGCCTGGCACTGGCCTCTCATGACGTCACGAGCAACTGAGCTCACAATCACCACCAGCACACACATGCCTGGCACCGGCCTCTGATGACATCAGGAACAATTGAGCTCACAATCACCACCAGCACACACTGCCTGCCACTGGCCTCTCATGCCCTCAGGCACAAGCACCCCAAAATCACCACCAGTAGACTAGTGCCTGGCATGGCATGTGACAACATCACGAGCAACTGAGCTCACAATCACCACCAGCACACACATGCCTGCCACTGGCCTCTCGCCCTCAGACACAATGACCTCACAATAACCACCAGCAAAAAAAGCCTGCCACTGGCCTCTAACGCCCTAAGGCACAAGGACCTCACAATCACCACCAGCACACACATGCCTGGCACTGGCCTCTCAACCCGTCACGCACAAGTACCTCACAGTCACCCCCAGCACACACATGCCTGGCACTGGCCTCTGAAGACGTAACGAACAACTGAGCTCACAATCACCACCAGCACACACATGCCTGCCACTGGCCTCTCATGCCCTCAGGCACAAGCACCTCAAAATCACCACCAGTAGACTAGTGCCTGGCATGGCATGTGACAACATCACGAGCAACTGAGCTCACAATCACCACCAGCACACACATGCCTGCCTCTGGCCTCTCGCCCTCAGACACAATGACCTCACAATAACCACCAGCAAAAAAAGCCTGCCACTGGCCTCTAACGCCCTAAGGCACAAGGACCTCACAATCACCACCAGCACACACATGCCTGGCACTGGCCTCTGATGATGTCACGAACAACTGAGCTCACAATCACCACCAGCACACACATGCCTGCCACTGGCCTCTCATGACGTCACGAGCAACTGAGCTCACAATCACCACCAGCACACACATGCCTGCCACTGGCTTCTCACGCCCTCAGGCACAGCGACCTCACAATCACCACCAGCACACACATGCCTGCCACTGCCTTTTAACTCCCTCAGGTACAAGCACCTCACAATCACAACCAGAACACACCAGTCTGACACTGGCCTCTCATGCCTCCACGCACAACTGACCTCACAATCACCACCAGCACACACATGCCTGCCACTGGCTCCTCATACCGTCATGCACAAGGACCTCACAGTCCCCCCCAGCACACACATGCCTGCCACTGGCCTCTGAAGACGTCATGAACAACTGAGCTCACAATCACCACCAGCAGACACGTGCCTGCCACTGGCTTTTTACTCCCTACGGCACAAGGACCTCACAATCACCACCAGCACACACATGCCTGGCACTGGCCTCTCAACCCGTCACGCACAAGTACCTCACAGTCACCCCCAGCACACACATGCCTGCCACTGGCCTCTCATGACGTCACGAGCAACTGAGCTCACAATCACCACCAGCACACACATGCCTGGCACCGGCCTCTGATGACATCAGGAACAATTGAGCTCACAATCACCACCAGCACACACATGCCTGCCACTGGCCTCTCGCCCTCAGACACAATGACCTCACAATAACCACCAGCAAAAAAAGCCTGCCACTGGCCTCTAACGCCCTAAGGCACAAGGACCTCACAATCACCACCAGCACACACATGCCTGGCACTGGCCTCTGATGATGTCACGAGCAACTGAGCTCACAATCACCACCAGCACACACATGCCTGCCACTGGCCTCTCATGACGTCACGAGCAACTGAGCTCACAATCACCACCAGCACACACATGCCTGCCACTGGCTTCTCACGCCCTCAGGCACAGCGACCTCACAATCACCACCAGCACACACATGCCTGCCACTGGCTTTTAACTCCCTCAGGTACAAGCACCTCACAATCACAACCAGAACACACCAGTCTGACACTGGCCTCTCATGCCTCCACGCACAACTGACCTCAAAATCACCACCAGCACACACATGCCTGCCACTGGCTCCTCATACCGTCATGCACAAGGACCTCACAGTCCCCCCCAGCACACACATGCCTGCCACTGGCCTCTGAAGACGTCATGAACAACTGAGCTCACAATCACCACCAGCACACACGTGCCTGCCACTGGCTTTTAACTCCCTACGGCACAAGGACCTCACAATCACCACCAGCACACACATGCCTGGCACTGGCCTCTCAACCCGTCACGCACAAGTACCTCACAGTCACCCCCAGCACACACATGCCTGGCAATGGCCTCTCATGACGTAACGAGCAACTGAGCTCACAATCACCACCAGCACACACATGCCTGCCACTGGCCTCTCATGCCCTCAGGCACAAGCACCTCAAAATCACCACCAGTAGACTAGTGCCTGGCATGGCATGTGACAACATCACGAACAACTGAGCTCACAATCACCACCAGCACACACATGCCTGCCTCTGGCCTCTCGCCCTCAGACACAATGACCTCACAATAACCACCAGCAAAAAAAGCCTGGCACTGGCCTCTAACGCCCTAAGGCACAGCGACCTTACAATCACCACCAGCACACACATGCCTGGCACTGGCCTCTGATGATGTCACGAACAACTGAGCTCACAATCACCACCAGCACACACATGCCTGCCACTGGCCTCTCATGACGTCACGAGCAACTGAGCTCACAATCACCACCAGCACACACATGCCTGCCACTGGCCTCTCATAACGTCACTAGCAACTGAGCTCACAATCACCACCAGCACACACATGCCTGCCACTGGCTTTTAACTCCCTCAGTACAAGCACCTCACAATCACAACCAGAACACACGAGTCTGACACTGGCCTCTCATGCCTCCACGCACAACTGACCTCAAAATCACCACCAGCAGACACATGCCTGCCACTGGCTCCTCATACCGTCATGCACAAGGACCTCACAGTCACCACCAGCACACACATGCCTGCCACTGGCCTCTGAAGACGTCATGAACAACTGAGCTCACAATCACCACCAGCAGACACATGTCTGCCACTGGCTTTTAACTCCCTACGGCACAAGGACCTCACAATCACCACCAGCACACACATGCCTGCCACTGGCCTCTGAAGACGTCATGAACAACTGAGCTCACAATCACCACCAGCAGACACGTGCCTGCCACTGGCTTTTAACTCCCTACAGCACAAGGACCTCACAATCACCACCAGCACACACATGCCTGGCACTGGCCTCTCAACCCGTCACGCACAAGTACCTCACAGTCACCCCCAGCACACACATGCCTGGCACTGGCCTCTGAAGACGTAACGAACAACTGAGCTCACAATCACCACCAGCACACACATGCCTGCCACTGGCCTCTCATGCCCTCAGGCACAAGGACCTCAAAATCACCACCAGTAGACTAGTGCCTGGCATGGCATGTGACAATATCACGAACAACTGAGCTCACAATCACCACCAGCACACACATGCCTGCCACTGGCCTCTCGCCCTCAGACACAATGACCTCACAATAACCACCAGCAAAAAAAGCCTGCCACTGGCCTCTAACGCCCTAAGGCACAAGGACCTCACAATCACCACCACCACACACATGCCTGGCACTGGCCTCTGATGATGTCACGAACAACTGAGCTCACAATCACCACCAGCACACACATGCCTGCCACTGGCCTCTCATGACGTCACGAGCAACTGAGCTCACAATCACCACCAGCACACACATGCCTGCCACTGGCTTCTCACGCCCTCAGGCACAGGGACCTCACAATCACCACCAGCACACACATGCCTGCCACTGGCTCCTCATACCGTCATGCACAAGGACCTCACAGTCCCCCCCAGCACACACATGCCTGCCACTGGCCTCTGAAGACGTCATGAACAACTGAGCTCACAATCACCACCAGCAGACACGTGCCTGCCACTGGCTTTTAACTCCCTACAGCACAAGGACCTCACAATCACCACCAGCACACACATGCCTGGCACTGGCCTCTCAACCCGTCACGCACAAGGACCTCACAGTCACCCCTAGCACACACATGCCTGGCAATGGCCTCTCATGACGTCACGAGCAACTGAGCTCACAATCACCACCAGCACACACATGCCTGGCACCGGCCTCTGATGACATCAGGAACAATTGAGCTCACAATCACCACCAGCACACACATGCCTGCCACTGGCCTCTCATGCCCTCAGGCACAAGCACCTCAAAATCACCACCAGTAGACTAGTGCCTGGCATGGCATATGACAACATCATGAACAACTGAGCTCACAATCACCACCAGCACACACATGCCTGCCACTGGCCTCTCGCCCTCAGACACAATGACCTCACAATAACCACCAGCAAAAAAAGCCTGCCACTGGCCTCTCACGCTGTAAGGCACAAGGACATCACAATCACCACCAGCACACACATGCCTGGCACTGGCCTCTGATGATGTCACGAACAACTGAGCTCACAATCACCACCAGCACACACATGCCTGCCACTGGTCTCTCATGACGTCACGAGCAACTGAGCTCACAATCACCACCAGCACACACATGCCTGCCACTGGCTTCTCACGCCCTCAGGCACAGCGACCTCACAATCACCACCAGCACACACATGCCTGCCACTGGCTTTTAACTCCCTCAGGTACAAGCACCTCACAATCACAACCAGAACACACCAGTCTGACACTGGCCTCTCATGCCTCCACGCACAACTGACCTCAAAATCACCACCAGCACACACATGCCTGCCACTGGCTCCTCATACCGTCATGCACAAGGACCTCACAGTCCCCCCCAGCACACACATGCCTGCCACTGGCCTCTGAAGACGTCATGAACAACTGAGCTCACAATCACCACCAGCAGACACGTGCCTGCCACTGGCTTTTAACTCCCTACGGCACAAGGACCTCACAATCACCACCAGCACACACATGCCTGCCACTGGCCTCTGAAGACGTCATGAACAACTGAGCTCACAATCACCACCAGCAGACACGTGCCTGCCACTGGCTTTTAACTCCCTACAGCACAAGGACCTCACAATCACCACCAGCACACACATGCCTGGCACTGGCCTCTCAACCCGTCACGCACAAGTACCTCACAGTCACCCCCAGCACACACATGCCTGGCACTGGCCTCTGAAGACGTAACGAACAACTGAGCTCACAATCACCACCAGCACACACATGCCTGCCACTGGCCTCTCATGCCCTCAGGCACAAGGACCTCAAAATCACCACCAGTAGACTAGTGCCTGGCATGGCATGTGACAATATCACGAACAACTGAGCTCACAATCACCACCAGCACACACATGCCTGCCACTGGCCTCTCGCCCTCAGACACAATGACCTCACAATAACCACCAGCAAAAAAAGCCTGCCACTGGCCTCTAACGCCCTAAGGCACAAGGACCTCACAATCACCACCACCACACACATGCCTGGCACTGGCCTCTGATGATGTCACGAACAACTGAGCTCACAATCACCACCAGCACACACATGCCTGCCACTGGCCTCTCATGACGTCACGAGCAACTGAGCTCACAATCACCACCAGCACACACATGCCTGCCACTGGCTTCTCACGCCCTCAGGCACAGGGACCTCACAATCACCACCAGCACACACATGCCTGCCACTGGCTCCTCATACCGTCATGCACAAGGACCTCACAGTCCCCCCCAGCACACACATGCCTGCCACTGGCCTCTGAAGACGTCATGAACAACTGAGCTCACAATCACCACCAGCAGACACGTGCCTGCCACTGGCTTTTAACTCCCTACAGCACAAGGACCTCACAATCACCACCAGCACACACATGCCTGGCACTGGCCTCTCAACCCGTCACGCACAAGGACCTCACAGTCACCCCTAGCACACACATGCCTGGCAATGGCCTCTCATGACGTCACGAGCAACTGAGCTCACAATCACCACCAGCACACACATGCCTGGCACCGGCCTCTGATGACATCAGGAACAATTGAGCTCACAATCACCACCAGCACACACATGCCTGCCACTGGCCTCTCATGCCCTCAGGCACAAGCACCTCAAAATCACCACCAGTAGACTAGTGCCTGGCATGGCATATGACAACATCATGAACAACTGAGCTCACAATCACCACCAGCACACACATGCCTGCCACTGGCCTCTCGCCCTCAGACACAATGACCTCACAATAACCACCAGCAAAAAAAGCCTGCCACTGGCCTCTCACGCTGTAAGGCACAAGGACATCACAATCACCACCAGCACACACATGCCTGGCACTGGCCTCTGATGATGTCACGAACAACTGAGCTCACAATCACCACCAGCACACACATGCCTGCCACTGGTCTCTCATGACGTCACGAGCAACTGAGCTCACAATCACCACCAGCACACACATGCCTGCCACTGGCTTCTCACGCCCTCAGGCACAGCGACCTCACAATCACCACCAGCACACACATGCCTGCCACTGGCTTTTAACTCCCTCAGGTACAAGCACCTCACAATCACAACCAGAACACACCAGTCTGACACTGGCCTCTCATGCCTCCACGCACAACTGACCTCAAAATCACCACCAGCACACACATGCCTGCCACTGGCTCCTCATACCGTCATGCACAAGGACCTCACAGTCCCCCCCAGCACACACATGCCTGCCACTGGCCTCTGAAGACGTCATGAACAACTGAGCTCACAATCACCACCAGCAGACACGTGCCTGCCACTGGCTTTTAACTCCCTACAGCACAAGGACCTCACAATCACCACCAGCACACACATGCCTGGCACTGGCCTCTCAACCCGTCACGCACAAGTACCTCACAGTCACCCCCAGCACACACATGCCTGGCACTGGCCTCTGAAGACGTAACGAACAACTGAGCTCACAATCACCACCAGCACACACATGCCTGCCACTGGCCTCTCATGCCCTCAGGCACAAGCACCTCAAAATCACCACCAGTAGACTAGTGCCTGGCATGGCATGTGACAACATCACGAACAACTGAGCTCACAATCACCACCAGCACACACATGCCTGCCACTGGCCTCTCGCCCTCAGACACAATGACCTCACAATAACCACCAGCAAAAAAAGCCTGCCACTGGCCTCTCACGCTGTAAGGCACAGCGACCTCACAATCACCACCAGCACACACATGCCTGCCACTGGCCTCTGATGATGTCACGAACAACTGAGCTCACAATCACCACCAGCACACACATGCCTGCCACTGGCCTCTCATGACGTCACGAGCAACTGAGCTCACAATCACCACCAGCACACACATGCCTGCCACTGGCTTCTCACGCCCTCAGGCACAGCGACCTCACAATCACCACCAGCACACACATGCCTGCCACTGGCTTTTAACTCCCTCAGGTACAAGCACCTCACAATCACAACCAGAACACACCAGTCTGACACTGGCCTCTCATGCCTCCACGCACAACTGACCTCAAAATCACCACCAGCACACACATGCCTGCCACTGGCTCCTCATACCGTCATGCACAAGGACCTCACAGTCCCCCCCAGCACACACATGCCTGCCACTGGCCTCTGAAGACGTCATGAACAACTGAGCTCACAATCACCACCAGCACACACGTGCCTGCCACTGGCTTTTAACTCCCTACGGCACAAGGACCTCACAATCACCACCAGCACACACATGCCTGGCACTGGCCTCTCAACCCGCCACGCACAAGTACCTCACAGTCACCCCCAGCACACACATGCCTGGCAATGGCCTCTGAAGACGTAACGAGCAACTGAGCTCACAATCACCACCAGCACACACATGCCTGCCACTGGCCTCTCATGCCCTCAGGCACAAGCACCTCAAAATCACCACCAGTAGACTAGTGCCTGGCATGGCATGTGACAACATCACGAACAACTGAGCTCACAATCACCACCAGCACACACATGCCTGCCACTGGCCTCTCGCCCTCAGACACAATGACCTCACAATAACCACCAGCAAAAAAAGCCTGCCACTGGCCTATAACGCCCTAAGGCACAGCGACCTCACAATCACCACCAGCACACACATGCCTGGCACTGGCCTCTGATGATGTCACGAACAACTGAGCTCACAATCACCACCAGCACACACATGCCTGCCACTGGCCTCTCATGACGTCACGAGCAACTGAGCTCACAATCACCACCAGCACACACATGCCTGCCACTGGCCTCTCATAACGTCACTAGCAACTGAGCTCACAATCACCACCAGCACACACATGCCTGCCACTGGCTTTTAACTCCCTCAGTACAAGCACCTCACAATCACAACCAGAACACACGAGTCTGACACTGGCCTCTCATGCCTCCACGCACAACCGACCTCACAATCACCACCAGCACACACATGCCTGCCACTGGCTCCTCATAACGTCATGCACAAGGACCTCACAGTCCCCCCCAGCACACACATGCCTGCCACTGGCCTCTGAAGACGTCATGAACAACTGAGCTCACAATCACCACCAGCAGACACATGTCTGCCACTGATTTTAACTCCCTACGGCACAAGGACCTCACAATCACATCCAGCACACACATGCCTGTCACTGGCCTCTCATGACGTCATGAACAACTGAGCTCACAATCACCACCAGCACACACGTGCCTGCCACTGGCTTTTAACTCCCTACAGCACAAGGACCTCACAATCACCACCAGCACACACATGCCTGGCACTGGCCTCTCAACCCGTCACGCACAAGTACCTCACAGTCACCCCCAGCACACACATGCCTGGCACTGGCCTCTCATGACGTCACGAACAACTGAGCTCACAATCACCACCAGCACACACATGCCTGCCACTGGCCTCTCATGCCCTCAGGCACAAGGACCTCACAATCACCACCAGTAGACTAGTGCCTGGCATGGCATGTGACAATATCACGAACAACTGAGCTCACAATCACCACCAGCACACACATGCCTGCCACTGGCCTCTCATGCCCTCAGGCACAAGCACCTCAAAATCACCACCAGTAGACTAGTGCCTGGCATGGCATGTGACAACATCACGAACAACTGAGCTCACAATCACCACCAGCACACACATGCCTGCCACTGGCCTCTCGCCCTCAGACACAATGACCTCACAATAACCACCAGCAAAAAAAGCCTGCCACTGGCCTCTAACGCCCTAAGGCACAAGGACCTCACAATCACCACCAGCACACACATGCCTGCCACTGGCCTCTGATGATGTCACGAACAACTGAGCTCACAATCACCACCAGCACACACATGCCTGCCACTGGCCTCTCATGACGTCACGAGCAACTGAGCTCACAATCACCACCAGCACACACATGCCTGCCACTGGCTTCTCACGCCCTCAGGCACAGCGACCTCACAATCACCACCAGCACACACATGCCTGCCACTGGCTTTTAACTCCCTCAGGTACAAGCACCTCACAATCACAACCAGAACACACCAGTCTGACACTGGCCTCTCATGCCTCCACGCACAACTGACCTCAAAATCACCACCAGCACACACATGCCTGCCACTGGCTCCTCATACCGTCATGCACAAGGACCTCACAGTCCCCCCCAGCACACACATGCCTGCCACTGGCCTCTGAAGACGTCATGAACAACTGAGCTCACAATCACCACCAGCACACACGTGCCTGCCACTGGCTTTTAACTCCCTACAGCACAAGGACCTCACAATCACCACCAGCACACACATGCCTGGCACTGGCCTCTCAACCCGTCACGCACAAGTACCTCACAGTCACCCCCAGCACACACATGCCTGGCACTGGCCTCTGAAGACGTAACGAACAACTGAGTTCACAATCACCACCAGCACACACATGCCTGCCACTGGCCTCTCATGCCCTCAGGCACAAGCACCTCAAAATCACCACCAGCAGACTAGTGCCTGGCATGGCATGTGACAACATCACGAACAACTGAGCTCACAATCACCACCAGCACACACATGCCTGCCACTGGCCTCTCGCCCTCAGACACAATGACCTCACAATAACCACCAGCAAAAAAAGCCTGCCACTGGCCTCTAACGCCCTAAGGCACAAGGACCTCACAATCACCACCAGCACACACATGCCTGGCACTGGCCTCTGATGATGTCACGAACAACTGAGCTCACAATCACCACCAGCACACACATGCCTGCCACTGGCCTCTGAAGACGTCATGAACAACTGAGCTCACAATCACCACCAGCAGACACGTGCCTACCACTGGCTTTTAACTCCCTACGGCACAAGGACCTCACAATCACCCCCAGCACACACATGCCTGGCACTGGCCTCTCAACCCGTCACGCACAAGTACCTCACAGTCACCCCCAGCACACACATGCCTGGCACTGGCCTCTCATGACGTCACGAGCAACTGAGCTCACAATCACCACCAGCACACACATGCCTGGCACCGGCCTCTGATGACATCAGGAACAATTGAGCTCACAATCACCACCAGCACACACATGCCTGCCACTGGCCTCTCATGCCCTCAGGCACAAGCACCTCAAAATCACCACCAGTAGACTAGTGCCTGGCATGGCATATGACAACATCATGAACAACTGAGCTCACAATCACCACCAGCACACACATGCCTGCCACTGGCCTCTCGCCCTCAGACACAATGACCTCACAATAACCACCAGCAAAAAAAGCCTGCCACTGGCCTCTAACGCCCTAAGGCACAAGGACATCACAATCACCACCAGCACACACATGCCTGCCACTGGCCTCTGATGATGTCACGAACAACTGAGCTCACAATCACCACCAGCACACACATGCCTGCCACTGGTCTCTCATGACGTCACGAGCAACTGAGCTCACAATCACCACCAGCACACACATGCCTGCCACTGGGTTTTAACTCCCTCAGGTACAAGCACCTCACAATCACAACGACAACACACCAGTCTGACACTGGCCTCTCATGCCTCCACGCACAACTGACCTCACAGTCCCCCCCAGCACACACATGCCTGCCACTGGCCTCTGAAGACGTCATGAACAACTGAGCTCACAATCACCACCAGCAGACACGTGCCTGCCACTGGCTTTTAACTCCCTACAGCACAAGGACCTCACAATCACCACCAGCACACACATGCCTGGCACTGGCCTCTCAACCCGTCACGCACAAGTACCTCACAGACACCCCCAGCACACACATGCCTGGCAATGGCCTCTGAAGACGTAACGAACAACTGAGCTCACAATCACCACCAGCACACACATGCCTGCCACTGGCCTCTCATGCCCTCAGGCACAAGCACCTCAAAATCACCACCAGTAGACTAGTGCCTGGCATGGCATGTGACAACATCACGAACAACTGAGCTCACAATCACCACCAGCACACACATGCCTGCCACTGGCCTCTCGCCCTCAGACACAATGACCTCACAATAACCACCAGCAAAAAAAGCCTGCCACTGGCCTCTAACGCCCTAAGGCACAAGGACCTCACAATCACCACCAGCACACACATGCCTGGCACTGGCCTCTGATGATGTCACGAACAACTGAGCTCACAATCACCACCAGCACACACATGCCTGGCACCGGCCTCTGATGACATCAGGAACAATTGAGCTCACAATCACCACCAGCACACACATGCCTGCCACTGGCCTCTCATGCCCTCAGGCACAAGCACCTCAAAATCACCACCAGCAGACTAGTGCCTGGCATGGCATGTGACAACATCACGAACAACTGAGCTCACAATCACCACCAGCACACACATGCCTGCCACTGGCCTCTCGCCCTCAGACACAATGACCTCACAATAACCACCAGCAAAAAAAGCCTGGCAATGGCCTCTAACGCCCTAAGGCACAAGGACATCACAATCACCACCAGCACACACATGCCTGGCACTGGCCTCTGATGATGTCACGAACAACTGAGCTCACAATCACCACCAGCAGACACGTGCCTACCACTGGCTTTTAACTCCCTACGGCCCAAGGACCTCACAATCACCACCAGCACACACATGCCTGCCACTGGCCTCTCAACCCGTCACGCACAAGTACCTCACAGTCACCCCCAGCACACACAGGCCTGGCACTGGCCTCTCATGACGTTACGAGCAACTGAGCTCACAATCACCACCAGCACACACATGCCTGGCACCGGCCTCTGATGACATCAGGAACAATTGAGCTCACAATCGCCACCAGCACACACATGCCTGCCACTGGCCTCTCATGCCCTCAGGCACAAGCACCTCAAAATCACCACCAGTAGACTAGTGCCTGGCATGGCATATGACAACATCAGGAACAATTGAGCTCACAATCACCACCAGCACACACATGCCTGGCACTGGCCTCTCGCCCTCAGACACAATGACCTCACAATAACCACCAGCAAAAAAAGCCTGCCACTGGCCTCTAACGCCCTAAGGCACAAGGACATCACAATCACCACCAGCACACACATGCCTGGCACTGGCCTCTGATGATGTTACGTACAACTGAGCTCACAATCACCACCAGCACACACATGCCTGCCACTGGCTTCTCACGCCCTCAGGCACAGCGACCTCACAATCACCACCAGCACACACATGCCTGCCACTGCCTTTTAACTCCCTCAGGTACAAGCACCTCACAATCACAACCAGAACACACCAGTCTGACACTGGCCTCTCATGCCTCCACGCACAACTGACCTCAAAATCACCACCAGCACACACATGCCTGCCACTGGCTCCTCATACCGTCATGCACAAGGACCTCACAGTCCCCCCCAGCACACACATGCCTGCCACTGGCCTCTGAAGACGTCATGAACAACTGAGCTCACAATCACCACCAGCACACACGTGCCTGCCACTGGCTTTTAACTCCCTACAGCACAAGGACCTCACAATCACCACCAGCACACACATGCCTGGCACTGGCCTCTCAACCCGTCACGCACAAGTACCTCACAGTCACCCCCAGCACACACATGCCTGGCACTGGCCTCTGAAGACGTAACGAACAACTGAGCTCACAATCACCACCAGCACACACATGCCTGCCACTGGCCTCTCATGCCCTCAGGCACAAGCACCTCAAAATCACCACCAGTAGACTAGTGCCTGGCATGGCATGTGACAACATCACGAACAACTGAGCTCACAATCACCACCAGCACACACATGCCTGCCACTGGCCTCTCGCCCTCAGACACAATGACCTCACAATAACCACCAGCAAAAAAAGCCTGCCACTGGCCTCTAACGCCCTAAGGCACAAGGACCTCACAATCACCACCAGCACACACATGCCTGGCACTGGCCTCTGATGATGTCACGAACAACTGAGCTCACAATCACCACCAGCAGACACGTGCCTGCCACTGGCCTCTCATGACGTCACGAGCAACTGAGCTCACAATCACCACCAGCACACACATGCCTGCCACTGGCTTCTCACGCCCTCAGGCACAGCGACCTCACAATCACCACCAGCACACACATGCCTGCCACTGCCTTTTAACTCCCTCAGGTACAAGCACCTCACAATCACAACCAGAACACACCAGTCTGACACTGGCCTCTCATGCCTCCACGCACAACTGACCTCAAAATCACCACCAGCACACACATGCCTGCCACTGGCTCCTCATACCGTCATGCACAAGGACCTCACAGTCCCCCCCAGCACACACATGCCTGCCACTGGCCTCTGAAGACGTCATGAACAACTGAGCTCACAATCACCACCAGCAGACACGTGCCTGCCACTGGCTTTTAACTCCCTACGGCACAAGGACCTCACAATCACCACCAGCACACACATGCCTGCCACTGGCCTCTCAACCCGTCACGCACAAGTACCTCACAGTCACCCCCAGCACACACATGCCTGCCACGGGCCTCTCATGACGTCACGAGCAACTGAGCTCACAATCACCACCAGCACACACATGCCTGGCACCGGCCTCTGATGACATCAGGAACAATTGAGCTCACAATCACCACCAGCACACACATGCCTGCCACTGGCCTCTCGCCCTCAGACACAATGACCTCACCATAACCACCAGCAAAAAAAGCCTGGCACTGGCCTCTAACGCCCTAAGGCACAAGGACCTCACAATCAACACCAGCACACACATGCCTGGCACTGGCCTCTGATGATGTCACGAGCAACTGAGCTCACAATCACCACCAGCACACACATGCCTGCCACTGGCCTCTCATGACGTCACGAGCAACTGAGCTCACAATCACCACCAGCACACACATGCCTGCCACTGGCTTCTCACGCCCTCAGGCACAGCGACCTCACAATCACCACCAGCACACACATGCCTGCCACTGGCTTTTAACTCCCTCAGGTACAAGCACCTCACAATCACAACCAGAACACACCAGTCTGACACTGGCCTCTCATGCCTCCACGCACAACTGACCTCAAAATCACCACCAGCACACACATGCCTGCCACTGGCTCCTCATACCGTCATGCACAAGGACCTCACAGTCCCCCCCAGCACACATATGCCTGCCACTGGCCTCTGAAGACGTCATGAACAACTGAGCTCACAATCACCACCAGCAGACACATGTCTGCCACTGGCTTTTAACTCCCTACGGCACAAGGACCTCACAATCACCACCAGCACACACATGCCTGCCACTGGCCTCTGAAGACGTCATGAACAACTGAGCTCACAATCACCACCAGCAGACACGTGCCTGCCACTGGCTTTTAACTCCCTACAGCACAAGGACCTCACAATCACCACCAGCACACACATGCCTGGCACTGGCCTCTCAACCCGTCACGCACAAGTACCTCACAGTCACCCCCAGCACACACATGCCTGGCACTGGCCTCTGAAGACGTAACGAACAACTGAGTTCACAATCACCACCAGCACACACATGCCTGCCACTGGCCTCTCATGCCCTCAGGCACAAGCACCTCAAAATCACCACCAGCAGACTAGTGCCTGGCATGGCATGTGACAACATCACGAACAACTGAGCTCACAATCACCACCAGCACACACATGCCTGCCACTGGCCTCTCGCCCTCAGACACAATGACCTCACAATAACCACCAGCAAAAAAAGCCTGCCACTGGCCTCTAACGCCCTAAGGCACAAGGACCTCACAATCACCACCAGCACACACATGCCTGGCACTGGCCTCTGATGATGTCACGAACAACTGAGCTCACAATCACCACCAGCACACACATGCCTGCCACTGGCCTCTGAAGACGTCATGAACAACTGAGCTCACAATCACCACCAGCAGACACGTGCCTACCACTGGCTTTTAACTCCCTACGGCACAAGGACCTCACAATCACCACCAGCACACACATGCCTGGCACTGGCCTCTCAACCCGTCACGCACAAGTACCTCACAGTCACCCCCAGCACACACATGCCTGGCACTGGCCTCTCATGACGTCACGAGCAACTGAGCTCACAATCACCACCAGCACACACATGCCTGGCACCGGCCTCTGATGACATCAGGAACAATTGAGCTCACAATCACCACCAGCACACACATGCCTGCCACTGGCCTCTCATGCCCTCAGGCACAAGCACCTCAAAATCACCACCAGTAGACTAGTGCCTGGCATGGCATATGACAACATCATGAACAACTGAGCTCACAATCACCACCAGCACACACATGCCTGCCACTGGCCTCTCGCCCTCAGACACAATGACCTCACAATAACCACCAGCAAAAAAAGCCTGCCACTGGCCTCTAACGCCCTAAGGCACAAGGACATCACAATCACCACCAGCACACACATGCCTGCCACTGGCCTCTGATGATGTCACGAACAACTGAGCTCACAATCACCACCAGCACACACATGCCTGCCACTGGTCTCTCATGACGTCACGAGCAACTGAGCTCACAATCACCACCAGCACACACATGCCTGCCACTGGGTTTTAACTCCCTCAGGTACAAGCACCTCACAATCACAACGACAACACACCAGTCTGACACTGGCCTCTCATGCCTCCACGCACAACTGACCTCACAGTCCCCCCCAGCACACACATGCCTGCCACTGGCCTCTGAAGACGTCATGAACAACTGAGCTCACAATCACCACCAGCAGACACGTGCCTGCCACTGGCTTTTAACTCCCTACAGCACAAGGACCTCACAATCACCACCAGCACACACATGCCTGCCACTGGCCTCTCAACCCGTCACGCACAAGTACCTCACAGACACCCCCAGCACACACATGCCTGGC
Source organism: Struthio camelus (assembly GCF_040807025.1). Lineage (NCBI taxonomy): Eukaryota > Metazoa > Chordata > Aves > Struthioniformes > Struthionidae > Struthio > Struthio camelus. Next base: position 1,125,965 of record NW_027182575.1, read on the forward strand.
ACTGGCCTCTGAAGACGTAACGAACAACTGAGCTCACAATCACCACCAGCACACACATGCCTGCCACTGGCCTCTCATGCCCTCAGGCACAAGCACCTCAAAATCACCACCAGTAGACTAGTGCCTGGCATGGCATGTGACAACATCACGAACAACTGAGCTCACAATCACCACCAGCACACACATGCCTGCCACTGGCCTCTCGCCCTCAGACACAATGACCTCACAATAACCACCAGCAAAAAAAGCCTGCCACTGGCCTCTAACGCCCTAAGGCACAAGGACCTCACAATCACCACCAGCACACACATGCCTGGCACTGGCCTCTGATGATGTCACGAACAACTGAGCTCACAATCACCACCAGCACACACATGCCTGGCACCGGCCTCTGATGACATCAGGAACAATTGAGCTCACAATCACCACCAGCACACACATGCCTGCCACTGGCCTCTCATGCCCTCAGGCACAAGCACCTCAAAATCACCACCAGCAGACTAGTGCCTGGCATGGCATGTGACAACATCACGAACAACTGAGCTCACAATCACCACCAGCACACACATGCCTGCCACTGGCCTCTCGCCCTCAGACACAATGACCTCACAATAACCACCAGCAAAAAAAGCCTGGCAATGGCCTCTAACGCCCTAAGGCACAAGGACATCACAATCACCACCAGCACACACATGCCTGGCACTGGCCTCTGATGATGTCACGAACAACTGAGCTCACAATCACCACCAGCAGACACGTGCCTACCACTGGCTTTTAACTCCCTACGGCACAAGGACCTCACAATCACCACCAGCACACACATGCCTGCCACTGGCCTCTCAACCCGTCACGCACAAGTACCTCACAGTCACCCCCAGCACACACAGGCCTGGCACTGGCCTCTCATGACGTTACGAGCAACTGAGCTCACAATCACCACCAGCACACACATGCCTGGCACCGGCCTCTGATGACATCAGGAACAATTGAGCTCACAATCGCCACCAGCACACACATGCCTGCCACTGGCCTCTCATGCCCTCAGGCACAAGCACCTCAAAATCACCACCAGTAGACTAGTGCCTGGCATGGCATATGACAACATCAGGAACAATTGAGCTCACAATCACCACCAGCACACACATGCCTGGCACTGGCCTCTCGCCCTCAGACACAATGACCTCACAATAACCACCAGCAAAAAAAGCCTGCCACTGGCCTCTAACGCCCTAAGGCACAAGGACATCACAATCACCACCAGCACACACATGCCTGGCACTGGCCTCTGATGATGTTACGTACAACTGAGCTCACAATCACCACCAGCACACACATGCCTGCCACTGGCTTCTCACGCCCTCAGGCACAGCGACCTCACAATCACCACCAGCACACACATGCCTGCCACTGCCTTTTAACTCCCTCAGGTACAAGCACCTCACAATCACAACCAGAACACACCAGTCTGACACTGGCCTCTCATGCCTCCACGCACAACTGACCTCAAAATCACCACCAGCACACACATGCCTGCCACTGCCTCCTCATACCGTCATGCACAAGGACCTCACAGTGCCCCCCAGCACACACATGCCTGCCACTGGCCTCTGAAGACGTCATGAACAACTGAGCTCACAATCACCACCAGCAGACACGTGCCTGCCACTGGCTTTTAACTCCCTACAGCACAAGGACCTCACAATCACCACCAGCACACACATGCCTGGCACTGGCCTCTCAACCCGTCACGCACAAGTACCTCACAGTCACCCCCAGCACACACATGCCTGGCACTGGCCTCTGAAGACGTAACGAACAACTGAGCTCACAATCACCACCAGCACACACATGCCTGCCACTGGCCTCTCATGCCCTCAGGCACAAGCACCTCAAAATCACCACCAGTAGACTAGTGCCTGGCATGGCATGTGACAACATCACGAACAACTGAGCTCACAATCACCACCAGCACACACATGCCTGCCACTGGCCTCTCGCCCTCAGACACAATGACCTCACAATAACCACCAGCAAAAAAAGCCTGCCACTGGCCTCTAACGCCCTAAGGCACAAGGACCTCACAATCACCACCAGCACACACATGCCTGGCACTGGCCTCTGATGATGTCACGAACAACTGAGCTCACAATCACCACCAGCAGACACGTGCCTGCCACTGGCCTCTCATGACGTCACGAGCAACTGAGCTCACAATCACCACCAGCACACACATGCCTGCCACTGGCTTCTCACGCCCTCAGGCACAGCGACCTCACAATCACCACCAGCACACACATGCCTGCCACTGCCTTTTAACTCCCTCAGGTACAAGCACCTCACAATCACAACCAGAACACACCAGTCTGACACTGGCCTCTCATGCCTCCACGCACAACTGACCTCAAAATCACCACCAGCACACACATGCCTGCCACTGGCTCCTCATACCGTCATGCACAAGGACCTCACAGTCCCCCCCAGCACACACATGCCTGCCACTGGCCTCTGAAGACGTCATGAACAACTGAGCTCACAATCACCACCAGCAGACACGTGCCTGCCACTGGCTTTTAACTCCCTACGGCACAAGGACCTCACAATCACCACCAGCACACACATGCCTGCCACTGGCCTCTCAACCCGTCACGCACAAGTACCTCACAGTCACCCCCAGCACACACATGCCTGCCACGGGCCTCTCATGACGTCACGAGCAACTGAGCTCACAATCACCACCAGCACACACATGCCTGGCACCGGCCTCTGATGACATCAGGAACAATTGAGCTCACAATCACCACCAGCACACACATGCCTGCCACTGGCCTCTCGCCCTCAGACACAATGACCTCACAATAACCACCAGCAAAAAAAGCCTGGCACTGGCCTCTAACGCCCTAAGGCACAAGGACCTCACAATCAACACCAGCACACACATGCCTGGCACTGGCCTCTGATGATGTCACGAGCAACTGAGCTCACAATCACCACCAGCACACACATGCCTGCCACTGGCCTCTCATGACGTCACGAGCAACTGAGCTCACAATCACCACCAGCACACACATGCCTGCCACTGGCTTCTCACGCCCTCAGGCACAGCGACCTCACAATCACCACCAGCACACACATGCCTGCCACTGGCTTTTAACTCCCTCAGGTACAAGCACCTCACAATCACAACCAGAACACACCAGTCTGACACTGGCCTCTCATGCCTCCACGCACAACTGACCTCAAAATCACCACCAGCACACACATGCCTGCCACTGGCTCCTCATACCGTCATGCACAAGGACCTCACAGTCCCCCCCAGCACACATATGCCTGCCACTGGCCTCTGAAGACGTCATGAACAACTGAGCTCACAATCACCACCAGCAGACACATGTCTGCCACTGGCTTTTAACTCCCTACGGCACAAGGACCTCACAATCACCACCAGCACACACATGCCTGCCACTGGCCTCTGAAGACGTCATGAACAACTGAGCTCACAATCACCACCAGCAGACACGTGCCTGCCACTGGCTTTTAACTCCCTACAGCACGAGGACCTCACAATCACCACCAGCACACACATGCCTGGCACTGGCCTCTCAACCCGTCACGCACAAGTACCTCACAGTCACCCCCAGCACACACATGCCTGCCACGGGCCTCTCATGACGTCACGAGCAACTGAGCTCACAATCACCACCAGCACACACATGCCTGGCACCGGCCTCTGATGACATCAGGAACAATTGAGCTCACAATCACCACCAGCACACACATGCCTGCCACTGGCCTCTCGCCCTCAGACACAATGACCTCACAATAACCACCAGCAAAAAAAGCCTGCCACTGGCCTCTAACGCCCTAAGGCACAAGGACCTCACAATCACCACCAGCACACACATGCCTGCCTCTGGCCTCTGATGATGTCACGAACAACTGAGCTCACAATCACCACCAGCACACACATGCCTGCCACTGGCCTCTCATGACGTCACGAGCAACTGAGCTCACAATCACCACCAGCACACACATGCCTGCCACTGGCTTCTCACGCCCTCAGGCACAGCGACCTCACAATCACCACCAGCACACACATGCCTGCCACTGCCTTTTAACTCCCTCAGGTACAAGCACCTCACAATCACAACCAGAACACACCAGTCTGACACTGGCCTCTCATGCCTCCACGCACAACTGACCTCAAAATCACCACCAGCACACACATGCCTGCCACTGCCTCCTCATACCGTCATGCACAAGGACCTCACAGTCCCCCCCAGCACACACATGCCTGCCACTGGCCTCTGAAGACGTCATGAACAACTGAGCTCACAATCACCACCAGCAGACACGTGCCTGCCACTGGCTTTTAACTCCCTACGGCACAAGGACCTCACAATCACCACCAGCACACACATGCCTGGCACTGGCCTCTCAACCCGTCACGCACAAGTACCTCACAGTCACCCGCAGCACACACATGCCTGGCAATGGCCTCTCATGACGTAACGAGCAACTGAGCTCACAATCACCACCAGCACACACATGCCTGCCACTGGCCTCTCATGCCCTCAGGCACAAGCACCTCAAAATCACCACCAGTAGACTAGTGCCTGGCATGGCATGTGACAACATCACGAACAACTGAGCTCACAATCACCACCAGCACACACATGCCTGCCACTGGCCTCTCGCCCTCAGACACAATGACCTCACAATAACCACCAGCAAAAAAAGCCTGCCACTGGCCTCTAACGCCCTAAGGCACAGCGACCTCACAATCACCACCAGCACACACATGCCTGGCACTGGCCTCTGATGATGTCACGAACAACTGAGCTCACAATCACCACCAGCACACACATGCCTGCCACTGGCCTCTCATGACGTCACGAGCAACTGAGCTCACAATCACCACCAGCACACACATGCCTGCCACTGGCTTCTCACGCCCTCAGGCACAGCGACCTCACAATCACCACCAGCACACACATGCCTGCCACTGGCTTTTAACTCCCTCAGGTACAAGCACCTCACAATCACAACCAGAACACACCAGTCTGACACTGGCCTCTCATGCCTCCACGCACAACTGACCTCAAAATCACCACCAGCACACACATGCCTGCCACTGGCTCCTCATACCGTCATGCACAAGGACCTCACAGTCCCCCCCAGCACACACATGCCTGCCACTGGCCTCTGAAGACGTCATGAACAACTGAGCTCACAATCACCACCAGCAGACACGTGCCTGCCACTGGCTTTTAACTCCCTACAGCACAAGGACCTCACAATCACCACCAGCACACACATGCCTGGCACTGGCCTCTCAACCCGTCACGCACAAGGACCTCACAGTCACCCCTAGCACACACATGCCTGGCAATGGCCTCTCATGACGTCACGAGCAACTGAGCTCACAATCACCACCAGCACACACATGCCTGGCACCGGCCTCTGATGACATCAGGAACAATTGAGCTCACAATCACCACCAGCACACACATGCCTGCCACTGGCCTCTCATGCCCTCAGGCACAAGCACCTCAAAATCACCACCAGTAGACTAGTGCCTGGCATGGCATATGACAACATCATGAACAACTGAGCTCACAATCACCACCAGCACACACATGCCTGCCACTGGCCTCTCGCCCTCAGACACAATGACCTCACAATAACCACCAGCAAAAAAAGCCTGCCACTGGCCTCTAACGCCCTAAGGCACAAGGACATCACAATCACCACCAGCAAAAAAAGCCTGCCACTGGCCTCTGATGATGTCACGAACAACTGAGCTCACAATCACCACCAGCACACACATGCCTGCCACTGGCCTCTCATGACGTCACGAGCAACTGAGCTCACAATCACCACCAGCACACACATGCCTGGCACTGGGTTTTAACTCCCTCAGGTACAAGCACCTCACAATCACAACGACAACACACCAGTCTGACACTGGCCTCTCATGCCTCCACGCACAACTGACCTCACAGTCCCCCCCAGCACACACATGCCTGCCACTGGCCTCTGAAGACGTCATGAACAACTGAGCTCACAATCACCACCAGCAGACACGTGCCTGCCACTGGCTTTTAACTCCCTACAGCACAAGGACCTCACAATCACCACCAGCACACACATGCCTGGCACTGGCCTCTCAACCCGTCACGCACAAGTACCTCACAGACACCCCCAGCACACACATGCCTGGCACTGGCCTCTGAAGACGTAACGAACAACTGAGCTCACAATCACCACCAGCACACACATGCCTGCCACTGGCCTCTCATGCCCTCAGGCACAAGCACCTCAAAATCACCACCAGTAGACTAGTGCCTGGCATGGCATGTGACAACATCACGAACAACTGAGCTCACAATCACCACCAGCACACACATGCCTGCCACTGGCCTCTCGCCCTCAGACACAATGACCTCACAATAACCACCAGCAAAAAAAGCCTGCCACTGGCCTCTAACGCCCTAAGGCACAAGGACCTCACAATCACCACCAGCACACACATGCCTGGCACTGGCCTCTGATGATGTCACGAACAACTGAGCTCACAATCACCACCAGCACACACATGCCTGCCACTGGCCTCTCATGACGTCACGAGCAACTGAGCTCACAATCACCACCAGCACACACATGCCTGCCACTGGCTTCTCACGCCCTCAGGCACAGCGACCTCACAATCACCACCAGCACACACATGCCTGCCACTGCCTTTTAACTCCCTTAGGTACAAGCACCTCACAATCACAACCAGAACACACCAGTCTGACACTGGCCTCTCATGCCTCCACGCACAACTGACCTCAAAATCACCACCAGCACACACATGCCTGCCACTGGCTCCTCATACCGTCATGCACAAGGACCTCACAGTCCCCCCCAGCACACACATGCCTGCCACTGGCCTCTGAAGACGTCATGAACAACTGAGCTCACAATCACCACCAGCACACACGTGCCTGCCACTGGCTTTTAACTCCCTACGGCACAAGGACCTCACAATCACCACCAGCACACACATGCCTGGCACTGGCCTCTCAACCCGTCACGCACAAGTACCTCACAGTCACCCCCAGCACACACATGCCTGGCACTGGCCTCTGAAGACGTAACGAACAACTGAGTTCACAATCACCACCAGCACACACATGCCTGCCACTGGCCTCTCATGCCCTCAGGCACAAGCACCTCAAAATCACCACCAGCAGACTAGTGCCTGGCATGGCATGTGACAACATCACGAACAACTGAGCTCACAATCACCACCAGCACACACATGCCTGCCACTGGCCTCTCGCCCTCAGACACAATGACCTCACAATAACCACCAGCAAAAAAAGCCTGCCACTGGCCTCTAACGCCCTAAGGCACAAGGACCTCACAATCACCACCAGCACACACATGCCTGCCTCTGGCCTCTGATGATGTCACGAACAACTGAGCTCACAATCACCACCAGCACACACATGCCTGCCACTGGCCTCTCATGACGTCACGAGCAACTGAGCTCACAATCACCACCAGCACACACATGCCTGCCACTGGCTTCTCACGCCCTCAGGCACAGCGACCTCACAATCACCACCAGCACACACATGCCTGCCACTGCCTTTTAACTCCCTCAGGTACAAGCACCTCACAATCACAACCAGAACACACGAGTCTGACACTGGCCTCTCATGCCTCCACGCACAACTGACCTCAAAATCACCACCAGCAGACACATGCCTGCCACTGGCTCCTCATACCGTCATGCACAAGGACCTCACAGTCCCCCCCAGCACACACATGCCTGCCACTGGCCTCTGAAGACGTCATGAACAACTGAGCTCACAATCACCACCAGCACACACGTGCCTGCCACTGGCTTTTAACTCCCTACAGCACAAGGACCTCACAATCACCACCAGCACACACATGCCTGGCACTGGCCTCTCAACCCGTCACGCACAAGGACCTCACAGTCACCCCTAGCACACACATGCCTGGCAATGGCCTCTCATGACGTCACGAGCAACTGAGCTCACAATCACCACCAGCACACACATGCCTGGCACCGGCCTCTGATGACATCAGGAACAATTGAGCTCACAATCGCCACCAGCACACACATGCCTGCCACTGGCCTCTCATGCCCTCAGGCACAAGCACCTCAAAATCACCACCAGTAGACTAGTGCCTGGCATGGCATATGACAACATCATGAACAACTGAGCTCACAATCACCACCAGCACACACATGCCTGCCACTGGCCTCTCGCCCTCAGACACAATGACCTCACAATAACCACCAGCAAAAAAAGCCTGCCACTGGCCTCTAACGCCCTAAGGCACAAGGACATCACAATCACCACCAGCAAAAAAAGCCTGCCACTGGCCTCTGATGATGTCACGAACAACTGAGCTCACAATCACCACCAGCACACACATGCCTGCCACTGGCCTCTCATGACGTCACGAGCAACTGAGCTCACAATCACCACCAGCACACACATGCCTGGCACTGGGTTTTAACTCCCTCAGGTACAAGCACCTCACAATCACAACGACAACACACCAGTCTGACACTGGCCTCTCATGCCTCCACGCACAACTGACCTCACAGTCCCCCCCAGCACACACATGCCTGCCACTGGCCTCTGAAGACGTCATGAACAACTGAGCTCACAATCACCACCAGCAGACACGTGCCTGCCACTGGCTTTTAACTCCCTACAGCACAAGGACCTCACAATCACCACCAGCACACACATGCCTGGCACTGGCCTCTCAACCCGTCACGCACAAGTACCTCACAGACACCCCCAGCACACACATGCCTGGCACTGGCCTCTGAAGACGTAACGAACAACTGAGCTCACAATCACCACCAGCACACACATGCCTGCCACTGGCCTCTCATGCCCTCAGGCACAAGCACCTCAAAATCACCACCAGTAGACTAGTGCCTGGCATGGCATGTGACAACATCACGAACAACTGAGCTCACAATCACCACCAGCACACACATGCCTGCCACTGGCCTCTCGCCCTCAGACACAATGACCTCACAATAACCACCAGCAAAAAAAGCCTGCCACTGGCCTCTAACGCCCTAAGGCACAAGGACCTCACAATCACCACCAGCACACACATGCCTGGCACTGGCCTCTGATGATGTCACGAACAACTGAGCTCACAATCACCACCAGCACACACATGCCTGCCACTGGCCTCTCATGACGTCACGAGCAACTGAGCTCACAATCACCACCAGCACACACATGCCTGCCACTGGCTTCTCACGCCCTCAGGCACAGCGACCTCACAATCACCACCAGCACACACATGCCTGCCACTGCCTTTTAACTCCCTCAGGTACAAGCACCTCACAATCACAACCAGAACACACCAGTCTGACACTGGCCTCTCATGCCTCCACGCACAACTGACCTCAAAATCACCACCAGCACACACATGCCTGCCACTGGCTCCTCATACCGTCATGCACAAGGACCTCACAGTCCCCCCCAGCACACACATGCCTGCCACTGGCCTCTGAAGACGTCATGAACAACTGAGCTCACAATCACCACCAGCACACACGTGCCTGCCACTGGCTTTTAACTCCCTACGGCACAAGGACCTCACAATCACCACCAGCACACACATGCCTGGCACTGGCCTCTCAACCCGTCACGCACAAGTACCTCACAGTCACCCCCAGCACACACATGCTTGGCACTGGCCTCTGAAGACGTAACGAACAACTGAGTTCACAATCACCATCAGCACACACATGCCTGCCACTGGCCTCTCATGCCCTCAGGCACAAGCACCTCAAAATCACCACCAGCAGACTAGTGCCTGGCATGGCATGTGACAACATCACGAACAACTGAGCTCACAATCACCACCAGCACACACATGCCTGCCACTGGCCTCTCGCCCTCAGACACAATGACCTCACAATAACCACCAGCAAAAAAAGCCTGCCACTGGCCTCTAACGCCCTAAGGCACAAGGACATCACAATCACCACCAGCACACACATGCCTGGCACTGGCCTCTGATGATGTCACGAACAACTGAGCTCACAATCACCACCAGCACACACATGCCTGCCACTGGCCTCTGAAGACGTCATGAACAACTGAGCTCACAATCACCACCAGCAGACACGTGCCTACCACTGGCTTTTAACTCCCTACGGCACAAGGACCTCACAATCACCACCAGCACACACATGCCTGGCACTGGCCTCTCAACCCGTCACGCACAAGTACCTCACAGTCACCCCCAGCACACACATGCCTGGCACTGGCCTCTCATGACGTCACGAGCAACTGAGCTCACAATCACCACCAGCACACACATGCCTGGCACCGGCCTCTGATGACATCAGGAACAATTGAGCTCACAATCACCACCAGCACACACATGCCTGCCACTGGCCTCTCATGCCCTCAGGCACAAGCACCTCAAAATCACCACCAGTAGACTAGTGCCTGGCATGGCATATGACAACATCATGAACAACTGAGCTCACAATCACCACCAGCACACACATGCCTGCCACTGGCCTCTCGCCCTCAGACACAATGACCTCACAATAACCACCAGCAAAAAAAGCCTGCCACTGGCCTCTAACGCCCTAAGGCACAAGGACATCACAATCACCACCAGCACACACATGCCTGCCACTGGCCTCTGATGATGTCACGAACAACTGAGCTCACAATCACCACCAGCACACACATGCCTGCCACTGGTCTCTCATGACGTCACGAGCAACTGAGCTCACAATCACCACCAGCACACACATGCCTGGCACCGGCCTCTGATGACATCAGGAACAATTGAGCTCACAATCGCCACCAGCACACACATGCCTGCCACTGGCCTCTCATGCCCTCAGGCACAAGCACCTCAAAATCACCACCAGTAGACTAGTGCCTGGCATGGCATATGACAACATCATGAACAACTGAGCTCACAATCACCACCAGCACACACATGCCTGCCACTGGCCTCTCGCCCTCAGACACAATGACCTCACAATAACCACCAGCAAAAAAAGCCTGCCACTGGCCTCTAACGCCCTAAGGCACAAGGACATCACAATCACCACCAGCAAAAAAAGCCTGCCACTGGCCTCTGATGATGTCACGAACAACTGAGCTCACAATCACCACCAGCACACACATGCCTGCCACTGGCCTCTCATGACGTCACGAGCAACTGAGCTCACAATCACCACCAGCACACACATGCCTGGCACTGGGTTTTAACTCCCTCAGGTACAAGCACCTCACAATCACAACGACAACACACCAGTCTGACACTGGCCTCTCATGCCTCCACGCACAACTGACCTCACAGTCCCCCCCAGCACACACATGCCTGCCACTGGCCTCTGAAGACGTCATGAACAACTGAGCTCACAATCACCACCAGCAGACACGTGCCTGCCACTGGCTTTTAACTCCCTACAGCACAAGGACCTCACAATCACCACCAGCACACACATGCCTGGCACTGGCCTCTCAACCCGTCACGCACAAGTACCTCACAGACACCCCCAGCACACACATGCCTGGCACTGGCCTCTGAAGACGTAACGAACAACTGAGCTCACAATCACCACCAGCACACACATGCCTGCCACTGGCCTCTCATGCCCTCAGGCACAAGCACCTCAAAATCACCACCAGTAGACTAGTGCCTGGCATGGCATGTGACAACATCACGAACAACTGAGCTCACAATCACCACCAGCACACACATGCCTGCCACTGGCCTCTCGCCCTCAGACACAATGACCTCACAATAACCACCAGCAAAAAAAGCCTGCCACTGGCCTCTAACGCCCTAAGGCACAAGGACCTCACAATCACCACCAGCACACACATGCCTGGCACTGGCCTCTGATGATGTCACGAACAACTGAGCTCACAATCACCACCAGCACACACATGCCTGCCACTGGCCTCTCATGACGTCACGAGCAACTGAGCTCACAATCACCACCAGCACACACATGCCTGCCACTGGCTTCTCACGCCCTCAGGCACAGCGACCTCACAATCACCACCAGCACACACATGCCTGCCACTGCCTTTTAACTCCCTCAGGTACAAGCACCTCACAATCACAACCAGAACACACCAGTCTGACACTGGCCTCTCATGCCTCCACGCACAACTGACCTCAAAATCACCACCAGCACACACATGCCTGCCACTGGCTCCTCATACCGTCATGCACAAGGACCTCACAGTCCCCCCCAGCACACACATGCCTGCCACTGGCCTCTGAAGACGTCATGAACAACTGAGCTCACAATCACCACCAGCACACACGTGCCTGCCACTGGCTTTTAACTCCCTACGGCACAAGGACCTCACAATCACCACCAGCACACACATGCCTGGCACTGGCCTCTCAACCCGTCACGCACAAGTACCTCACAGTCACCCCCAGCACACACATGCTTGGCACTGGCCTCTGAAGACGTAACGAACAACTGAGTTCACAATCACCATCAGCACACACATGCCTGCCACTGGCCTCTCATGCCCTCAGGCACAAGCACCTCAAAATCACCACCAGCAGACTAGTGCCTGGCATGGCATGTGACAACATCACGAACAACTGAGCTCACAATCACCACCAGCACACACATGCCTGCCACTGGCCTCTCGCCCTCAGACACAATGACCTCACAATAACCACCAGCAAAAAAAGCCTGCCACTGGCCTCTAACGCCCTAAGGCACAAGGACATCACAATCACCACCAGCACACACATGCCTGGCACTGGCCTCTGATGATGTCACGAACAACTGAGCTCACAATCACCACCAGCACACACATGCCTGCCACTGGCCTCTGAAGACGTCATGAACAACTGAGCTCACAATCACCACCAGCAGACACGTGCCTACCACTGGCTTTTAACTCCCTACGGCACAAGGACCTCACAATCACCACCAGCACACACATGCCTGGCACTGGCCTCTCAACCCGTCACGCACAAGTACCTCACAGTCACCCCCAGCACACACATGCCTGGCACTGGCCTCTCATGACGTCACGAGCAACTGAGCTCACAATCACCACCAGCACACACATGCCTGGCACCGGCCTCTGATGACATCAGGAACAATTGAGCTCACAATCACCACCAGCACACACATGCCTGCCACTGGCCTCTCATGCCCTCAGGCACAAGCACCTCAAAATCACCACCAGTAGACTAGTGCCTGGCATGGCATATGACAACATCATGAACAACTGAGCTCACAATCACCACCAGCACACACATGCCTGCCACTGGCCTCTCGCCCTCAGACACAATGACCTCACAATAACCACCAGCAAAAAAAGCCTGCCACTGGCCTCTAACGCCCTAAGGCACAAGGACATCACAATCACCACCAGCACACACATGCCTGCCACTGGCCTCTGATGATGTCACGAACAACTGAGCTCACAATCACCACCAGCACACACATGCCTGCCACTGGTCTCTCATGACGTCACGAGCAACTGAGCTCACAATCACCACCAGCACACACATGCCTGCCACTGGGTTTTAACTCCCTCAGGTACAAGCACCTCACAATCACAACGACAACACACCAGTCTGACACTGGCCTCTCATGCCTCCACGCATAACTGACCTCACAGTCCCCCCCAGCACACACATGCCTTCCACTGGCCTCTGAAGACGTCATGAACAACTGAGCTCACAATCACCACCAGCAGACACGTGCCTGCCACTGGCTTTTAACTCCCTACAGCACAAGGACCTCACAATCACCACCAGCACACACATGCCTGGCACTGGCCTCTCAACCCGTCACGCACAAGTACCTCACAGACACCCCCAGCACACACATGCCTGGCAATGGCCTCTGAAGACGTAACGAACAACTGAGCTCACAATCACCACCAGCTCACACATGCCTGCCACTGGCCTCTCATGCCCTCAGGCACAAGGACCTCAAAATCACCACCAGTAGACTAGTGCCTGGCATGGCATGTGACAACATCACGAACAACTGAGCTCACAATCACCACCAGCACACACATGCCTGCCACTGGCCTCTCGCCCTCAGACACAATGACCTCACAATAACCACCAGCAAAAAAAGCCTGCCACTGGCCTCTAACGCCCTAAGGCACAAGGACCTCACAATCACCACCAGCACACACATGCCTGGCACTGGCCTCTGATGATGTCACGAACAACTGAGCTCACAATCACCACCAGCACACACATGCCTGGCACTGGCCTCTGAAGACGTAACGAACAACTGAGCTCACAATCACCACCAGCACACACATGCCTGCCACTGGCCTCTCATGCCCTCAGGCACAAGCACCTCAAAATCACCACCAGCAGACTAGTGCCTGGCATGGCATGTGACAACATCACGAACAACTGAGCTCACAATCACCACCAGCACACACATGCCTGCCACTGGCCTCTCGCCCTCAGACACAATGACCTCACAATAACCACCAGCAAAAAAAGCCTGCCACTGGCCTCTAACGCCCTAAGGCACAAGGACATCACAATCACCACCAGCACACACATGCCTGGCACTGGCCTCTGATGATGTCACGAACAACTGAGCTCACAATCACCACCAGCACACACATGCCTGCTACTGGCCTCTGAAGATGTCATGAACAACTGAGCTCACAATCACCACCAGCAGACACGTGCCTACCACTGGCTTTTAACTCCCTACGGCACAAGGACCTCACAATCACCACCAGCACACACATGCCTGGCACTGGCCTCTCAACCCGTCACGCACAAGTACCTCACAGTCACCCCCAGCACACACAGGCCTGGCACTGGCCTCTCATGACGTCACGAGCAACTGAGCTCACAATCACCACCAGCACACACATGCCTGGCACCGGCCTCTGATGACATCAGGAACAATTGAGCTCACAATCGCCACCAGCACACACATGCCTGCCACTGGCCTCTCATGCCCTCAGGCACAAGCACCTCAAAATCACCACCAGTAGACTAGTGCCTGGCATGGCATATGACAACATCATGAACAATTCAGCTCACAATCACCACCAGCACACACATGCCTGGCACTGGCCTCTCGCCCTCAGACACAATGACCTCACAATAACCACCAGCAAAAAAAGCCTGCCACTGGCCTCTAACGCCCTAAGGCACAAGGACATCACAATCAACACCAGCACACACATGCCTGGCACTGGCCTCTGATGATGTTACGTACAACTGAGCTCACAATCACCACCAGCACACACATGCCTGCCACTGGCTTCTCACGCCCTCAGGCACAGCGACCTCACAATCACCACCAGCACACACATGCCTGCCACTGGCTTTTAACTCCCTCAGGTACAAGCACCTCACAATCACAACCAGAACACACCAGTCTGACACTGGCCTCTCATGCCTCCACGCACAACTGACCTCAAAATCACCACCAGCACACACATGCCTGCCACTGGCTCCTCATACCGTCATGCACAAGGACCTCACAGTCCCCCCCAGCACACACATGCCTGCCACTGGCCTCTGAAGACGTCATGAACAACTGAGCTCACAATCACCACCAGCACACACGTGCCTGCCACTGGCTTTTAACTCCCTACAGCACAAGGACCTCACAATCACCACCAGCACACACATGCCTGCCACTGGCCTCTCAACCCGTCACGCACAAGTACCTCACAGTCACCCCCAGCACACACATGCCTGGCACTGGCCTCTGAAGACGTAACGAACAACTGAGCTCACAATCACCACCAGCACACACATGCCTGCCACTGGCCTCTCATGCCCTCAGGCACAAGCACCTCAAAATCACCACCAGTAGACTAGTGCCTGGCATGGCATGTGACAACATCACGAACAACTGAGCTCACAATCACCACCAGCACACACATGCCTGCCACTGGCCTCTCAACCCGTCACGCACAAGTACCTCACAGTCACCCCCAGCACACACATGCCTGGCACTGGCCTCTGAAGACGTAACGAACAACTGAGCTCACAATCACCACCAGCACACACATGCCTGCCACTGGCCTCTCATGCCCTCAGGCACAAGCACCTCAAAATCACCACCAGCAGACTAGTGCCTGGCATGGCATGTGACAACATCACGAACAACTGAGCTCACAATCACCACCAGCACACACATGCCTGCCACTGGCCTCTCGCCCTCAGACACAATGACCTCACAATAACCACCAGCAAAAAAAGCCTGCCACTGGCCTCTAACGCCCTAAGGCACAAGGACATCACAATCACCACCAGCACACACATGCCTGGCACTGGCCTCTGATGATGTCACGAACAACTGAGCTCACAATCACCACCAGCACACACATGCCTGCTACTGGCCTCTGAAGATGTCATGAACAACTGAGCTCACAATCACCACCAGCAGACACGTGCCTACCACTGGCTTTTAACTCCCTACGGCACAAGGACCTCACAATCACCACCAGCACACACATGCCTGGCACTGGCCTCTCAACCCGTCACGCACAAGTACCTCACAGTCACCCCCAGCACACACAGGCCTGGCAATGGCCTCTCATGACGTCACGAGCAACTGAGCTCACAATCACCACCAGCACACACATGCCTGGCACCGGCCTCTGATGACATCAGGAACAATTGAGCTCACAATCGCCACCAGCACACACATGCCTGCCACTGGCCTCTCATGCCCTCAGGCACAAGCACCTCAAAATCACCACCAGTAGACTAGTGCCTGGCATGGCATATGACAACATCATGAACAATTCAGCTCACAATCACCACCAGCACACACATGCCTGGCACTGGCCTCTCGCCCTCAGACACAATGACCTCACAATAACCACCAGCAAAAAAAGCCTGCCACTGGCCTCTAACGCCCTAAGGCACAAGGACATCACAATCAACACCAGCACACACATGCCTGGCACTGGCCTCTGATGATGTTACGTACAACTGAGCTCACAATCACCACCAGCACACACATGCCTGCCACTGGCTTCTCACGCCCTCAGGCACAGCGACCTCACAATCACCACCAGCACACACATGCCTGCCACTGGCTTTTAACTCCCTCAGGTACAAGCACCTCACAATCACAACCAGAACACACCAGTCTGACACTGGCCTCTCATGCCTCCACGCACAACTGACCTCAAAATCACCACCAGCACACACATGCCTGCCACTGGCTCCTCATACCGTCATGCACAAGGACCTCACAGTCCCCCCCAGCACACACATGCCTGCCACTGGCCTCTGAAGACGTCATGAACAACTGAGCTCACAATCACCACCAGCACACACGTGCCTGCCACTGGCTTTTAACTCCCTACAGCACAAGGACCTCACAATCACCACCAGCACACACATGCCTGGCACTGGCCTCTCAACCCGTCACGCACAAGTACCTCACAGTCACCCCCAGCACACACATGCCTGGCACTGGCCTCTGAAGACGTAACGAACAACTGAGCTCACAATCACCACCAGCACACACATGCCTGCCACTGGCCTCTCATGCCCTCAGGCACAAGCACCTCAAAATCACCACCAGTAGACTAGTGCCTGGCATGGCATGTGACAACATCACGAACAACTGAGCTCACAATCACCACCAGCACACACATGCCTGCCACTGGCCTCTCAACCCGTCACGCACAAGTACCTCACAGTCACCCCCAGCACACACATGCCTGGCACTGGCCTCTGAAGACGTAACGAACAACTGAGCTCACAATCACCACCAGCACACACATGCCTGCCACTGGCCTCTCATGCCCTCAGGCACAAGCACCTCAAAATCACCACCAGTAGACTAGTGCCTGGCATGGCATGTGACAACATCACGAACAACTGAGCTCACAATCACCACCAGCACACACATGCCTGCCACTGGCCTCTCGCCCTCAGACACAATGACCTCACAATAACCACCAGCAAAAAAAGCCTGCCACTGGCCTCTCGCCCTCAGACACAATGACCTCACAATAACCACCAGCAAAAAAAGCCTGCCACTGGCCTCTAACGCCCTAAGGCACAAGGACCTCACAATCACCACCAGCACACACATGCCTGGCACTGGCCTCTGATGATGTCACGAACAACTGAGCTCACAATCACCACCAGCACACACATGCCTGCCACTGGCCTCTGAAGACGTCATGAACAACTGAGCTCACAATCACCACCAGCAGACACGTGCCTACCACTGGCTTTTAACTCCCTACGGCACAAGGACCTCACAATCACCACCAGCACACACATGCCTGGCACTGGCCTCTCAACCCGTCACGCACAAGTACCTCACAGTCACCCCCAGCACACACATGCCTGGCACTGGCCTCTCATGACGTCACGAGCAACTGAGCTCACAATCACCACCAGCACACACATGCCTGGCACCGGCCTCTGATGACATCAGGAACAATTGAGCTCACAATCGCCACCAGCACACACATGCCTGCCACTGGCCTCTCATGCCCTCAGGCACAAGCACCTCAAAATCACCACCAGTAGACTAGTGCCTGGCATGGCATGTGACAACATCATGAACAATTCAGCTCACAATCACCACCAGCACACACATGCCTGCCACTGGCCTCTCGCCCTCAGACACAATGACCTCACAATAACCACCAGCAAAAAAAGCCTGCCACTGGCCTCTAACGCCCTAAGGCACAAGGACATCACAATCAACACCAGCACACACATGCCTGGCACTGGCCTCTGATGATGTCACGAACAACTGAGCTCACAATCACCACCAGCACACACATGCCTGCCACTAGCCTCTCATGACGTCACGAGCAACTGAGCTCACAATCACCACCAGCACACACATGCCTGCCACTGGCTTTTAACTCCCTCAGGTACAAGCACCTCACAATCACAACCAGAACACACCAGTCTGACACTGGCCTCTCATGCCTCCACGCACAACTGACCTCAAAATCACCACCAGCACACACATGCCTGCCACTGGCTCCTCATACCGTCATGCACAAGGACCTCACAGTCCTCCCCAGCACACACATGCCTGCCACTGGCCTCTGAAGACGTCATGAACAACTGAGCTCACAATCACCACCAGCAGACACGTGCCTGCCACTGGCTTTTAACTCCCTACAGCACAAGGACCTCACAATCACCACCAGCACACACATGCCTGCCACTGGCCTCTCAACCCGTCACGCACAAGTACCTCACAGTCACCCCCAGCACACACATGCCTGGCAATGGCCTCTGAAGACGTAACGAACAACTGAGCTCACAATCACCACCAGCACACACATGCCTGCCACTGGCCTCTCATGCCCTCAGGCACAAGCACCTCAAAATCACCACCAGTAGACTAGTGCCTGGCATGGCATGTGACAACATCACGAACAACTGAGCTCACAATCACCACCAGCACACACATGCCTGCCACTGGCCTCTCGCCCTCAGACACAATGACCTCACAATAACCACCAGCAAAAAAAGCCTGCCACTGGCCTCTAACGCCCTAAGGCACAAGGACCTCACAATCACCACCAGCACACACATGCCTGGCACTGGCCTCTGATGATGTCACGAACAACTGAGCTCACAATCACCACCAGCACACACATGCCTGCCACTGGGTTTTAACTCCCTCAGGTACAAGCACCTCACAATCACAACGACAACACACCAGTCTGACACTGGCCTCTCATGCCTCCACGCACAACTGACCTCACAGTCCCCCCCAGCACACACATGCCTGCCACTGGCCTCTGAAGACGTCATGAACAACTGAGCTCACAATCACCACCAGCAGACACGTGCCTGCCACTGGCTTTTAACTCCCTACAGCACAAGGACCTCACAATCACCACCAGCACACACATGCCTGGCACTGGCCTCTCAACCCGTCACGCACAAGTTCCTCACAGACACCCCCAGCACACACATGCCTGGCAATGGCCTCTGAAGACGTAACGAACAATTGAGCTCACAATCACCACCAGCACACACATGCCTGCCACTGGCCTCTCATGCCCTCAGGCACAAGCACCTCAAAATCACCACCAGTAGACTAGTGCCTGGCATGGCATGTGACAACATCACGAACAACTGAGCTCACAATCACCACCAGCACACACATGCCTGCCACTGGCCTCTCGCCCTCAGACACAATGACCTCACAATAACCACCAGCAAAAAAAGCCTGCCACTGGCCTCTAACGCCCTAAGGCACAAGGACCTCACAATCACCACCAGCACACACATGCCTGGCACTGGCCTCTGATGATGTCATGAACAACTGAGATCACAATCACCACCAGCACACACATGCCTGGCACTGGCCTCTGAAGACGTAACGAACAACTGAGCTCACAATCACCACCAGCACACACATGCCTGCCACTGGCCTCTCATGCCCTAAGGCACAAGCACCTCAAAATCACCACCAGCAGACTAGTGCCTGGCATGGCATGTGACAACATCACGAACAACTGAGCTCACAATCACCACCAGCACACACATGCCTGCCACTGGCCTCTCGCCCTCAGACACAATGACCTCACAATAACCACCAGCAAAAAAAGCCTGCCACTGGCCTCTAACGCCCTAAGGCACAAGGACCTCACAATCACCACCAGCACACACATGCCTGGCACTGGCCTCTGATGATGTCACGAACAACTGAGCTCACAATCACCACCAGCACACACATGCCTGCCACTGGCCTCTGAAGACGTCATGAACAACTGAGCTCACAATCACCACCAGCAGACACGTGCCTACCACTGGCTTTTAACTCCCTACGGCACAAGGACCTCACAATCACCACCAGCACACACATGCCTGGCACTGGCCTCTCAACCCGTCACGCACAAGTACCTCACAGTCACCCCCAGCACACACAGGCCTGGCACTGGCCTCTCATGACGTCACGAGCAACTGAGCTCACAATCACCACCAGCACACACATGCCTGGCACTGGGTTTTAACTCCCTCAGGTACAAGCACCTCACAATCACAACGACAACACACCAGTCTGACACTGGCCTCTCATGCCTCCACGCACAACTGACCTCACAGTCCCCCCCAGCACACACATGCCTGCCACTGGCCTCTGAAGACGTCATGAACAACTGAGCTCACAATCACCACCAGCAGACACGTGCCTGCCACTGGCTTTTAACTCCCTACAGCACAAGGACCTCACAATCACCACCAGCACACACATGCCTGGCACTGGCCTCTCAACCCGTCACGCACAAGTACCTCACAGACACCCCCAGCACACACATGCCTGGCACTGGCCTCTGAAGACGTAACGAACAACTGAGCTCACAATCACCACCAGCACACACATGCCTGCCACTGGCCTCTCATGCCCTCAGGCACAAGCACCTCAAAATCACCACCAGTAGACTAGTGCCTGGCATGGCATGTGACAACATCACGAACAACTGAGCTCACAATCACCACCAGCACACACATGCCTGCCACTGGCCTCTCGCCCTCAGACACAATGACCTCACAATAACCACCAGCAAAAAAAGCCTGCCACTGGCCTCTAACGCCCTAAGGCACAAGGACCTCACAATCACCACCAGCACACACATGCCTGGCACTGGCCTCTCATGACGTCACGAGCAACTGAGCTCACAATCACCACCAGCACACACATGCCTGGCACCGGCCTCTGATGACATCAGGAACAATTGAGCTCACAATCACCACCAGCACACACATGCCTGCCACTGGCCTCTCATGCCCTCAGGCACAAGCACCTCAAAATCACCACCAGTAGACTAGTGCCTGGCATGGCATATGACAACATCAGGAACAACTGAGCTCACAATCACCACCAGCACACACATGCCTGCCACTGGCCTCTCGCCCTCAGACACAATGACCTCACAATAACCACCAGCAAAAAAAGCCTGCCACTGGCCTCTAACGCCCTAAGGCACAAGGACATCACAATCAACACCAGCACACACATGCCTGGCACTGGCCTCTGATGATGTCACGAACAACTGAGCTCACAATCACCACCAGCACACACATGCCTGCCACTGGTCTCTCATGACGTCACGAGCAACTGAGCTCACAATCACCACCAGCACACACATGCCTGGCACTGGGTTTTAACTCCCTCAGGTACAAGCACCTCACAATCACAACGACAACACACCAGTCTGACACTGGCCTCTCATGCCTCCACGCACAACTGACCTCACAGTCCCCCCCAGCACACACATGCCTGCCACTGGCCTCTGAAGACGTCATGAACAACTGAGCTCACAATCACCACCAGCAGACACGTGCCTGCCACTGGCTTTTAACTCCCTACAGCACAAGGACCTCACAATCACCACCAGCACACACATGCCTGGCACTGGCCTCTCAACCCGTCACGCACAAGTACCTCACAGACACCCCCAGCACACACATGCCTGGCAATGGCCTCTGAAGACGTAACGAACAACTGAGCTCACAATCACCACCAGCACACACATGCCTGCCACTGGCCTCTCATGCCCTCAGGCACAAGGACCTCAAAATCACCACCAGTAGACTAGTGCCTGGCATGGCATGTGACAACATCACGAACAACTGAGCTCACAATCACCACCAGCACACACATGCCTGCCACTGGCCTCTCGCCCTCAGACACAATGACCTCACAATAACCACCAGCAAAAAAAGCCTGCCACTGGCCTCTAACGCCCTAAGGCACAAGGACCTCACAATCACCACCAGCACACACATGCCTGGCACTGGCCTCTGATGATGTCACGAACAACTGAGCTCACAATCACCACCAGCACACACATGCCTGGCACCGGCCTCTGATGACATCAGGAACAATTGAGCTCACAATCACCACCAGCACACACATGCCTGCCACTGGCCTCTCATGCCCTCAGGCACAAGCACCTCAAAATCACCACCAGCAGACTAGTGCCTGGCATGGCATGTGACAACATCACGAACAACTGAGCTCACAATCACCACCAGCACACACATGCCTGCCACTGGCCTCTCGCCCTCAGACACAATGACCTCACAATAACCACCAGCAAAAAAAGCCTGGCAATGGCCTCTAACGCCCTAAGGCACAAGGACATCACAATCACCACCAGCACACACATGCCTGGCACTGGCCTCTGATGATGTCACGAACAACTGAGCTCACAATCACCACCAGCAGACACGTGCCTACCACTGGCTTTTAACTCCCTACGGCACAAGGACCTCACAATCACCACCAGCACACACATGCCTGCCACTGGCCTCTCAACCCGTCACGCACAAGTACCTCACAGTCACCCCCAGCACACACAGGCCTGGCACTGGCCTCTCATGACGTCACGAGCAACTGAGCTCACAATCACCACCAGCACACACATGCCTGGCACCGGCCTCTGATGACATCAGGAACAATTGAGCTCACAATCGCCACCAGCACACACATGCCTGCCACTGGCCTCTCATGCCCTCAGGCACAAGCACCTCAAAATCACCACCAGTAGACTAGTGCCTGGCATGGCATGTGACAACATCAGGAACAATTCAGCTCACAATCACCACCAGCACACACATGCCTGCCACTGGCCTCTCGCCCTCAGACACAATGACCTCACAATAACCACCAGCAAAAAAAGCCTGCCACTGGCCTCTAACGCCCTAAGGCACAAGGACATCACAATCAACACCAGCACACACATGCCTGGCACTGGCCTCTGATGATGTTACGTACAACTGAGCTCACAATCACCACCAGCACACACATGCCTGCCACTGGCTTCTCACGCCCTCAGGCACAGCGACCTCACAATCACCACCAGCACACACATGCCTGCCACTGGCTTTTAACTCCCTCAGGTACAAGCACCTCACAATCACAACCAGAACACACCAGTCTGACACTGGCCTCTCATGCCTCCACGCACAACTGACCTCAAAATCACCACCAGCACACACATGCCTGCCACTGGCTCCTCAGACCGTCATGCACAAGGACCTCACAGTCCCCCCCAGCACACACATGCCTGCCACTGGCCTCTGAAGACGTCATGAACAACTGAGCTCACAATCACCACCAGCAGACACGTGCCTGCCACTGGCTTTTAACTCCCTACGGCACAAGGACCTCACAATCACCACCAGCACACACATGCCTGCCACTGGCCTCTCAACCCGTCACGCACAAGTACCTCACAGTCACCCCCAGCACACACATGCCTGGCACTGGTCTCTGAAGACGTAACGAACAACTGAGCTCACAATCACCACCAGCACACACATGCCTGCCACTGGCCTCTCATGCCCTCAGGCACAAGCACCTCAAAATCACCACCAGTAGACTAGTGCCTGGCATGGCATGTGACAACATCACGAACAACTGAGCTCACAATCACCACCAGCACACACATGCCTGCCACTGGCCTCTCGCCCTCAGACACAATGACCTCACAATAACCACCAGCAAAAAAAGCCTGGCACTGGCCTCTAACGCCCTAAGGCACAAGGACCTCACAATCACCACCAGCACACACATGCCTGGCACTGGCCTCTGATGATGTCACGAACAACTGAGCTCACAATCACCACCAGCACACACATGCCTGCCACTGGCCTCTGAAGACGTCATGAACAACTGAGCTCACAATCACCACCAGCAGACACGTGCCTACCACTGCCTTTTAACTCCCTACGGCACAAGGACCTCACAATCACCACCAGCACACACATGCCTGGCACTGGCCTCTCAACCCGTCACGCACAAGTACCTCACAGTCACCCCCAGCACACACATGCCTGGCACTGGCCTCTCATGACGTCACGAGCAACTGAGCTCACAATCACCACCAGCACACACATGCCTGGCACCGGCCTCTGATGACATCAGGAACAATTGAGCTCACAATCGCCACCAGCACACACATGCCTGCCACTGGCCTCTCATGCCCTCAGGCACAAGCACCTCAAAATCACCACCAGTAGACTAGTGCCTGGCATGGCATATGACAACATCATGAACAATTCAGCTCACAATCACCACCAGCACACACATGCCTGGCACTGGCCTCTCGCCCTCAGACACAATGACCTCACAATAACCACCAGCAAAAAAAGCCTGCCACTGGCCTCTAACGCCCTAAGGCACAAGGACATCACAATCAACACCAGCACACACATGCCTGGCACTGGCCTCTGATGATGTCACGAACAACTGAGCTCACAATCACCACCAGCACACACATGCCTGCCACTAGCCTCTCATGACGTCACGAGCAACTGAGCTCACAATCACCACCAGCACACACATGCCTGCCACTGGCTTTTAACTCCCTCAGGTACAAGCACCTCACAATCACAACCAGAACACACCAGCCTGACACTGGCCTCTCATGCCTCCACGCACAACTGACCTCACAATCACCACCAGCACACACATGCCTGCCACTGGCTCCTCATACCGTCATGCACAAGGACCTCACAGTCCCCCCCAGCACACACATGCCTGCCACTGGCCTCTGAAGACGTCATGAACAACTGAGCTCACAATCACCACCAGCAGACACATGTCTGCCACTGGCTTTTAACTCCCTACGGCACAAGGACCTCACAATCACCACCAGCACACACATGCCTGCCACTGGCCTCTGAAGACGTCATGAACAACTGAGCTCACAATCACCACCAGCAGACACGTGCCTGCCACTGGCTTTTAACTCCCTACAGCACAAGGACCTCACAATCACCACCAGCACACACATGCCTGCCACTGGCCTCTCAACCCGTCACGCACAAGTACCTCACAGTCACCCCCAGCACACACATGCCTGCCACGGGCCTCTCATGACGTCACGAGCAACTGAGCTCACAATCACCACCAGCACACACATGCCTGGCACCGGCCTCTGATGACATCAGGAACAATTGAGCTCACAATCACCACCAGCACACACATGCCTGCCACTGGCCTCTCGCCCTCAGACACAATGACCTCACAATAACCACCAGCAAAAAAAGCCTGCCACTGGCCTCTAACGCCCTAAGGCACAAGGACCTCACAATCACCACCAGCACACACATGCCTGGCACTGGCCTCTGATGATGTCACGAACAACTGAGCTCACAATCACCACCAGCACACACATGCCTGCCACTGGCCTCTCATGACGTCACGAGCAACTGAGCTCACAATCACCACCAGCACACACATGCCTGCCACTGGCTTCTCACGCCCTCAGGCACAGCGACCTCACAATCACCACCAGCACACACATGCCTGCCACTGGCTTTTAACTCCCTCAGGTACAAGCACCTCACAATCACAACCAGAACACACCAGCCTGACACTGGCCTCTCATGCCTCCACGCACAACTGACCTCAAAATCACCACCAGCACACACATGCCTGCCACTGGCTCCTCATACCGTCATGCACAAGGACCTCACAGTCCCCCCCAGCACACACATGCCTGCCACTGGCCTCTGAAGACATAACGAACAACTGAGCTCACAATCACCACCAGCACACACATGCCTGCCACTGGCCTCTCATGCCCTCAGGCACAAGCACCTCAAAATCACCACCAGTAGACTAGTGCCTGGCATGGCATGTGACAACATCACGAACAACTGAGCTCACAATCACCACCAGCACACACATGCCTGCCACTGGCCTCTCGCCCTCAGACACAATGACCTCACAATAACCACCAGCAAAAAAAGCCTGCCACTGGCCTCTAACGCCCTAAGGCACAAGGACATCACAATCAACACCAGCACACACATGCCTGGCACTGGCCTCTGATGATGTCACGAACAACTGAGCTCACAATCACCACCAGCACACACATGCCTGCCACTAGCCTCTCATGACGTCACGAGCAACTGAGCTCACAATCACCACCAGCACACACATGCCTGCCACTGCCTTTTAACTCCCTCAGGTACAAGCACCTCACAATCACAACCAGAACACACCAGTCTGACACTGGCCTCTCATGCCTCCACGCACAACTGACCTCAAAATCACCACCAGCAGACACATGCCTGGCACTGGCTCCTCATACCGTCATGCACAAGGACCTCACAGTCCTCCCCAGCACACACATGCCTGCCACTGGCCTCTGAAGACGTCATGAACAACTGAGCTCACAATCACCACCAGCAGACACGTGCCTGCCACTGGCTTTTAACTCCCTACAGCACAAGGACCTCACAATCACCACCAGCACACACATGCCTGCCACTGGCCTCTCAACCCGTCACGCACAAGTACCTCACAGTCACCCCCAGCACACACATGCCTGGCAATGGCCTCTGAAGACGTAACGAACAACTGAGCTCACAATCACCACCAGCACACACATGCCTGCCACTGGCCTCTCATGCCCTCAGGCACAAGCACCCCAAAATCACCACCAGTAGACTAGTGCCTGGCATGGCATGTGACAACATCACGAACAACTGAGCTCACAATCACCACCAGCACACACATGCCTGCCACTGGCCTCTCGCCCTCAGACACAATGACCTCACAATAACCACCAGCAAAAAAAGCCTGCCACTGGCCTCTAACGCCCTAAGGCACAAGGACCTCACAATCACCACCAGCACACACATGCCTGGCACTGGCCTCTGATGATGTCACGAACAACTGAGCTCACAATCACCACCAGCAGACACGTGCCTGCCACTGGCCTCTCATGACGTCACGAGCAACTGAGCTCACAATCACCACCAGCACACACATGCCTGCCACTGGCTTCTCACGCCCTCAGGCACAGCGACCTCACAATCACCACCAGCACACACATGCCTGCCACTGGCTTTTAACTCCCTCAGGTACAAGCACCTCACAATCACAACCAGAACACACGAGTCTGACACTGGCCTCTCATGCCTCCACGCACAACTGACCTCAAAATCACCACCAGCACACACATGCCTGCCACTGGCTCCTCATACCGTCATGCACAAGGACCTCACAGTCCCCCCCAGCACACACATGCCTGCCACTGGCCTCTGAAGACGTCATGAACAACTGAGCTCACAATCACCACCAGCAGACACGTGCCTGCCACTGGCTTTTAACTCCCTACGGCACAAGGACCTCACAATCACCACCAGCACACACATGCCTGCCACTGGCCTCTCAACCCGTCACGCACAAGTACCTCACAGTCACCCCCAGCACACACATGCCTGCCACGGGCCTCTCATGACGTCACGAGCAACTGAGCTCACAATCACCACCAGCACACACATGCCTGCCACTGGCCTCTCGCCCTCAGACACAATGACCTCACAATAACCACCAGCAAAAAAAGCCTGGCACTGGCCTCTAACGCCCTAAGGCACAAGGACCTCACAATCACCACCAGCACACACATGCCTGGCACTGGCCTCTGATGATGTCACGAACAACTGAGCTCACAATCACCACCAGCACACACATGCCTGCCACTGGCCTCTGAAGACGTCATGAACAACTGAGCTCACAATCACCACCAGCAGACACGTGCCTACCACTGCCTTTTAACTCCCTACGGCACAAGGACCTCACAATCACCACCAGCACACACATGCCTGGCACTGGCCTCTCAACCCGTCACGCACAAGTACCTCACAGTCACCCCCAGCACACACATGCCTGGCACTGGCCTCTCATGACGTCACGAACAACTGAGCTCACAATCACCACCAGCACACACATGCCTGGCACCGGCCTCTGATGACATCAGGAACAATTGAGCTCACAATCGCCACCAGCACACACATGCCTGCCACTGGCCTCTCATGCCCTCAGGCACAAGCACCTCAAAATCACCACCAGTAGACTAGTGCCTGGCATGGCATATGACAACATCATGAACAATTCAGCTCACAATCACCACCAGCACACACATGCCTGGCACTGGCCTCTCGCCCTCAGACACAATGACCTCACAATAACCACCAGCAAAAAAAGCCTGCCACTGGCCTCTAACGCCCTAAGGCACAAGGACATCACAATCAACACCAGCACACACATGCCTGCCACTGGCCTCTGATGATGTCACGAACAACTGAGCTCACAATCACCACCAGCACACACATGCCTGCCACTAGCCTCTCATGACGTCACGAGCAACTGAGCTCACAATCACCACCAGCACACACATGCCTGCCACTGCCTTTTAACTCCCTCAGGTACAAGCACCTCACAATCACAACCAGAACACACCAGTCTGACACTGGCCTCTCATGCCTCCACGCACAACTGACCTCAAAATCACCACCAGCACACACATGCCTGCCACTGGCTCCTCATACCGTCATGCACAAGGACCTCACAGTCCTCCCCAGCACACACATGCCTGCCACTGGCCTCTGAAGACGTCATGAACAACTGAGCTCACAATCACCACCAGCAGACACGTGCCTGCCACTGGCTTTTAACTCCCTACAGCACAAGGACCTCACAATCACCACCAGCACACACATGCCTGCCACTGGCCTCTCAACCCGTCACGCACAAGTACCTCACAGTCACCCCCAGCACACACATGCCTGGCAATGGCCTCTGAAGACGTAACGAACAACTGAGCTCACAATCACCACCAGCACACACATGCCTGCCACTGGCCTCTCATGCCCTCAGGCACAAGCACCCCAAAATCACCACCAGTAGACTAGTGCCTGGCATGGCATGTGACAACATCACGAACAACTGAGCTCACAATCACCACCAGCACACACATGCCTGCCACTGGCCTCTCGCCCTCAGACACAATGACCTCACAATAACCACCAGCAAAAAAAGCCTGCCACTGGCCTCTAACGCCCTAAGGCACAAGGACCTCACAATCACCACCAGCACACACATGCCTGGCACTGGCCTCTGATGATGTCACGAACAACTGAGCTCACAATCACCACCAGCAGACACGTGCCTGCCACTGGCCTCTCATGACGTCACGAGCAACTGAGCTCACAATCACCACCAGCACACACATGCCTGCCACTGGCTTCTCACGCCCTCAGGCACAGCGACCTCACAATCACCACCAGCACACACATGCCTGCCACTGGCTTTTAACTCCCTCAGGTACAAGCACCTCACAATCACAACCAGAACACACCAGTCTGACACTGGCCTCTCATGCCTCCACGCACAACTGACCTCAAAATCACCACCAGCACACACATGCCTGCCACTGGCTCCTCATACCGTCATGCACAAGGACCTCACAGTCCCCCCCAGCACACACATGCCTGCCACTGGCCTCTGAAGACGTCATGAACAACTGAGCTCACAATCACCACCAGCAGACACGTGCCTGCCACTGGCTTTTAACTCCCTACGGCACAAGGACCTCACAATCACCACCAGCACACACATGCCTGCCACTGGCCTCTCAACCCGTCACGCACAAGTACCTCACAGTCACCCCCAGCACACACATGCCTGCCACGGGCCTCTCATGACGTCACGAGCAACTGAGCTCACAATCACCACCAGCACACACATGCCTGCCACTGGCCTCTCGCCCTCAGACACAATGACCTCACAATAACCACCAGCAAAAAAAGCCTGGCACTGGCCTCTAACGCCCTAAGGCACAAGGACCTCACAATCAACACCAGCACACACATGCCTGGCACTGGCCTCTGATGATGTCACGAGCAACTGAGCTCACAATCACCACCAGCACACACATGCCTGCCACTGGCCTCTCATGATGTCACAAACAACTGAGCTAACAATCACCACCAGCACACACATGCCTGCCACTGGCTTCTCACGCCCTCAGGCACAGCGACCTCACAATCACCACCAGCACACACATGCCTGCCACTGGCTTTTAACTCCCTCAGGTACAAGCACCTCACAATCACAACCAGAACACACCAGTCTGACACTGGCCTCTCATGCCTCCACGCACAACTGACCTCAAAATCACCACCAGCACACACATGCCTGCCACTGGCTCCTCATACCGTCATGCACAAGGACCTCACAGTCCCCCCCAGCACACATATGCCTGCCACTGGCCTCTGAAGACGTCATGAACAACTGAGCTCACAATCACCACCAGCAGACACATGTCTGCCACTGGCTTTTAACTCCCTACGGCACAAGGACCTCACAATCACCACCAGCACACACATGCCTGCCACTGGCCTCTGAAGACGTCATGAACAACTGAGCTCACAATCACCACCAGCAGACACGTGCCTGCCACTGGCTTTTAACTCCCTACAGCACAAGGACCTCACAATCACCACCAGCACACACATGCCTGGCACTGGCCTCTCAACCCGTCACGCACAAGTACCTCACAGTCACCCCCAGCACACACATGCCTGCCACGGGCCTCTCATGACGTCACGAGCAACTGAGCTCACAATCACCACCAGCACACACATGCCTGCCACTGGCCTCTCGCCCTCAGACACAATGACCTCACAATAACCACCAGCAAAAAAAGCCTGCCACTGGCCTCTAACGCCCTAAGGCACAAGGACCTCACAATCACCACCAGCACACACATGCCTGGCACTGGCCTCTGATGATGTCACGAACAACTGAGCTCACAATCACCACCAGCACACACATGCCTGCCACTGGCCTCTCATGACGTCACGAGCAACTGAGCTCACAATCACCACCAGCACACACATGCCTGCCACTGGCTTCTCACGCCCTCAGGCACAGCGACCTCACAATCACCACCAGCACACACATGCCTGCCACTGGCTTTTAACTCCCTCAGGTACAAGCACCTCACAATCACAACCAGAACACACCAGCCTGACACTGGCCTCTCATGCCTCCACGCACAACTGACCTCAAAATCACCACCAGCACACACATGCCTGCCACTGGCTCCTCATACCGTCATGCACAAGGACCTCACAGTCCCCCCCAGCACACACATGCCTGCCACTGGCCTCTGAAGACGTCATGAACAACTGAGCTCACAATCACCACCAGCAGACACGTGCCTGCCACTGGCTTTTAACTCCCTACGGCACAAGGACCTCACAATCACCACCAGCACACACATGCCTGGCACTGGCCTCTCAACCCGTCACGCACAAGTACCTCACAGTCACCCCCAGCACACACATGCCTGGCAATGGCCTCTCATGACGTAACGAGCAACTGAGCTCACAATCACCACCAGCACACACATGCCTGCCACTGGCCTCTCATGCCCTCAGGCACAAGCACCTCAAAATCACCACCAGTAGACTAGTGCCTGGCATGGCATGTGACAACATCACGAACAACTGAGCTCACAATCACCACCAGCACACACATGCCTGGCACTGGCCTCTCGCCCTCAGACACAATAACCTCACAATAACCACCAGCAAAAAAAGCCTGCCACTGGCCTCTAACGCCCTAAGGCACAGCGACCTCACAATCACCACCAGCACACACATGCCTGGCACTGGCCTCTGATGATGTCACGAACAACTGAGCTCACAATCACCACCAGCACACACATGCCTGCCACTGGCCTCTCATGACGTCACGAGCAACTGAGCTCACAATCACCACCAGCACACACATGCCTGCCACTGGCCTCTCATAACGTCACTAGCAACTGAGCTCACAATCACCACCAGCACACACATGCCTGCCACTGGCCTCTCATGACGTCACGAGCAACTGAGCTCACAATCACCACCAGCACACACATGCCTGCCACTGGCTTCTCACGCCCTCAGGCACAGCGACCTCACAATCACCACCAGCACACACATGCCTGCCACTGGCTTTTAACTCCCTCAGGTACAAGCACCTCACAATCACAACCAGAACACACCAGTCTGACACTGGCCTCTCATGCCTCCACGCACAACTGACCTCAAAATCACCACCAGCACACACATGCCTGCCACTGGCTCCTCAGACCGTCATGCACAAGGACCTCACAGTCCCCCCCAGCACACACATGCCTGCCACTGGCCTCTGAAGACGTCATGAACAACTGAGCTCACAATCACCACCAGCACACACGTGCCTGCCACTGGCTTTTAACTCCCTACGGCACAAGGACCTCACAATCACCACCAGCACACACATGCCTGGCACTGGCCTCTCAACCCGTCACGCACAAGTACCTCACAGTCACCCCCAGCACACACATGCCTGCCACGGGCCTCTCATGACGTCACGAGCAACTGAGCTCACAATCACCACCAGCACACACATGCCTGCCACTGGCCTCTCGCCCTCAGACACAATGACCTCACAATAACCACCAGCAAAAAAAGCCTGGCACTGGCCTCTAACGCCCTAAGGCACAAGGACCTCACAATCAACACCAGCACACACATGCCTGGCACTGGCCTCTGATGATGTCACGAGCAACTGAGCTCACAATCACCACCAGCACACACATGCCTGCCACTGGCCTCTCATGACGTCACGAGCAACTGAGCTCACAATCACCACCAGCACACACATGCCTGCCACTGGCTTCTCACGCCCTCAGGCACAGCGACCTCACAATCACCACCAGCACACACATGCCTGCCACTGGCTTTTAACTCCCTCAGGTACAAGCACCTCACAATCACAACCAGAACACACCAGTCTGACACTGGCCTCTCATGCCTCCACGCACAACTGACCTCAAAATCACCACCAGCACACACATGCCTGCCACTGGCTCCTCATACCGTCATGCACAAGGACCTCACAGTCCCCCCCAGCACACATATGCCTGCCACTGGCCTCTGAAGACGTCATGAACAACTGAGCTCACAATCACCACCAGCAGACACGTGCCTGCCACTGGCTTTTAACTCCCTACGGCACAAGGACCTCACAATCACCACCAGCACACACATGCCTGCCACTGGCCTCTGAAGACGTCATGAACAACTGAGCTCACAATCACCACCAGCAGACACGTGCCTGCCACTGGCTTTTAACTCCCTACAGCACAAGGACCTCACAATCACCACCAGCACACACATGCCTGGCACTGGCCTCTCAACCCGTCACGCACAAGTACCTCACAGTCACCCCCAGCACACACATGCCTGCCACGGGCCTCTCATGACGTCACGAGCAACTGAGCTCACAATCACCACCAGCACACACATGCCTGGCACCGGCCTCTGATGACATCAGGAACAATTGAGCTCACAATCACCACCAGCACACACATGCCTGCCACTGGCCTCTCGCCCTCAGACACAATGACCTCACAATAACCACCAGCAAAAAAAGCCTGCCACTGGCCTCTAACGCCCTAAGGCACAAGGACCTCACAATCACCACCAGCACACACATGCCTGGCACTGGCCTCTGATGATGTCACGAACAACTGAGCTCACAATCACCACCAGCACACACATGCCTGCCACTGGCCTCTCATGACGTCACGAGCAACTGAGCTCACAATCACCACCAGCACACACATGCCTGCCACTGGCTTCTCACGCCCTCAGGCACAGCGACCTCACAATCACCACCAGCACACACATGCCTGCCACTGCCTTTTAACTCCCTCAGGTACAAGCACCTCACAATCACAACCAGAACACACCAGTCTGACACTGGCCTCTCATGCCTCCACGCACAACTGACCTCAAAATCACCACCAGCACACACATGCCTGCCACTGGCTCCTCATACCGTCATGCACAAGGACCTCACAGTCCCCCCCAGCACACACATGCCTGCCACTGGCCTCTGAAGACGTCATGAACAACTGAGCTCACAATCACCACCAGCAGACACGTGCCTGCCACTGGCTTTTAACTCCCTACGGCACAAGGACCTCACAATCACCACCAGAACACACATGCCTGGCACTGGCCTCTCAACCCGTCACGCACAAGTACCTCACAGTCACCCGCAGCACACACATGCCTGGCAATGGCCTCTCATGACGTAACGAGCAACTGAGCTCACAATCACCACCAGCACACACATGCCTGCCACTGGCCTCTCATGCCCTCAGGCACAAGCACCTCAAAATCACCACCAGTAGACTAGTGCCTGGCATGGCATGTGACAACATCACGAACAACTGAGCTCACAATCACCACCAGCACACACATGCCTGCCACTGGCCTCTCGCCCTCAGACACAATGACCTCACAATAACCACCAGCAAAAAAAGCCTGGCAATGGCCTCTAACGCCCTAAGGCACAAGGACATCACAATAACCACCAGCACACACATGCCTGGCATTGGCCTCTGATGATGTCACGAGCAACTGAGCTCACAATCACCACCAGCACACACATGCCTGGCACCGGCCTCTGATGACATCAGGAACAATTGAGCTCACAATCACCACCAGCACACACATGCCTGCCACTGGCCTCTCGCCCTCAGACACAATGACCTCACAATAACCACCAGCAAAAAAAGCCTGCCACTGGCCTCTAACGCCCTAAGGCACAAGGACCTCACAATCACCACCAGCACACACATGCCTGGCACTGGCCTCTGATGATGTCACGAACAACTGAGCTCACAATCACCACCAGCACACACATGCCTGCCACTGGCCTCTCATGACGTCACGAGCAACTGAGCTCACAATCACCACCAGCACACACATGCCTGCCACTGGCTTCTCACGCCCTCAGGCACAGCGACCTCACAATCACCACCAGCACACACATGCCTGCCACTGCCTTTTAACTCCCTCAGGTACAAGCACCTCACAATCACAACCAGAACACACCAGTCTGACACTGGCCTCTCATGCCTCCACGCACAACTGACCTCAAAATCACCACCAGCACACACATGCCTGCCACTGGCTCCTCATACCGTCATGCACAAGGACCTCACAGTCCCCCCCAGCACACACATGCCTGCCACTGGCCTCTGAAGACGTCATGAACAACTGAGCTCACAATCACCACCAGCAGACACGTGCCTGCCACTGGCTTTTAACTCCCTACGGCACAAGGACCTCACAATCACCACCAGCACACACATGCCTGGCACTGGCCTCTCAACCCGTCACGCACAAGTACCTCACAGTCACCCGCAGCACACACATGCCTGGCAATGGCCTCTCATGACGTAACGAGCAACTGAGCTCACAATCACCACCAGCACACACATGCCTGCCACTGGCCTCTCATGCCCTCAGGCACAAGCACCTCAAAATCACCACCAGTAGACTAGTGCCTGGCATGGCATGTGACAACATCACGAACAACTGAGCTCACAATCACCACCAGCACACACATGCCTGCCACTGGCCTCTCGCCCTCAGACACAATGACCTCACAATAACCACCAGCAAAAAAAGCCTGCCACTGGCCTCTAACGCCCTAAGGCACAGCGACCTCACAATCACCACCAGCACACACATGCCTGGCACTGGCCTCTGATGATGTCACGAACAACTGAGCTCACAATCACCACCAGCACACACATGCCTGCCACTGGCCTCTCATGACGTCACGAGCAACTGAGCTCACAATCACCACCAGCACACACATGCCTGCCACTGGTCTCTCATGACGTCACGAGCAACTGAGCTCACAATCACCACCAGCACACACATGCCTGCCACTGGCTTTTAACTCCCTCAGGTACAAGCACCTCACAATCACAACCAGAACACACCAGTCTGACACTGGCCTCTCATGCCTCCACGCACAACTGACCTCAAAATCACCACCAGCAGACACATGCCTGCCACTGGATCCTCATACCGTCATGCACAAGGACCTCACAGTCCCCCCCAGCACACACATGCCTGCCACTGGCCTCTGAAGACGTCATGAACAACTGAGCTCACAATCACCACCAGCAGACACGTGCCTGCCACTGGCTTTTAACTCCCTACAGCACAAGGACCTCACAATCACCACCAGCACACACATGCCTGGCACTGGCCTCTCAACCCGTCACGCACAAGTACCTCACAGTCACCCCCAGCACACACATGCCTGGCACTGGCCTCTGATGATGTCACGAACAACTGAGCTCACAATCACCACCAGCACACACATGCCTGCCACTGGCCTCTCATGACGTCACGAGCAACTGAGCTCACAATCACCACCAGCACACACATGCCTGCCACTGGCTTCTCACGCCCTCAGGCACAGCGACCTCACAATCACCACCAGCACACACATGCCTGCCACTGGCTTTTAACTCCCTCAGGTACAAGCACCTCACAATCACAACCAGAACACACCAGTCTGACACTGGCCTCTCATGCCTCCACGCACAACTGACCTCAAAATCACCACCAGCACACACATGCCTGCCACTGGCTCCTCATACCGTCATGCACAAGGACCTCACAGTCCCCCCCAGCACACACATGCCTGCCACTGGCCTCTGAAGACGTCATGAACAACTGAGCTCACAATCACCACCAGCAGACACGTGCCTGCCACTGGCTTTTAACTCCCTACGGCACAAGGACCTCACAATCACCACCAGCACACACATGCCTGCCACTGGCCTCTCAACCCGTCACGCACAAGTACCTCACAGTCACCCCCAGCACACACATGCCTGGCAATGGCCTCTCATGACGTAACGAGCAACTGAGCTCACAATCACCACCAGCACACACATGCCTGCCACTGGCCT
Organism: Struthio camelus; assembly: GCF_040807025.1. Classification (NCBI taxonomy): domain Eukaryota; kingdom Metazoa; phylum Chordata; class Aves; order Struthioniformes; family Struthionidae; genus Struthio; species Struthio camelus. The sequence goes on from NW_027182575.1 coordinate 1,163,617, forward strand.
CTCATGCCCTCAGGCACAAGCACCTCAAAATCACCACCAGTAGACTAGTGCCTGGCATGGCATGTGACAACATCACGAACAACTGAGCTCACAATCACCACCAGCACACACATGCCTGCCACTGGCCTCTCGCCCTCAGACACAATGACCTCACAATAACCACCAGCAAAAAAAGCCTGCCACTGGCCTCTAACGCCCTAAGGCACAGCGACCTCACAATCACCACCAGCACACACATGCCTGGCACTGGCCTCTGATGATGTCACGAACAACTGAGCTCACAATCACCACCAGCACACACATGCCTGCCACTGGCCTCTCATGACGTCACGAGCAACTGAGCTCACAATCACCACCAGCACACACATGCCTGCCACTGGCCTCTCATAACGTCACTAGCAACTGAGCTCACAATCACCACCAGCACACACATGCCTGCCACTGGCTTTTAACTCCCTCAGTACAAGCACCTCACAATCACAACCAGAACACACGAGTCTGACACTGGCCTCTCATGCCTCCACGCACAACTGACCTCAAAATCACCACCAGCAGACACATGCCTGCCACTGGATCCTCATACCGTCATGCACAAGGACCTCACAGTCCCCCCCAGCACACACATGCCTGCCACTGGCCTCTGAAGACGTCATGAACAACTGAGCTCACAATCACCACCAGCACACACGTGCCTACCACTGGCTTTTAACTCCCTACAGCACAAGGACCTCACAATCACCACCAGCACACACATGCCTGGCACTGGCCTCTCAACCCGTCACGCACAAGTACCTCACAGTCACCCCCAGCACACACATGCCTGGCACTGGCCTCTGAAGACGTAACGAGCAACTGAGCTCACAATCACCACCAGCACACACATGCCTGCCACTGGCCTCTCATGCCCTCAGGCACAAGCACCTCAAAATCACCACCAGTAGACTAGTGCCTGGCATGGCATGTGACAACATCACGAACAACTGAGCTCACAATCACCACCAGCACACACATGCCTGCCACTGGCCTCTCGCCCTCAGACACAATGACCTCACAATAACCACCAGCAAAAAAAGCCTGCCACTGGCCTCTAACGCCCTAAGGCACAAGGACCTCACAATCACCACCAGCACACACATGCCTGGCACTGGCCTCTGATGATGTCACGAACAACTGAGCTCACAATCACCACCAGCACACACATGCCTGCCACTGGCCTCTCATGACGTCACGAGCAACTGAGCTCACAATCACCACCAGCACACACATGCCTGCCACTGGCTTCTCACGCCCTCAGGCACAGCGACCTCACAATCACCACCAGCACACACATGCCTGCCACTGCCTTTTAACTCCCTCAGGTACAAGCACCTCACAATCACAACCAGAACACACCAGTCTGACACTGGCCTCTCATGCCTCCACGCACAACTGACCTCAAAATCACCACCAGCACACACATGCCTGCCACTGGCTCCTCATACCGTCATGCACAAGGACCTCACAGTCCCCCCCAGCACACACATGCCTGCCACTGGCCTCTGAAGACGTCATGAACAACTGAGCTCACAATCACCACCAGCAGACACGTGCCTGCCACTGGCTTTTAACTCCCTACAGCACAAGGACCTCACAATCACCACCAGCACACACATGCCTGCCACTGGCCTCTCAACCCGTCACGCACAAGGACCTCACAGTCACCCCTAGCACACACATGCCTGGCAATGGCCTCTCATGACGTCACGAGCAACTGAGCTCACAATCACCACCAGCACACACATGCCTGGCACCGGCCTCTGATGACATCAGGAACAATTGAGCTCACAATCACCACCAGCACACACATGCCTGACACTGGCCTCTCATGCCCTCAGGCACAAGCACCTCAAAATCACCACCAGTAGACTAGTGCCTGGCATGGCATATGACAACATCATGAACAACTGAGCTCACAATCACCACCAGCACACACATGCCTGCCACTGGCCTCTCGCCCTCAGACACAATGACCTCACAATAACCACCAGCAAAAAAAGCCTGCCACTGGCCTCTAACACCCTAAGGCACGAGGACATCACAATCACCACCAGCAAAAAAAGCCTGCCACTGGCCTCTGATGATGTCACGAACAACTGAGCTCACAATCACCACCAGCACACACATGCCTGCCACTGGCCTCTCATGACGTCACGAGCAACTGAGCTCACAATCACCACCAGCACACACATGCCTGCCACTGGCTTTTAACTCCCTCAGTACAAGCACCTCACAATCACAACCAGAACACACGAGTCTGACACTGGCCTCTCATGCCTCCACGCACAACTGACCTCAAAATCACCACCAGCAGACACATGCCTGCCACTGGATCCTCATACCGTCATGCACAAGGACCTCACAGTCCCCCCCAGCACACACATGCCTGCCACTGGCCTCTGAAGACGTCATGAACAACTGAGCTCACAATCACCACCAGCACACACGTGCCTACCACTGGCTTTTAACTCCCTACAGCACAAGGACCTCACAATCACCACCAGCACACACATGCCTGGCACTGGCCTCTCAACCCGTCACGCACAAGTACCTCACAGTCACCCCCAGCACACACATGCCTGGCACTGGCCTCTGAAGACGTAACGAGCAACTGAGCTCACAATCACCACCAGCACACACATGCCTGCCACTGGCCTCTCATGCCCTCAGGCACAAGCACCTCAAAATCACCACCAGTAGACTAGTGCCTGGCATGGCATGTGACAACATCACGAACAACTGAGCTCACAATCACCACCAGCACACACATGCCTGCCACTGGCCTCTCGCCCTCAGACACAATGACCTCACAATAACCACCAGCAAAAAAAGCCTGCCACTGGCCTCTAACGCCCTAAGGCACAAGGACCTCACAATCACCACCAGCACACACATGCCTGGCACTGGCCTCTGATGATGTCACGAACAACTGAGCTCACAATCACCACCAGCACACACATGCCTGCCACTGGCCTCTCATGACGTCACGAGCAACTGAGCTCACAATCACCACCAGCACACACATGCCTGCCACTGGCTTCTCACGCCCTCAGGCACAGCGACCTCACAATCACCACCAGCACACACATGCCTGCCACTGCCTTTTAACTCCCTCAGGTACAAGCACCTCACAATCACAACCAGAACACACCAGTCTGACACTGGCCTCTCATGCCTCCACGCACAACTGACCTCAAAATCACCACCAGCACACACATGCCTGCCACTGGCTCCTCATACCGTCATGCACAAGGACCTCACAGTCCCCCCCAGCACACACATGCCTGCCACTGGCCTCTGAAGACGTCATGAACAACTGAGCTCACAATCACCACCAGCAGACACGTGCCTGCCACTGGCTTTTAACTCCCTACAGCACAAGGACCTCACAATCACCACCAGCACACACATGCCTGCCACTGGCCTCTCAACCCGTCACGCACAAGGACCTCACAGTCACCCCTAGCACACACATGCCTGGCAATGGCCTCTCATGACGTCACGAGCAACTGAGCTCACAATCACCACCAGCACACACATGCCTGGCACCGGCCTCTGATGACATCAGGAACAATTGAGCTCACAATCACCACCAGCACACACATGCCTGCCACTGGCCTCTCATGCCCTCAGGCACAAGCACCTCAAAATCACCACCAGTAGACTAGTGCCTGGCATGGCATATGACAACATCATGAACAACTGAGCTCACAATCACCACCAGCACACACATGCCTGCCACTGGCCTCTCGCCCTCAGACACAATGACCTCACAATAACCACCAGCAAAAAAAGCCTGCCACTGGCCTCTAACACCCTAAGGCACGAGGACATCACAATCACCACCAGCAAAAAAAGCCTGCCACTGGCCTCTGATGATGTCACGAACAACTGAGCTCACAATCACCACCAGCACACACATGCCTGCCACTGGCCTCTCATGACGTCACGAGCAACTGAGCTCACAATCACCACCAGCACACACATGCCTGCCACTGGGTTTTAACTCCCTCAGGTACAAGCACCTCACAATCACAACGACAACACACCAGTCTGACACTGGCCTCTCATGCCTCCACGCACAACTGACCTCACAGTCCCCCCCAGCACACACATGCCTGCCACTGGCCTCTGAAGACGTCATGAACAACTGAGCTCACAATCACCACCAGCAGACACGTGCCTGCCACTGGCTTTTAACTCCCTACAGCACAAGGACCTCACAATCACCACCAGCACACACATGCCTGGCACTGGCCTCTCAACCCGTCACGCACAAGTACCTCACAGTCACCCCCAGCACACACATGCCTGGCACTGGCCTCTGAAGACGTAACGAACAACTGAGCTCACAATCACCACCAGCACACACATGCCTGCCACTGGCCTCTCATGCCCTCAGGCACAAGGACCTCAAAATCACCACCAGTAGACTAGTGCCTGGCATGGCATGTGACAACATCACGAACAACTGAGCTCACAATCACCACCAGCACACACATGCCTGCCACTGGCCTCTCGCCCTCAGACACAATGACCTCACAATAACCACCAGCAAAAAAAGCCTGCCACTGGCCTCTAACGCCCTAAGGCACAAGGACCTCACAATCACCACCAGCACACACATGCCTGGCACTGGCCTCTGATGATGTCACGAACAACTGAGCTCACAATCACCACCAGCACACACATGCCTGCCACTGGCCTCTCATGACGTCACGAGCAACTGAGCTCACAATCACCACCAGCACACACATGCCTGCCACTGGCTTCTCACGCCCTCAGGCACAGCGACCTCACAATCACCACCAGCACACACATGCCTGCCACTGCCTTTTAACTCCCTCAGGTACAAGCACCTCACAATCACAACCAGAACACACGAGTCTGACACTGGCCTCTCATGCCTCCACGCACAACTGACCTCAAAATCACCACCAGCACACACATGCCTGCCACTGGCTCCTCATACCGTCATGCACAAGGACCTCACAGTCCCCCCCAGCACACACATGCCTGCCACTGGCCTCTGAAGACGTCATGAACAACTGAGCTCACAATCACCACCAGCACACACGTGCCTGCCACTGGCTTTTAACTCCCTACGGCACAAGGACCTCACAATCACCACCAGCACACACATGCCTGGCACTGGCCTCTCAACCCGTCACGCACAAGTACCTCACAGTCACCCCCAGCACACACATGCCTGGCACTGGCCTCTGAAGACGTAACGAACAACTGAGTTCACAATCACCACCAGCACACACATGCCTGCCACTGGCCTCTCATGCCCTCAGGCACAAGCACCTCAAAATCACCACCAGCAGACTAGTGCCTGGCATGGCATGTGACAACATCACGAACAACTGAGCTCACAATCACCACCAGCACACACATGCCTGCCACTGGCCTCTCGCCCTCAGACACAATGACCTCACAATAACCACCAGCAAAAAAAGCCTGCCACTGGCCTCTAACGCCCTAAGGCACAAGGACCTCACAATCACCACCAGCACACACATGCCTGGCACTGGCCTCTGATGATGTCACGAACAACTGAGCTCACAATCACCACCAGCACACACATGCCTGCCACTGGCCTCTGAAGACGTCATGAACAACTGAGCTCACAATCACCACCAGCAGACACGTGCCTACCACTGGCTTTTAACTCCCTACGGCACAAGGACCTCACAATCACCACCAGCACACACATGCCTGGCACTGGCCTCTCAACCCGTCACGCACAAGTACCTCACAGTCACCCCCAGCACACACATGCCTGGCACTGGCCTCTCATGACGTCACGAGCAACTGAGCTCACAATCACCACCAGCACACACATGCCTGGCACCGGCCTCTGATGACATCAGGAACAATTGAGCTCACAATCACCACCAGCACACACATGCCTGCCACTGGCCTCTCATGCCCTCAGGCACAAGCACCTCAAAATCACCACCAGTAGACTAGTGCCTGGCATGGCATATGACAACATCATGAACAACTGAGCTCACAATCACCACCAGCACACACATGCCTGCCACTGGCCTCTGATGATGTCACGAACAACTGAGCTCACAATCACCACCAGCACACACATGCCTGCCACTGGTCTCTCATGACGTCACGAGCAACTGAGCTCACAATCACCACCAGCACACACATGCCTGCCACTGGGTTTTAACTCCCTCAGGTACAAGCACCTCACAATCACAACGACAACACACCAGTCTGACACTGGCCTCTCATGCCTCCACGCACAACTGACCTCACAGTCCCCCCCAGCACACACATGCCTGCCACTGGCCTCTGAAGACGTCATGAACAACTGAGCTCACAATCACCACCAGCAGACACGTGCCTGCCACTGGCTTTTAACTCCCTACAGCACAAGGACCTCACAATCACCACCAGCACACACATGCCTGGCACTGGCCTCTCAACCCGTCACGCACAAGTACCTCACAGACACCCCCAGCACACACATGCCTGGCAATGGCCTCTGAAGACGTAACGAACAACTGAGCTCACAATCACCACCAGCACACACATGCCTGACACTGGCCTCTCATGCCCTCAGGCACAAGGACCTCAAAATCACCACCAGTAGACTAGTGCCTGGCATGGCATGTGACAACATCACGAACAACTGAGCTCACAATCACCACCAGCACACACATGCCTGCCACTGGCCTCTCGCCCTCAGACACAATGACCTCACAATAACCACCAGCAAAAAAAGCCTGCCACTGGCCTCTAACGCACTAAGGCACAAGGACCTCACAATCACCACCAGCACACACATGCCTGGCACTGGCCTCTGATGATGTCACGAACAACTGAGCTCACAATCACCACCAGCACACACATGCCTGGCACTGGCCTCTGAAGACGTAACGAACAACTGAGCTCACAATCACCACCAGCACACACATGCCTGCCACTGGCCTCTCATGCCCTCAGGCACAAGCACCTCAAAATCACCACCAGCAGACTAGTGCCTGGCATGGCATGTGACAACATCACGAACAACTGAGCTCACAATCACCACCAGCACACACATGCCTGCCACTGGCCTCTCGCCCTCAGACACAATGACCTCACAATAACCACCAGCAAAAAAAGCCTGCCACTGGCCTCTAACGCCCTAAGGCACAAGGACATCACAATCACCACCAGCACACACATGCCTGGCACTGGCCTCTGATGATGTCACGAACAACTGAGCTCACAATCACCACCAGCACAGACATGCCTGCTACTGGCCTCTGAAGACGTCATGAACAACTGAGCTCACAATCACCACCAGAAGACACGTGCCTACCACTGGCTTTTAACTCCCTACGGCACAAGGACCTCACAATCACCACCAGCACACACATGCCTGGCACTGGCCTCTCAACCCGTCACGCACAAGTACCTCACAGTCACCCCCAGCACACACATGCCTGGCACTGGCCTCTCATGACGTCACGAGCAACTGAGCTCACAATCACCACCAGCACACACATGCCTGGCACCGGCCTCTGATGACATCAGGAACAATTGAGCTCACAATCGCCACCAGCACACACATGCCTGCCACTGGCCTCTCATGCCCTCAGGCACAAGCACCTCAAAATCACCACCAGTAGACTAGTGCCTGGCATGGCATATGACAACATCATGAACAATTCAGCTCACAATCACCACCAGCACACACATGCCTGCCACTGGCCTCTCGCCCTCAGACACAATGACCTCACAATAACCACCAGCAAAAAAAGCCTGCCACTGGCCTCTAACGCCCTAAGGCACAAGGACATCACAATCAACACCAGCACACACATGCCTGGCACTGGCCTCTGATGATGTTACGTACAACTGAGCTCACAATCACCACCAGCACACACATGCCTGCCACTGGCTTCTCACGCCCTCAGGCACAGCGACCTCACAATCACCACCAGCACACACATGCCTGCCACTGGCTTTTAACTCCCTCAGGTACAAGCACCTCACAATCACAACCAGAACACACGAGTCTGACACTGGCCTCTCATGCCTCCACGCACAACTGACCTCAAAATCACCACCAGCACACACATGCCTGCCACTGGCTCCTCATACCGTCATGCACAAGGACCTCACAGTCCCCCCCAGCACACACATGCCTGCCACTGGCCTCTGAAGACGTCATGAACAACTGAGCTCACAATCACCACCAGCAGACACGTGCCTGCCACTGGCTTTTAACTCCCTACGGCACAAGGACCTCACAATCACCACCAGCACACACATGCCTGCCACTGGCCTCTCAACCCGTCACGCACAAGTACCTCACAGTCACCCCCAGCACACACATGCCTGGCAATGGCCTCTCATGACGTAACGAGCAACTGAGCTCACAATCACCACCAGCACACACATGCCTGCCACTGGCCTCTCATGCCCTCAGGCACAAGCACCTCAAAATCACCACCAGTAGACTAGTGCCTGGCATGGCATGTGACAACATCACGAACAACTGAGCTCACAATCACCACCAGCACACACATGCCTGCCACTGGCCTCTCGCCCTCAGACACAATGACCTCACAATAACCACCAGCAAAAAAAGCCTGCCACTGGCCTCTAACGCCCTAAGGCACAGCGACCTCACAATCACCACCAGCACACACATGCCTGGCACTGGCCTCTGATGATGTCACGAACAACTGAGCTCACAATCACCACCAGCACACACATGCCTGCCACTGGCCTCTCATGACGTCACGAGCAACTGAGCTCACAATCACCACCAGCACACACATGCCTGCCACTGGCCTCTCATAACGTCACTAGCAACTGAGCTCACAATCACCACCAGCACACACATGCCTGCCACTGGCTTTTAACTCCCTCAGTACAAGCACCTCACAATCACAACCAGAACACACGAGTCTGACACTGGCCTCTCATGCCTCCACGCACAACTGACCTCAAAATCACCACCAGCAGACACATGCCTGCCACTGGATCCTCATACCGTCATGCACAAGGACCTCACAGTCCCCCCCAGCACACACATGCCTGCCACTGGCCTCTGAAGACGTCATGAACAACTGAGCTCACAATCACCACCAGCAGACACGTGCCTACCACTGGCTTTTAACTCCCTACAGCACAAGGACCTCACAATCACCACCAGCACACACATGCCTGGCACTGGCCTCTCAACCCGTCACGCACAAGTACCTCACAGTCACCCCCAGCACACACATGCCTGGCCCTGGCCTCTGAAGACGTAACGAACAACTGAGCTCACAATCACCACCAGCACACACATGCCTGCCACTGGCCTCTCATGCCCTCAGGCACAAGCACCTCACAATCACCACCAGTAGACTAGTGCCTGGCATGGCATGTGACAATATCACGAACAACTGAGCTCACAATCACCACCAGCACACACATGCCTGCCACTGGCCTCTCGCCCTCAGACACAATGACCTCACAATAACCACCAGCAAAAAAAGCCTGCCACTGGCCTCTAACGCCCTAAGGCACAAGGACATCACAATCACCACCAGCACACACATGCCTGCCACTGGCCTCTGATGATGTCACGAACAACTGAGCTCACAATCACCACCAGCACACACATGCCTGCCACTGGCCTCTCATGACGTCACGAGCAACTGAGCTCACAATCACCACCAGCACACACATGCCTGCCACTGGCTTCTCACGCCCTCAGGCACAGCGACCTCACAATCACCACCAGCACACACATGCCTGCCACTGGCTTTTAACTCCCTCAGGTACAAGCACCTCACAATCACAACCAGAACACACGAGTCTGACACTGGCCTCTCATGCCTCCACGCACAACTGACCTCAAAATCACCACCAGCACACACATGCCTGCCACTGGCTCCTCATACCGTCATGCACAAGGACCTCACAGTCCCCCCCAGCACACACATGCCTGCCACTGGCCTCTGAAGACGTCATGAACAACTGAGCTCACAATCACCACCAGCAGACACGTGCCTGCCACTGGCTTTTAACTCCCTACAGCACAAGGACCTCACAATCACCACCAGCACACACATGCCTGCCACTGGCCTCTCAACCCGTCACGCACAAGTACCTCACAGTCACCCCCAGCACACACATGCCTGGCACTGGTCTCTGAAGACGTAACGAACAACTGAGCTCACAATCACCACCAGCACACACATGCCTGCCACTGGCCTCTCATGCCCTCAGGCACAAGCACCTCAAAATCACCACCAGTAGACTAGTGCCTGGCATGGCATGTGACAACATCACGAACAACTGAGCTCACAATCACCACCAGCACACACATGCCTGCCACTGGCCTCTCGCCCTCAGACACAATGACCTCACAATAACCACCAGCAAAAAAAGCCTGCCACTGGCCTCTAACACCCTAAGGCACAAGGACATCACAATCACCACCAGCAAAAAAAGCCTGCCACTGGCCTCTGATGATGTCACGAACAACTGAGCTCACAATCACCACCAGCACACACATGCCTGCCACTGGCCTCTCATGACGTCACGAGCAACTGAGCTCACAATCACCACCAGCACACACATGCCTGCCACTGGGTTTTAACTCCCTCAGGTACAAGCACCTCACAATCACAACGACAACACACCAGTCTGACACTGGCCTCTCATGCCTCCACGCACAACTGACCTCACAGTCCCCCCCAGCACACACATGCCTGTCACTGGCCTCTGAAGACGTCATGAACAACTGAGCTCACAATCACCACCAGCAGACACGTGCCTGCCACTGGCTTTTAACTCCCTACAGCACAAGGACCTCACAATCACCACCAGCACACACATGCCTGCCACTGGCCTCTCAACCCGTCACGCACAAGTACCTCACAGACACCCCCAGCACACACATGCCTGGCACTGGCCTCTGAAGACGTAACGAACAACTGAGCTCACAATCACCACCAGCACACACATGCCTGCCACTGGCCTCTCATGCCCTCAGGCACAAGCACCTCAAAATCACCACCAGTAGACTAGTGCCTGGCATGGCATGTGACAACATCACGAACAACTGAGCTCACAATCACCACCAGCACACACATGCCTGCCACTGGCCTCTCGCCCTCAGACACAATGACCTCACAATAACCACCAGCAAAAAAAGCCTGCCACTGGCCTCTAACGCCCTAAGGCACAAGGACCTCACAATCACCACCAGCACACACATGCCTGGCACTGGCCTCTGATGATGTCACGAACAACTGAGCTCACAATCACCACCAGCACACACATGCCTGCCACTGGCCTCTCATGACGTCACGAGCAACTGAGCTCACAATCACCACCAGCACACACATGCCTGCCACTGGCTTCTCACGCCCTCAGGCACAGCGACCTCACAATCACCACCAGCACACACATGCCTGCCACTGCCTTTTAACTCCCTCAGGTACAAGCACCTCACAATCACAACCAGAACACACCAGTCTGACACTGGCCTCTCATGCCTCCACGCACAACTGACCTCAAAATCACCACCAGCACACACATGCCTGCCACTGGCTCCTCATACCGTCATGCACAAGGACCTCACAGTCCCCCCCAGCACACACATGCCTGCCACTGGCCTCTGAAGACGTCATGAACAACTGAGCTCACAATCACCACCAGCACACACGTGCCTGCCACTGGCTTTTAACTCCCTACGGCACAAGGACCTCACAATCACCACCAGCACACACATGCCTGGCACTGGCCTCTCAACCCGTCACGCACAAGTACCTCACAGTCACCCCCAGCACACACATGCCTGGCACTGGCCTCTGAAGACGTAACGAACAACTGAGTTCACAATCACCACCAGCACACACATGCCTGCCACTGGCCTCTCATGCCCTCAGGCACAAGCACCTCAAAATCACCACCAGCAGACTAGTGCCTGGCATGGCATGTGACAACATCACGAACAACTGAGCTCACAATCACCACCAGCACACACATGCCTGCCACTGGCCTCTCGCCCTCAGACACAATGACCTCACAATAACCACCAGCAAAAAAAGCCTGCCACTGGCCTCTAACGCCCTAAGGCACAAGGACATCACAATCACCACCAGCACACACATGCCTGCCACTGGCCTCTGATGATGTCACGAACAACTGAGCTCACAATCACCACCAGCACACACATGCCTGCCACTGGCCTCTGAAGACGTCATGAACAACTGAGCTCACAATCACCACCAGCAGACACGTGTCTACCACTGGCTTTTAACTCCCTACGGCACAAGGACCTCACAATCACCACCAGCACACACATGCCTGGCACTGGCCTCTCAACCCGTCACGCACAAGTACCTCACAGTCACCCCCAGCACACACATGCCTGGCACTGGCCTCTCATGACGTCACGAGCAACTGAGCTCACAATCACCACCAGCACACACATGCCTGGCACCGGCCTCTGATGACATCAGGAACAATTGAGCTCACAATCACCACCAGCACACACATGCCTGCCACTGGCCTCTCATGCCCTCAGGCACAAGCACCTCAAAATCACCACCAGTAGACTAGTGCCTGGCATGGCATATGACAACATCATGAACAACTGAGCTCACAATCACCACCAGCACACACATGCCTGCCACTGGCCTCTGATGATGTCACGAACAACTGAGCTCACAATCACCACCAGCACACACATGCCTGCCACTGGTCTCTCATGACGTCACGAGCAACTGAGCTCACAATCACCACCAGCACACACATGCCTGCCACTGGGTTTTAACTCCCTCAGGTACAAGCACCTCACAATCACAACGACAACACACCAGTCTGACACTGGCCTCTCATGCCTCCACGCACAACTGACCTCACAGTCCCCCCCAGCACACACATGCCTGCCACTGGCCTCTGAAGACGTCATGAACAACTGAGCTCACAATCACCACCAGCAGACACGTGCCTGCCACTGGCTTTTAACTCCCTACAGCACAAGGACCTCACAATCACCACCAGCACACACATGCCTGGCACTGGCCTCTCAACCCGTCACGCACAAGTACCTCACAGACACCCCCAGCACACACATGCCTGGCAATGGCCTCTGAAGACGTAACGAACAACTGAGCTCACAATCACCACCAGCACACACATGCCTGACACTGGCCTCTCATGCCCTCAGGCACAAGGACCTCAAAATCACCACCAGTAGACTAGTGCCTGGCATGGCATGTGACAACATCACGAACAACTGAGCTCACAATCACCACCAGCACACACATGCCTGCCACTGGCCTCTCGCCCTCAGACACAATGACCTCACAATAACCACCAGCAAAAAAAGCCTGCCACTGGCCTCTAACGCCCTAAGGCACAAGGACCTCACAATCACCACCAGCACACACATGCCTGGCACTGGCCTCTGATGATGTCACGAACAACTGAGCTCACAATCACCACCAGCAGACACGTGCCTGCCACTGGCTTTTAACTCCCTACAGCACAAGGACCTCACAATCACCACCAGCACACACATGCCTGGCACTGGCCTCTCAACCCGTCACGCACAAGTACCTCACAGACACCCCCAGCACACACATGCCTGGCAATGGCCTCTGAAGACGTAACGAACAACTGAGCTCACAATCACCACCAGCACACACATGCCTGACACTGGCCTCTCATGCCCTCAGGCACAAGGACCTCAAAATCACCACCAGTAGACTAGTGCCTGGCATGGCATGTGACAACATCACGAACAACTGAGCTCACAATCACCACCAGCACACACATGCCTGCCACTGGCCTCTCGCCCTCAGACACAATGACCTCACAATAACCACCAGCAAAAAAAGCCTGCCACTGGCCTCTAACGCCCTAAGGCACAAGGACCTCACAATCACCACCAGCACACACATGCCTGGCACTGGCCTCTGATGATGTCACGAACAACTGAGCTCACAATCACCACCAGCACACACATGCCTGGCACTGGCCTCTGAAGACGTAACGAACAACTGAGCTCACAATCACCACCAGCACACACATGCCTGCCACTGGCCTCTCATGCCCTCAGGCACAAGCACCTCAAAATCACCACCAGCAGACTAGTGCCTGGCATGGCATGTGACAACATCACGAACAACTGAGCTCACAATCACCACCAGCACACACATGCCTGCCACTGGCCTCTCGCCCTCAGACACAATGACCTCACAATAACCACCAGCAAAAAAAGCCTGCCACTGGCCTCTAACGCCCTAAGGCACAAGGACATCACAATCACCACCAGCACACACATGCCTGGCACTGGCCTCTGATGATGTCACGAACAACTGAGCTCACAATCACCACCAGCACAGACATGCCTGCTACTGGCCTCTGAAGACGTCATGAACAACTGAGCTCACAATCACCACCAGAAGACACGTGCCTACCACTGGCTTTTAACTCCCTACGGCACAAGGACCTCACAATCACCACCAGCACACACATGCCTGCCACTGGCCTCTCAACCCGTCACGCACAAGTACCTCACAGTCACCCCCAGCACACACATGCCTGGCACTGGCCTCTCATGACGTCACGAGCAACTGAGCTCACAATCACCACCAGCACACACATGCCTGGCACCGGCCTCTGATGACATCAGGAACAATTGAGCTCACAATCGCCACCAGCACACACATGCCTGCCACTGGCCTCTCATGCCCTCAGGCACAAGCACCTCAAAATCACCACCAGTAGACTAGTGCCTGGCATGGCATATGACAACATCATGAACAATTCAGCTCACAATCACCACCAGCACACACATGCCTGGCACTGGCCTCTCGCCCTCAGACACAATGACCTCACAATAACCACCAGCAAAAAAAGCCTGCCACTGGCCTCTAACGCCCTAAGGCACAAGGACATCACAATCAACACCAGCACACACATGCCTGCCACTGGTCTCTCATGACGTCACGAGCAACTGAGCTCACAATCACCACCAGCACACACATGCCTGCCACTGGCTTCTCACGCCCTCAGGCACAGCGACCTCACAATCACCACCAGCACACACATGCCTGCCACTGGCTTTTAACTCCCTCAGGTACAAGCACCTCACAATCACAACCAGAACACACGAGTCTGACACTGGCCTCTCATGCCTCCACGCACAACTGACCTCAAAATCACCACCAGCACACACATGCCGGCCACTGGCTCCTCATACCGTCATGCACAAGGACCTCACAGTCCCCCCCAGCACACACATGCCTGCCACTGGCCTCTGAAGACGTCATGAACAACTGAGCTCACAATCACCACCAGCAGACACGTGCCTGCCACTGGCTTTTAACTCCCTACAGCACAAGGACCTCACAATCACCACCAGCACACACATGCCTGCCACTGGCCTCTCAACCCGTCACGCACAAGTACCTCACAGTCACCCCCAGCACACACATGCCTGGCACTGGCCTCTGAAGACGTAACGAACAACTGAGCTCACAATCACCACCAGCACACACATGCCTGCCACTGGCCTCTCATGCCCTCAGGCACAAGCACCTCAAAATCACCACCAGTAGACTAGTGCCTGGCATGGCATGTGACAACATCACGAACAACTGAGCTCACAATCACCACCAGCACACACATGCCTGCCACTGGCCTCTCTCCCTCAGACACAATGACCTCACAATAACCACCAGCAAAAAAAGCCTGCCACTGGCCTCTAACGCCCTAAGGCACAAGGACCTCACAATCACCACCAGCACACACATGCCTGGCACTGGCCTCTGATGATGTCACGAACAACTGAGCTCACAATCACCACCAGCACACACATGCCTGCCACTGGCCTCTGAAGACGTCATGAACAACTGAGCTCACAATCACCACCAGCAGACACGTGCCTACCACTGGCTTTTAACTCCCTACGGCACAAGGACCTCACAATCACCACCAGCACACACATGCCTGGCACTGGCCTCTCAACCCGTCACGCACAAGTACCTCACAGTCACCCCCAGCACACACATGCCTGGCACTGGCCTCTCATGACGTCACGAGCAACTGAGCTCACAATCACCACCAGCACACACATGCCTGGCACCGGCCTCTGATGACATCAGGAACAATTGAGCTCACAATCGCCACCAGCACACACATGCCTGCCACTGGCCTCTCATGCCCTCAGGCACAAGCACCTCAAAATCACCACCAGTAGACTAGTGCCTGGCATGGCATATGACAACATCAGGAACAATTGAGCTCACAATCACCACCAGCACACACATGCCTGGCACTGGCCTCTCGCCCTCAGACACAATGACCTCACAATAACCACCAGCAAAAAAAGCCTGCCACTGGCCTCTAACGCCCTAAGGCACAAGGACATCACAATCACCACCAGCACACACATGCCTGGCACTGGCCTCTGATGATGTCACGAACAACTGAGCTCACAATCACCACCAGCACACACATGCCTGCCACTAGCCTCTCATGACGTCACGAGCAACTGAGCTCACAATCACCACCAGCACACACATGCCTGCCACTGGCTTTTAACTCCCTCAGGTACAAGCACCTCACAATCACAACCAGAACACACCAGTCTGACACTGGCCTCTCATGCCTCCACGCACAACTGACCTCAAAATCACCACCAGCACACACATGCCTGCCACTGGCTCCTCATACCGTCATGCACAAGGACCTCACAGTCCCCCCCAGCACACACATGCCTGCCACTGGCCTCTGAAGACGTCATGAACAACTGAGCTCACAATCACCACCAGCAGACACGTGCCTGCCACTGGCTTTTAACTCCCTACAGCACAAGGACCTCACAATCACCACCAGCACACACATGCCTGCCACTGGCCTCTCAACCCGTCACGCACAAGTACCTCACAGTCACCCCCAGCACACACATGCCTTGCACTGGCCTCTGAAGACGTAACGAACAACTGAGCTCACAATCACCACCAGCACACACATGCCTGCCACTGGCCTATCATGCCCTCAGGCACAAGCACCCCAAAATCACCACCAGTAGACTAGTGCCTGGCATGGCATGTGACAACATCACGAACAACTGAGCTCACAATCACCACCAGCACACACATGCCTGCCACTGGCCTCTCGCCCTCAGACACAATGACCTCACAATAACCACCAGCAAAAAAAGCCTGCCACTGGCCTCTAACGCCCTAAGGCACAAGGACCTCACAATCACCACCAGCACACACATGCCTGGCACTGGCCTCTGATGATGTCACGAACAACTGAGCTCACAATCACCACCAGCAGACACGTGCCTGCCACTGGCCTCTCATGACGTCACGAGCAACTGAGCTCACAATCACCACCAGCACACACATGCCTGCCACTGGCTTCTCACGCCCTCAGGCACAGCGACCTCACAATCACCACCAGCACACACATGCCTGCCACTGGCTTTTAACTCCCTCAGGTACAAGCACCTCACAATCACAACCAGAACACACCAGTCTGACACTGGCCTCTCATGCCTCCACGCACAACTGACCTCAAAATCACCACCAGCACACACATGCCTGCCACTGGCTCCTCATACCGTCATGCACAAGGACCTCACAGTCCCCCCCAGCACACACATGCCTGCCACTGGCCTCTGAAGACGTCATGAACAACTGAGCTCACAATCACCACCAGCAGACACGTGCCTGCCACTGGCTTTTAACTCCCTACGGCACAAGGACCTCACAATCACCACCAGCACACACATGCCTGGCACCGGCCTCTGATGACATCAGGAACAATTGAGCTCACAGTCACCCCCAGCACACACATGCCTGCCACGGGCCTCTCATGACGTCACGAGCAACTGAGCTCACAATCACCACCAGCACACACATGCCTGCCACTGGCCTCTGATGATGTCACGAACAACTGAGCTCACAATCACCACCAGCACACACATGCCTGCCACTGGTCTCTCATGACGTCACGAGCAACTGAGCTCACAATCACCACCAGCACACACATGCCTGCCACTGGGTTTTAACTCCCTCAGGTACAAGCACCTCACAATCACAGCGACAACACACCAGTCTGACACTGGCCTCTCATGCCTCCACGCACAACTGACCTCACAGTCCCCCCCAGCACACACATGCCTGCCACTGGCCTCTGAAGACGTCATGAACAACTGAGCTCACAATCACCACCAGCAGACACGTGCCTGCCACTGGCTTTTAACTCCCTACAGCACAAGTACCTCACAGACACCCCCAGCACACACATGCCTGGCAATGGCCTCTGAAGACGTAACGAACAACTGAGCTCACAATCACCACCAGCACACACATGCCTGCCACTGGCCTCTCATGCCCTCAGGCACAAGGACCTCAAAATCACCACCAGTAGACTAGTGCCTGGCATGGCATGTGACAACATCACGAACAACTGAGCTCACAATCACCACCAGCACACACATGCCTGCCACTGGCCTCTCGCCCTCAGACACAATGACCTCACAATAACCACCAGCAAAAAAAGCCTGCCACTGGCCTCTAACGCCCTAAGGCACAAGGACCTCACAATCACCACCAGCACACACATGCCTGGCACTGGCCTCTGATGATGTCACGAACAACTGAGCTCACAATCACCACCAGCACACACATGCCTGCCACTGGCCTCTGAAGACGTAACGAACAACTGAGCTCACAATCACCACCAGCACACACATGCCTGCCACTGGCCTCTCATGCCCTCAGGCACAAGCACCTCAAAATCACCACCAGCAGACTAGTGCCTGGCATGGCATGTGACAACATCACGAACAACTGAGCTCACAATCACCACCAGCACACACATGCCTGCCACTGGCCTCTCGCCCTCAGACACAATGACCTCACAATAACCACCAGCAAAAAAAGCCTGCCACTGGCCTCTAACGCCCTAAGGCACAAGGACATCACAATCACCACCAGCACACACATGCCTGGCACTGGCCTCTGATGATGTCACGAACAACTGAGCTCACAATCACCACCAGCACAGACATGCCTGCTACTGGCCTCTGAAGACGTCATGAACAACTGAGCTCACAATCACCACCAGCAGACACGTGCCTACCACTGGCTTTTAACTCCCTACGGCACAAGGACCTCACAATCACCACCAGCACACACATGCCTGGCACTGGCCTCTCAACCCGTCACGCACAAGTACCTCACAGTCACCCCCAGCACACACATGCCTGGCACTGGCCTCTCATGACGTCACGAGCAACTGAGCTCACAATCACCACCAGCACACACATGCCTGGCACGGGCCTCTGATGACATCAGGAACAATTGAGCTCACAATCGCCACCAGCACACACATGCCTGCCACTGGCCTCTCATGCCCTCAGGCACAAGCACCTCAAAATCACCACCAGTAGACTAGTGCCTGGCATGGCATATGACAACATCATGAACAATTCAGCTCACAATCACCACCAGCACACACATGCCTGGCACTGGCCTCTCGCCCTCAGACACAATGACCTCACAATAACCACCAGCAAAAAAAGCCTGCCACTGGCCTCTAACGCCCTAAGGCACAAGGACATCACAATCAACACCAGCACACACATGCCTGGCACTGGCCTCTGATGATGTCACGAACAACTGAGCTCACAATCACCACCAGCACACACATGCCTGCCACTGGCTTCTCACGCCCTCAGGCACAGCGACCTCACAATCACCACCAGCACACACATGCCTGCCACTGGCTTTTAACTCCCTCAGGTACAAGCACCTCACAATCACAACCAGAACACACCAGTCTGACACTGGCCTCTCATGCCTCCACGCACAACTGACCTCAAAATCACCACCAGCACACACATGCCTGCCACTGGCTCCTCATACCGTCATGCACAAGGACCTCACAGTCCCCCCCAGCACACACATGCCTGCCACTGGCCTCTGAAGACGTCATGAACAACTGAGCTCACAATCACCACCAGCAGACACGTGCCTGCCACTGGCTTTTAACTCCCTACAGCACAAGGACCTCACAATCACCACCAGCACACACATGCCTGCCACTGGCCTCTCAACCCGTCACGCACAAGTACCTCACAGTCACCCCCAGCACACACATGCCTGGCACTGGCCTCTGAAGACGTAACGAACAACTGAGCTCACAATCACCACCAGCACACACATGCCTGCCACTGGCCTCTCATGCCCTCAGGCACAAGCACCTCAAAATCACCACCAGTAGACTAGTGCCTGGCATGGCATGTGACAACATCACGAACAACTGAGCTCACAATCACCACCAGCACACACATGCCTGCCACTGGCCTCTCTCCCTCAGACACAATGACCTCACAATAACCACCAGCAAAAAAAGCCTGCCACTGGCCTCTAACGCCCTAAGGCACAAGGACCTCACAATCACCACCAGCACACACATGCCTGGCACTGGCCTCTGATGATGTCACGAACAACTGAGCTCACAATCACCACCAGCACACACATGCCTGCCACTGGCCTCTGAAGACGTCATGAACAACTGAGCTCACAATCACCACCAGCAGACACGTGCCTACCACTGGCTTTTAACTCCCTACGGCACAAGGACCTCACAATCACCACCAGCACACACATGCCTGGCACTGGCCTCTCAACCCGTCACGCACAAGTACCTCACAGTCACCCCCAGCACACACATGCCTGGCACTGGCCTCTCATGACGTCACGAGCAACTGAGCTCACAATCACCACCAGCACACACATGCCTGGCACAGGCCTCTGATGACATCAGGAACAATTGAGCTCACAATCGCCACCAGCACACACATGCCTGCCACTGGCCTCTCATGCCCTCAGGCACAAGCACCTCAAAATCACCACCAGTAGACTAGTGCCTGGCATGGCATGTGACAACATCAGGAACAACTGAGCTCACAATCACCACCAGCACACACATGCCTGCCACTGGCCTCTCGCCCTCAGACACAATGACCTCACAATAACCACCAGCAAAAAAAGCCTGCCACTGGCCTCTAACGCCCTAAGGCACAAGGACCTCACAATCACCACCAGCACACACATGCCTGGCACTGGCCTCTGATGATGTCACGAACAACTGAGCTCACAATCACCACCAGCACACACATGCCTGCCACTAGCCTCTCATGACGTCACGAGCAACTGAGCTCACAATCACCACCAGCACACACATGCCTGCCACTGGCTTTTAACTCCCTCAGGTACAAGCACCTCACAATCACAACCAGAACACACCAGTCTGACACTGGCCTCTCATGCCTCCACGCACAACTGACCTCAAAATCACCACCAGCACACACATGCCTGCCACTGGCTCCTCATACCGTCATGCACAAGGACCTCACAGTCCCCCCCAGCACACACATGCCTGCCACTGGCCTCTGAAGACGTCATGAACAACTGAGCTCACAATCACCACCAGCAGACACGTGCCTGCCACTGGCTTTTAACTCCCTACAGCACAAGGACCTCACAATCACCACCAGCACACACATGCCTGCCACTGGCCTCTCAACCCGTCACGCACAAGTACCTCACAGTCACCCCCAGCACACACATGCCTGGTAATGGCCTCTGAAGACGTAACGAACAACTGAGCTCACAATCACCACCAGCACACACATGCCTGCCACTGGCCTCTCATGCCCTCAGGCACAAGCACCCCAAAATCACCACCAGTAGACTAGTGCCTGGCATGGCATGTGACAACATCACGAACAACTGAGCTCACAATCACCACCAGCACACACATGCCTGCCACTGGCCTCTCGCCCTCAGACACAATGACCTCACAATAACCACCAGCAAAAAAAGCCTGCCACTGGCCTCTAACGCCCTAAGGCACAAGGACATCACAATCACCACCAGCACACACATGCCTGGCACTGGCCTCTGATGATGTCACGAACAACTGAGCTCACAATCACCACCAGCACACACATGCCTGCCACTGGCCTCTGAAGACGTCATGAACAACTGAGCTCACAATCACCACCAGCAGACACGTGCCTACCACTGGCTTTTAACTCCCTACGGCACAAGGACCTCACAATCACCACCAGCACACACATGCCTGGCACTGGCCTCTCAACCCGTCACGCACAAGTACCTCACAGTCACCCCCAGCACACACATGCCTGGCACTGGCCTCTCATGACGTCACGAGCAACTGAGCTCACAATCACCACCAGCACACACATGCCTGGCACCGGCCTCTGATGACATCAGGAACAATTGAGCTCACAATCACCACCAGCACACACATGCCTGCCACTGGCCTCTCATGCCCTCAGGCACAAGCACCTCAAAATCACCACCAGTAGACTAGTGCCTGGCATGGCATATGACAACATCATGAACAACTGAGCTCACAATCACCACCAGCACACACATGCCTGCCACTGGCCTCTGATGATGTCACGAACAACTGAGCTCACAATCACCACCAGCACACACATGCCTGCCACTGGTCTCTCATGACGTCACGAGCAACTGAGCTCACAATCACCACCAGCACACACATGCCTGCCACTGGGTTTTAACTCCCTCAGGTACAAGCACCTCACAATCACAACGACAACACACCAGTCTGACACTGGCCTCTCATGCCTCCACGCACAACTGACCTCACAGTCCCCCCCAGCACACACATGCCTGCCACTGGCCTCTGAAGACGTCATGAACAACTGAGCTCACAATCACCACCAGCAGACACGTGCCTGCCACTGGCTTTTAACTCCCTACAGCACAAGGACCTCACAATCACCACCAGCACACACATGCCTGGCACTGGCCTCTCAACCCGTCACGCACAAGTACCTCACAGACACCCCCAGCACACACATGCCTGGCAATGGCCTCTGAAGACGTAACGAACAACTGAGCTCACAATCACCACCAGCACACACATGCCTGACACTGGCCTCTCATGCCCTCAGGCACAAGGACCTCAAAATCACCACCAGTAGACTAGTGCCTGGCATGGCATGTGACAACATCACGAACAACTGAGCTCACAATCACCACCAGCACACACATGCCTGCCACTGGCCTCTCGCCCTCAGACACAATGACCTCACAATAACCACCAGCAAAAAAAGCCTGCCACTGGCCTCTAACGCCCTAAGGCACAAGGACCTCACAATCACCACCAGCACACACATGCCTGGCACTGGCCTCTGATGATGTCACGAACAACTGAGCTCACAATCACCACCAGCAGACACGTGCCTGCCACTGGCTTTTAACTCCCTACAGCACAAGGACCTCACAATCACCACCAGCACACACATGCCTGGCACTGGCCTCTCAACCCGTCACGCACAAGTACCTCACAGACACCCCCAGCACACACATGCCTGGCAATGGCCTCTGAAGACGTAACGAACAACTGAGCTCACAATCACCACCAGCACACACATGCCTGACACTGGCCTCTCATGCCCTCAGGCACAAGGACCTCAAAATCACCACCAGTAGACTAGTGCCTGGCATGGCATGTGACAACATCACGAACAACTGAGCTCACAATCACCACCAGCACACACATGCCTGCCACTGGCCTCTCGCCCTCAGACACAATGACCTCACAATAACCACCAGCAAAAAAAGCCTGCCACTGGCCTCTAACGCCCTAAGGCACAAGGACCTCACAATCACCACCAGCACACACATGCCTGGCACTGGCCTCTGATGATGTCACGAACAACTGAGCTCACAATCACCACCAGCACACACATGCCTGGCACTGGCCTCTGAAGACGTAACGAACAACTGAGCTCACAATCACCACCAGCACACACATGCCTGCCACTGGCCTCTCATGCCCTCAGGCACAAGCACCTCAAAATCACCACCAGCAGACTAGTGCCTGGCATGGCATGTGACAACATCACGAACAACTGAGCTCACAATCACCACCAGCACACACATGCCTGCCACTGGCCTCTCGCCCTCAGACACAATGACCTCACAATAACCACCAGCAAAAAAAGCCTGCCACTGGCCTCTAACGCCCTAAGGCACAAGGACATCACAATCACCACCAGCACACACATGCCTGGCACTGGCCTCTGATGATGTCACGAACAACTGAGCTCACAATCACCACCAGCACAGACATGCCTGCTACTGGCCTCTGAAGACGTCATGAACAACTGAGCTCACAATCACCACCAGAAGACACGTGCCTACCACTGGCTTTTAACTCCCTACGGCACAAGGACCTCACAATCACCACCAGCACACACATGCCTGGCACTGGCCTCTCAACCCGTCACGCACAAGTACCTCACAGTCACCCCCAGCACACACATGCCTGGCACTGGCCTCTCATGACGTCACGAGCAACTGAGCTCACAATCACCACCAGCACACACATGCCTGGCACCGGCCTCTGATGACATCAGGAACAATTGAGCTCACAATCGCCACCAGCACACACATGCCTGCCACTGGCCTCTCATGCCCTCAGGCACAAGCACCTCAAAATCACCACCAGTAGACTAGTGCCTGGCATGGCATATGACAACATCATGAACAATTCAGCTCACAATCACCACCAGCACACACATGCCTGCCACTGGCCTCTCGCCCTCAGACACAATGACCTCACAATAACCACCAGCAAAAAAAGCCTGCCACTGGCCTCTAACGCCCTAAGGCACAAGGACATCACAATCAACACCAGCACACACATGCCTGGCACTGGCCTCTGATGATGTCACGAACAACTGAGCTCACAATCACCACCAGCACACACATGCCTGCCACTGGCTTCTCACGCCCTCAGGCACAGCGACCTCACAATCACCACCAGCACACACATGCCTGCCACTGGCTTTTAACTCCCTCAGGTACAAGCACCTCACAATCACAACCAGAACACACGAGTCTGACACTGGCCTCTCATGCCTCCACGCACAACTGACCTCAAAATCACCACCAGCACACACATGCCTGCCACTGGCTCCTCATACCGTCATGCACAAGGACCTCACAGTCCCCCCCAGCACACACATGCCTGCCACTGGCCTCTGAAGACGTCATGAACAACTGAGCTCACAATCACCACCAGCAGACACGTGCCTGCCACTGGCTTTTAACTCCCTACAGCACAAGGACCTCACAATCACCACCAGCACACACATGCCTGCCACTGGCCTCTCAACCCGTCACGCACAAGTACCTCACAGTCACCCCCAGCACACACATGCCTGGCACTGGCCTCTGAAGACGTAACGAACAACTGAGCTCACAATCACCACCAGCACACACATGCCTGCCACTGGCCTCTCATGCCCTCAGGCACAAGCACCTCAAAATCACCACCAGTAGACTAGTGCCTGGCATGGCATGTGACAACATCACGAACAACTGAGCTCACAATCACCACCAGCACACACATGCCTGCCACTGGCCTCTCTCCCTCAGACACAATGACCTCACAATAACCACCAGCAAAAAAAGCCTGCCACTGGCCTCTAACGCCCTAAGGCACAAGGACCTCACAATCACCACCAGCACACACATGCCTGGCACTGGCCTCTGATGATGTCACGAACAACTGAGCTCACAATCACCACCAGCACACACATGCCTGCCACTGGCCTCTGAAGACGTCATGAACAACTGAGCTCACAATCACCACCAGCAGACACGTGCCTACCACTGGCTTTTAACTCCCTACGGCACAAGGACCTCACAATCACCACCAGCACACACATGCCTGGCACTGGCCTCTCAACCCGTCACGCACAAGTACCTCACAGTCACCCCCAGCACACACATGCCTGGCACTGGCCTCTCATGACGTCACGAGCAACTGAGCTCACAATCACCACCAGCACACACATGCCTGGCACCGGCCTCTGATGACATCAGGAACAATTGAGCTCACAATCACCACCAGCACACACATGCCTGCCACTGGCCTCTCATGCCCTCAGGCACAAGCACCTCAAAATCACCACCAGTAGACTAGTGCCTGGCATGGCATATGACAACATCAGGAACAATTGAGCTCACAATCACCACCAGCACACACATGCCTGGCACTGGCCTCTCGCCCTCAGACACAATGACCTCACAATAACCACCAGCAAAAAAAGCCTGCCACTGGCCTCTAACGCCCTAAGGCACAAGGACATCACAATCACCACCAGCACACACATGCCTGCCACTGGCCTCTCATGACGTCACGAGCAACTGAGCTCACAATCACCACCAGCACACACATGCCTGCCACTAGCCTCTCATGACGTCACGAGCAACTGAGCTCACAATCACCACCAGCACACACATGCCTGCCACTGGCTTTTAACTCCCTCAGGTACAAGCACCTCACAATCACAACCAGAACACACCAGTCTGACACTGGCCTCTCATGCCTCCACGCACAACTGACCTCAAAATCACCACCAGCACACACATGCCTGCCACTGGCTCCTCATACCGTCATGCACAAGGACCTCACAGTCCCCCCCAGCACACACATGCCTGCCACTGGCCTCTGAAGACGTCATGAACAACTGAGCTCACAATCACCACCAGCAGACACGTGCCTGCCACTGGCTTTTAACTCCCTACGGCACAAGGACCTCACAATCACCACCAGCACACACATGCCTGGCACCGGCCTCTGATGACATCAGGAACAATTGAGCTCACAGTCACCCCCAGCACACACATGCCTGCCACGGGCCTCTCATGACGTCACGAGCAACTGAGCTCACAATCACCACCAGCACACACATGCCGGCCACTGGCCTCTGATGATGTCACGAACAACTGAGCTCACAATCACCACCAGCACACACATGCCTGCCACTGGTCTCTCATGACGTCACGAGCAACTGAGCTCACAATCACCACCAGCACACACATGCCTGCCACTGCCTTTTAACTCCCTCAGGTACAAGCACCTCACAATCACAGCGACAACACACCAGTCTGACACTGGCCTCTCATGCCTCCACGCACAACTGACCTCACAGTCCCCCCCAGCACACACATGCCTGCCACTGGCCTCTGAAGACGTCATGAACAACTGAGCTCACAATCACCACCAGCAGACACGTGCCTGCCACTGGCTTTTAACTCCCTACAGCACAAGTACCTCACAGACACCCCCAGCACACACATGCCTGGCAATGGCCTCTGAAGACGTAACGAACAACTGAGCTCACAATCACCACCAGCACACACATGCCTGCCACTGGCCTCTCATGCCCTCAGGCACAAGGACCTCAAAATCACCACCAGTAGACTAGTGCCTGGCATGGCATGTGACAACATCACGAACAACTGAGCTCACAATCACCACCAGCACACACATGCCTGCCACTGGCCTCTCGCCCTCAGACACAATGACCTCACAATAACCACCAGCAAAAAAAGCCTGCCACTGGCCTCTAACGCCCTAAGGCACAAGGACCTCACAATCACCACCAGCACACACATGCCTGGCACTGGCCTCTGATGATGTCACGAACAACTGAGCTCACAATCACCACCAGCACACACATGCCTGCCACTGGCCTCTGAAGACGTAACGAACAACTGAGCTCACAATCACCACCAGCACACACATGCCTGCCACTGGCCTCTCATGCCCTCAGGCACAAGCACCTCAAAATCACCACCAGCAGACTAGTGCCTGGCATGGCATGTGACAACATCACGAACAACTGAGCTCACAATCACCACCAGCACACACATGCCTGCCACTGGCCTCTCGCCCTCAGACACAATGACCTCACAATAACCACCAGCAAAAAAAGCCTGCCACTGGCCTCTAACGCCCTAAGGCACAAGGACATCACAATCACCACCAGCACACACATGCCTGGCACTGGCCTCTGATGATGTCACGAACAACTGAGCTCACAATCACCACCAGCACAGACATGCCTGCTACTGGCCTCTGAAGACGTCATGAACAACTGAGCTCACAATCACCACCAGAAGACACGTGCCTACCACTGGCTTTTAACTCCCTACGGCACAAGGACCTCACAATCACCACCAGCACACACATGCCTGGCACTGGCCTCTCAACCCGTCACGCACAAGTACCTCACAGTCACCCCCAGCACACACATGCCTGGCACTGGCCTCTCATGACGTCACGAGCAACTGAGCTCACAATCACCACCAGCACACACATGCCTGGCACGGGCCTCTGATGACATCAGGAACAATTGAGCTCACAATCGCCACCAGCACACACATGCCTGCCACTGGCCTCTCATGCCCTCAGGCACAAGCACCTCAAAATCACCACCAGTAGACTAGTGCCTGGCATGGCATATGACAACATCATGAACAATTCAGCTCACAATCACCACCAGCACACACATGCCTGGCACTGGCCTCTCGCCCTCAGACACAATGACCTCACAATAACCACCAGCAAAAAAAGCCTGCCACTGGCCTCTAACGCCCTAAGGCACAAGGACATCACAATCAACACCAGCACACACATGCCTGGCACTGGCCTCTGATGATGTCACGAACAACTGAGCTCACAATCACCACCAGCACACACATGCCTGCCACTGGCTTCTCACACCCTCAGGCACAGCGACCTCACAATCACCACCAGCACACACATGCCTGCCACTGGCTTTTAACTCCCTCAGGTACAAGCACCTCACAATCACAACCAGAACACACCAGTCTGACACTGGCCTCTCATGCCTCCACGCACAACTGACCTCAAAATCACCACCAGCACACACATGCCTGCCACTGGCTCCTCATACCGTCATGCACAAGGACCTCACAGTCCCCCCCAGCACACACATGCCTGCCACTGGCCTCTGAAGACGTCATGAACAACTGAGCTCACAATCACCACCAGCAGACACGTGCCTGCCACTGGCTTTTAACTCCCTACAGCACAAGGACCTCACAATCACCACCAGCACACACATGCCTGCCACTGGCCTCTCAACCCGTCACGCACAAGTACCTCACAGTCACCCCCAGCACACACATGCCTGGCACTGGCCTCTGAAGACGTAACGAACAACTGAGCTCACAATCACCACCAGCACACACATGCCTGCCACTGGCCTCTCATGCCCTCAGGCACAAGCACCTCAAAATCACCACCAGTAGACTAGTGCCTGGCATGGCATGTGACAACATCACGAACAACTGAGCTCACAATCACCACCAGCACACACATGCCTGCCACTGGCCTCTCTCCCTCAGACACAATGACCTCACAATAACCACCAGCAAAAAAAGCCTGCCACTGGCCTCTAACGCCCTAAGGCACAAGGACCTCACAATCACCACCAGCACACACATGCCTGGCACTGGCCTCTGATGATGTCACGAACAACTGAGCTCACAATCACCACCAGCACACACATGCCTGCCACTGGCCTCTGAAGACGTCATGAACAACTGAGCTCACAATCACCACCAGCAGACACGTGCCTACCACTGGCTTTTAACTCCCTACGGCACAAGGACCTCACAATCACCACCAGCACACACATGCCTGGCACTGGCCTCTCAACCCGTCACGCACAAGTACCTCACAGTCACCCCCAGCACACACATGCCTGGCACTGGCCTCTCATGACGTCACGAGCAACTGAGCTCACAATCACCACCAGCACACACATGCCTGGCACAGGCCTCTGATGACATCAGGAACAATTGAGCTCACAATCGCCACCAGCACACACATGCCTGCCACTGGCCTCTCATGCCCTCAGGCACAAGCACCTCAAAATCACCACCAGTAGACTAGTGCCTGGCATGGCATGTGACAACATCAGGAACAATTCAGCTCACAATCACCACCAGCACACACATGCCTGGCACTGGCCTCTCGCCCTCAGACACAATGACCTCACAATAACCACCAGCAAAAAAAGCCTGCCACTGGCCTCTAACGCCCTAAGGCACAAGGACATCACAATCACCACCAGCACACACATGCCTGGCACTGGCCTCTGATGATGTCACGAACAACTGAGCTCACAATCACCACCAGCACACACATGCCTGCCACTAGCCTCTCATGACGTCACGAGCAACTGAGCTCACAATCACCACCAGCACACACATGCCTGCCACTGGCTTTTAACTCCCTCAGGTACAAGCACCTCACAATCACAACCAGAACACACCAGTCTGACACTGGCCTCTCATGCCTCCACGCACAACTGACCTCAAAATCACCACCAGCACACACATGCCTGCCACTGGCTCCTCATACCGTCATGCACAAGGACCTCACAGTCCCCCCCAGCACACACATGCCTGCCACTGGCCTCTGAAGACGTCATGAACAACTGAGCTCACAATCACCACCAGCAGACACGTGCCTGCCACTGGCTTTTAACTCCCTACAGCACAAGGACCTCACAATCACCACCAGCACACACATGCCTGCCACTGGCCTCTCAACCCGTCACGCACAAGTACCTCACAGTCACCCCCAGCACACACATGCCTGGTAATGGCCTCTGAAGACGTAACGAACAACTGAGCTCACAATCACCACCAGCACACACATGCCTGCCACTGGCCTCTCATGCCCTCAGGCACAAGCACCCCAAAATCACCACCAGTAGACTAGTGCCTGGCATGGCATGTGACAACATCACGAACAACTGAGCTCACAATCACCACCAGCACACACATGCCTGCCACTGGCCTCTCGCCCTCAGACACAATGACCTCACAATAACCACCAGCAAAAGAAGACTGGCTCTGGCCTCTAACGCCCTAAGGCACAAGGACCTCACAATCACCACCAGCACACACATGCCTGGCACTGGCCTCTGATGACGTCACGAACAACTGAGCTCACAATCACCACCAGCAGACACGTGCCTGCCACTGGCCTCTCATGACGTCACGAGCAACTGAGCTCACAATCACCACCAGCACACACATGCCTGCCACTGGCTTCTCACGCCCTCAGGCACAGCGACCTCACAATCACCACCAGCACACACATGCCTGCCACTGCCTTTTAACTCCCTCAGGTACAAGCACCTCACAATCACAACCAGAACACACCAGTCTGACACTGGCCTCTCATGCCTCCACGCACAACTGACCTCAAAATCACCACCAGCACACACATGCCTGCCACTGGCTCCTCATACCGTCATGCACAAGGACCTCACAGTCCCCCCCAGCACACACATGCCTGCCACTGGCCTCTGAAGACGTCATGAACAACTGAGCTCACAATCACCACCAGCACACACATGCCTGCCACTGGCCTCTCATGCCCTCAGGCACAAGCACCTCAAAATCACCACCAGCAGACTAGTGCCTGGCATGGCATGTGACAACATCACGAACAACTGAGCTCACAATCACCACCAGCACACACATGCCTGCCACTGGCCTCTCGCCCTCAGACACAATGACCTCACAATAACCACCAGCAAAAAAAGCCTGCCACTGGCCTCTAACGCCCTAAGGCACAAGGACATCACAATCACCACCAGCACACACATGCCTGGCACTGGCCTCTGATGATGTCACGAACAACTGAGCTCACAATCACCACCAGCACAGACATGCCTGCTACTGGCCTCTGAAGACGTCATGAACAACTGAGCTCACAATCACCACCAGCAGACACGTGCCTACCACTGGCTTTTAACTCCCTACGGCACAAGGACCTCACAATCACCACCAGCACACACATGCCTGGCACTGGCCTCTCAACCCGTCACGCACAAGTACCTCCCAGTCACCCCCAGCACACACATGCCTGGCACTGGCCTCTCATGACGTCACGAGCAACTGAGCTCACAATCACCACCAGCACACACATGCCTGGCACCGGCCTCTGATGACATCAGGAACAATTGAGCTCACAATCGCCACCAGCACACACATGCCTGCCACTGGCCTCTCATGCCCTCAGGCACAAGCACCTCAAAATCACCACCAGTAGACTAGTGCCTGGCATGGCATATGACAACATCATGAACAATTCAGTCACAATCACCACCAGCACACACATGCCTGCCACTGGCCTCTCGCCCTCAGACACAATGACCTCACAATAACCACCAGCAAAAAAAGCCTGCCACTGGCCTCTAACGCCCTAAGGCACAAGGACATCACAATCAACACCAGCACACACATGCCTGGCACTGGCCTCTGATGATGTCACGAACAACTGAGCTCACAATCACCACCAGCACACACATGCCTGCCACTGGCTTCTCACGCCCTCAGGCACAGCGACCTCACAATCACCACCAGCACACACATGCCTGCCACTGGCTTTTAACTCCCTCAGGTACAAGCACCTCACAATCACAACCAGAACACACCAGTCTGACACTGGCCTCTCATGCCTCCACGCACAACTGACCTCAAAATCACCACCAGCACACACATGCCTGCCACTGGCTCCTCATACCGTCATGCACAAGGACCTCACAGTCCCCCCCAGCACACACATGCCTGCCACTGGCCTCTGAAGACGTCATGAACAACTGAGCTCACAATCACCACCAGCACACACGTGCCTGCCACTGGCTTTTAACTCCCTACAGCACAAGGACCTCACAATCACCACCAGCACACACATGCCTGCCACTGGCCTCTCAACCCGTCACGCACAAGTACCTCACAGTCACCCCCAGCACACACATGCCTGGCACTGGCCTCTGAAGACGTAACGAACAACTGAGCTCACAATCACCACCAGCACACACATGCCTGCCACTGGCCTCTCATGCCCTCAGGCACAAGCACCTCAAAATCACCACCAGTAGACTAGTGCCTGGCATGGCATGTGACAACATCACGAACAACTGAGCTCACAATCACCACCAGCACACACATGCCTGCCACTGGCCTCTCGCCCTCAGACACAATGACCTCACAATAACCACCAGCAAAAAAAGCCTGCCACTGGCCTCTAACGCCCTAAGGCACAAGGACCTCACAATCACCACCAGCACACACATGCCTGCCACTGGCCTCTGATGATGTCACGAACAACTGAGCTCACAATCACCACCAGCACACACATGCCTGCCACTGGCCTCTGAAGACGTCATGAACAACTGAGCTCACAATCACCACCAGCAGACACGTGCCTACCACTGGCTTTTAACTCCCTACGGCACAAGGACCTCACAATCACCACCAGCACACACATGCCTGGCACTGGCCTCTCAACCCGTCACGCACAAGTACCTCACAGTCACCCCCAGCACACACATGCCTGGCACTGGCCTCTCATGACGTCACGAGCAACTGAGCTCACAATCACCACCAGCACACACATGCCTGGCACCGGCCTCTGATGACATCAGGAACAATTGAGCTCACAATCGCCACCAGCACACACATGCCTGCCACTGGCCTCTCATGCCCTCAGGCACAAGCACCTCAAAATCACCACCAGTAGACTAGTGCCTGGCATGGCATATGACAACATCATGAACAATTCAGTCACAATCACCACCAGCACACACATGCCTGCCACTGGCCTCTCGCCCTCAGACACAATGACCTCACAATAACCACCAGCAAAAAAAGCCTGCCACTGGCCTCTAACGCCCTAAGGCACAAGGACATCACAATCAACACCAGCACACACATGCCTGGCACTGGCCTCTGATGATGTCACGAACAACTGAGCTCACAATCACCACCAGCACACACATGCCTGCCACTGGCTTCTCACGCCCTCAGGCACAGCGACCTCACAATCACCACCAGCACACACATGCCTGCCACTGGCTTTTAACTCCCTCAGGTACAAGCACCTCACAATCACAACCAGAACACACCAGTCTGACACTGGCCTCTCATGCCTCCACGCACAACTGACCTCAAAATCACCACCAGCACACACATGCCTGCCACTGGCTCCTCATACCGTCATGCACAAGGACCTCACAGTCCCCCCCAGCACACACATGCCTGCCACTGGCCTCTGAAGACGTCATGAACAACTGAGCTCACAATCACCACCAGCACACACGTGCCTGCCACTGGCTTTTAACTCCCTACAGCACAAGGACCTCACAATCACCACCAGCACACACATGCCTGCCACTGGCCTCTCAACCCGTCACGCACAAGTACCTCACAGTCACCCCCAGCACACACATGCCTGGCACTGGCCTCTGAAGACGTAACGAACAACTGAGCTCACAATCACCACCAGCACACACATGCCTGCCACTGGCCTCTCATGCCCTCAGGCACAAGCACCTCAAAATCACCACCAGTAGACTAGTGCCTGGCATGGCATGTGACAACATCACGAACAACTGAGCTCACAATCACCACCAGCACACACATGCCTGCCACTGGCCTCTCGCCCTCAGACACAATGACCTCACAATAACCACCAGCAAAAAAAGCCTGCCACTGGCCTCTAACGCCCTAAGGCACAAGGACCTCACAATCACCACCAGCACACACATGCCTGGCACTGGCCTCTGATGATGTCACGAACAACTGAGCTCACAATCACCACCAGCACACACATGCCTGCCACTGGCCTCTGAAGACGTCATGAACAACTGAGCTCACAATCACCACCAGCAGACACGTGCCTACCACTGGCTTTTAACTCCCTACGGCACAAGGACCTCACAATCACCACCAGCACACACATGCCTGGCACTGGCCTCTCAACCCGTCACGCACAAGTACCTCACAGTCACCCCCAGCACACACATGCCTGGCACTGGCCTCTCATGACGTCACGAGCAACTGAGCTCACAATCACCACCAGCACACACATGCCTGGCACCGGCCTCTGATGACATCAGGAACAATTGAGCTCACAATCGCCACCAGCACACACATGCCTGCCACTGGCCTCTCATGCCCTCAGGCACAAGCACCTCAAAATCACCACCAGTAGACTAGTGCCTGGCATGGCATATGACAACATCAGGAACAATTGAGCTCACAATCACCACCAGCACACACATGCCTGCCACTGGCCTCTCGCCCTCAGACACAATGACCTCACAATAACCACCAGCAAAAAAAGCCTGCCACTGGCCTCTAACGCCCTAAGGCACAAGGACATCACAATCACCACCAGCACACACATGCCTGCCACTGGCCTCTGAAGACGTCATGAACAACTGAGCTCACAATCACCACCAGCAGACACGTGCCTGCCACTGGCTTTTAACTCCCTCAGGTACAAGCACCTCACAATCACAACCAGAACACACCAGTCTGACACTGGCCTCTCATGCCTCCACGCACAACTGACCTCAAAATCACCACCAGCACACACATGCCTGCCACTGGCTCCTCATACCGTCATGCACAAGGACCTCACAGTCCCCCCCAGCACACACATGCCTGCCACTGGCCTCTGAAGACATCATGAACAACTGAGCTCACAATCACCACCAGCAGACACGTGCCTGCCACTGGCTTTTAACTCCCTACAGCACAAGGACCTCACAATCACCACCAGCACACACATGCCTGGCACTGGCCTCTCAACCCGTCACGCACAAGTACCTCACAGTCACCCCCAGCACACACATGCCTGGTAATGGCCTCTGAAGACGTAACGAACAACTGAGCTCACAATCACCACCAGCACACACATGCCTGCCACTGGCCTATCATGCCCTCAGGCACAAGCACCCCAAAATCACCACCAGTAGACTAGTGCCTGGCATGGCATGTGACAACATCACGAACAACTGAGCTCACAATCACCACCAGCACACACATGCCTGCCACTGGCCTCTCGCCCTCAGACACAATGACCTCACAATAACCACCAGCAAAAAAAGCCTGCCACTGGCCTCTAACGCCCTAAGGCACAAGGACCTCACAATCACCACCAGCACACACATGCCTGGCACTGGCTTTTAACTCCCTACAGCACAAGGACCTCACAATCACCACCAGCACACACATGCCTGGCACCGGCCTCTGATGACATCAGGAACAATTGAGCTCACAGTCACCCCCAGCACACACATGCCTGCCACGGGCCTCTCATGACGTCACGAGCAACTGAGCTCACAATCACCACCAGCACACACATGCCTGGCACCGGCCTCTGATGACATCAGGAACAATTGAGCTCACAATCACCACCAGCACACACATGCCTGCCACTGGCCTCTCGCCCTCAGACACAATGACCTCACAATAACCACCAGCAAAAAAAGCCTGCCACTGGCCTCTAACGCCCTAAGGCACAAGGACCTCACAATCAACACCAGCACACACATGCCTGGCACTGGCCTCTGATGATGTCACGAGCAACTGAGCTCACAATCACCACCAGCACACACATGCCTGCCACTGGCCTCTCATGACGTCACGAGCAACTGAGCTCACAATCACCACCAGCACACACATGCCTGCCACTGGCTTCTCACGCCCTCAGGCACAGCGACCTCACAATCACCACCAGCACACACATGCCTGCCACTGGCTTTTAACTCCCTCAGGTACAAGCACCTCACAATCACAACCAGAACACACCAGTCTGACACTGGCCTCTCATGCCTCCACGCACAACTGACCTCAAAATCACCACCAGCACACACATGCCTGCCACTGGCTCCTCATACCGTCATGCACAAGGACCTCACAGTCCCCCCCAGCACACACATGCCTGCCACTGGCCTCTGAAGACGTCATGAACAACTGAGCTCACAATCACCACCAGCACACACATGCCTGCCACTGGCCTCTCATGCCCTCAGGCACAAGCACCTCAAAATCACCACCAGCAGACTAGTGCCTGGCATGGCATGTGACAACATCACGAACAACTGAGCTCACAATCACCACCAGCACACACATGCCTGCCACTGGCCTCTCGCCCTCAGACACAATGACCTCACAATAACCACCAGCAAAAAAAGCCTGCCACTGGCCTCTAACGCCCTAAGGCACAAGGACATCACAATCACCACCAGCACACACATGCCTGGCACTGGCCTCTGATGATGTCACGAACAACTGAGCTCACAATCACCACCAGCACAGACATGCCTGCTACTGGCCTCTGAAGACGTCATGAACAACTGAGCTCACAATCACCACCAGCAGACACGTGCCTACCACTGGCTTTTAACTCCCTACGGCACAAGGACCTCACAATCACCACCAGCACACACATGCCTGGCACTGGCCTCTCAACCCGTCACGCACAAGTACCTCACAGTCACCCCCAGCACACACATGCCTGGCACTGGCCTCTCATGACGTCACGAGCAACTGAGCT
Source organism: Struthio camelus (assembly GCF_040807025.1). Classification (NCBI taxonomy): domain Eukaryota; kingdom Metazoa; phylum Chordata; class Aves; order Struthioniformes; family Struthionidae; genus Struthio; species Struthio camelus. The sequence continues at coordinate 1,200,961 of NW_027182575.1, forward strand.
CACAATCACCACCAGCACACACATGCCTGGCACCGGCCTCTGATGACATCAGGAACAATTGAGCTCACAATCGCCACCAGCACACACATGCCTGCCACTGGCCTCTCATGCCCTCAGGCACAAGCACCTCAAAATCACCACCAGTAGACTAGTGCCTGGCATGGCATATGACAACATCATGAACAATTCAGCTCACAATCACCACCAGCACACACATGCCTGCCACTGGCCTCTCGCCCTCAGACACAATGACCTCACAATAACCACCAGCAAAAAAAGCCTGCCACTGGCCTCTAACGCCCTAAGGCACAAGGACATCACAATCAACACCAGCACACACATGCCTGGCACTGGCCTCTGATGATGTCACGAACAACTGAGCTCACAATCACCACCAGCACACACATGCCTGCCACTGGCTTCTCACGCCCTCAGGCACAGCGACCTCACAATCACCACCAGCACACACATGCCTGCCACTGGCTTTTAACTCCCTCAGGTACAAGCACCTCACAATCACAACCAGAACACACCAGTCTGACACTGGCCTCTCATGCCTCCACGCACAACTGACCTCAAAATCACCACCAGCACACACATGCCTGCCACTGGCTCCTCATACCGTCATGCACAAGGACCTCACAGTCCCCCCCAGCACACACATGCCTGCCACTGGCCTCTGAAGACGTCATGAACAACTGAGCTCACAATCACCACCAGCACACACGTGCCTGCCACTGGCTTTTAACTCCCTACAGCACAAGGACCTCACAATCACCAACAGCACACACATGCCTGGCACTGGCCTCCCAACCCGTCACGCACAAGTACCTCACAGTCACCCCCAGCACACACATGCCTGGCACTGGCCTCTGAAGACGTAAGGAACAACTGAGCTCACAATCACCACCAGCACACACATGCCTGCCACTGGCCTCTCATGCCCTCAGGCACAAGCACCTCAAAATCACCACCAGTAGACTAGTGCCTGGCATGGCATGTGACAACATCACGAACAACTGAGCTCACAATCACCACCAGCACACACATGCCTGCCACTGGCCTCTCTCCCTCAGACACAATGACCTCACAATAACCACCAGCAAAAAAAGCCTGCCACTGGCCTCTAACGCCCTAAGGCACAAGGACCTCACAATCACCACCAGCACACACATGCCTGGCACTGGCCTCTGATGATGTCACGAACAACTGAGCTCACAATCACCACCAGCACACACATGCCTGCCACTGGCCTCTGAAGACGTCATGAACAACTGAGCTCACAATCACCACCAGCAGACACGTGCCTACCACTGGCTTTTAACTCCCTACGGCACAAGGACCTCACAATCACCACCAGCACACACATGCCTGGCACTGGCCTCTCAACCCGTCACGCACAAGTACCTCACAGTCACCCCCAGCACACACATGCCTGGCACTGGCCTCTCATGACGTCACGAGCAACTGAGCTCACAATCACCACCAGCACACACATGCCTGGCACCGGCCTCTGATGACATCAGGAACAATTGAGCTCACAATCGCCACCAGCACACACATGCCTGCCACTGGCCTCTCATGCCCTCAGGCACAAGCACCTCAAAATCACCACCAGTAGACTAGTGCCTGGCATGGCATATGACAACATCAGGAACAATTGAGCTCACAATCACCACCAGCACACACATGCCTGCCACTGGCCTCTCGCCCTCAGACACAATGACCTCACAATAACCACCAGCAAAAAAAGCCTGCCACTGGCCTCTAACGCCCTAAGGCACAAGGACATCACAATCACCACCAGCACACACATGCCTGGCACTGGCCTCTGATGATGTCACGAACAACTGAGCTCACAATCACCACCAGCACACACATGCCTGCCACTAGCCTCTCATGACGTCACTAGCAACTGAGCTCACAATCACCACCAGCACACACATGCCTGCCACTGGCTTTTAACTCCCTCAGGTACAAGCACCTCACAATCACAACCAGAACACACCAGTCTGACACTGGCCTCTCATGCCTCCACGCACAACTGACCTCAAAATCACCACCAGCACACACATGCCTGCCACTGGCTCCTCATACCGTCATGCACAAGGACCTCACAGTCCCCCCCAGCACACACATGCCTGCCACTGGCCTCTGAAGACGTCATGAACAACTGAGCTCACAATCACCACCAGCAGACACGTGCCTGCCACTGGCTTTTAACTCCCTACAGCACAAGGACCTCACAATCACCACCAGCACACACATGCCTGCCACTGGCCTCTCAACCCGTCACGCACAAGTACCTCACAGTCACCCCCAGCACACACATGCCTGGTAATGGCCTCTGAAGACGTAACGAACAACTGAGCTCACAATCACCACCAGCACACACATGCCTGCCACTGGCCTCTCATGCCCTCAGGCACAAGCACCCCAAAATCACCACCAGTAGACTAGTGCCTGGCATGGCATGTGACAACATCACGAACAACTGAGCTCACAATCACCACCAGCACACACATGCCTGCCACTGGCCTCTCGCCCTCAGACACAATGACCTCACAATAACCACCAGCAAAAGAAGACTGGCTCTGGCCTCTAACGCCCTAAGGCACAAGGACCTCACAATCACCACCAGCACACACATGCCTGGCACTGGCTTTTAACTCCCTACGGCACAAGGACCTCACAATCACCACCAGCACACACATGCCTGGCACCGGCCTCTGATGACATCAGGAACAATTGAGCTCACAGTCACCCCCAGCACACACATGCCTGCCACGGGCCTCTCATGACGTCACGAGCAACTGAGCTCACAATCACCACCAGCACACACATGCCTGGCACCGGCCTCTGATGACATCAGGAACAATTGAGCTCACAATCACCACCAGCACACACATGCCTGCCACTGGCCTCTCGCCCTCAGACACAATGACCTCACAATAACCACCAGCAAAAAAAGCCTGCCACTGGCCTCTAACGCCCTAAGGCACAAGGACCTCACAATCAACACCAGCACACACATGCCTGGCACTGGCCTCTGATGATGTCACGAGCAACTGAGCTCACAATCACCACCAGCACACACATGCCTGCCACTGGCCTCTCATGACGTCACGAGCAACTGAGCTCACAATCACCACCAGCACACACATGCCTGCCACTGGCTTCTCACGCCCTCAGGCACAGCGACCTCACAATCACCACCAGCACACACATGCCTGCCACTGGCTTTTAACTCCCTCAGGTACAAGCACCTCACAATCACAACCAGAACACACCAGTCTGACACTGGCCTCTCATGCCTCCACGCACAACTGACCTCAAAATCACCACCAGCACACACATGCCTGCCACTGGCTCCTCATACCGTCATGCACAAGGACCTCACAGTCACCCCCAGCACACACATGCCTGCCACTGGCCTCTGAAGACGTCATGAACAACTGAGCTCACAATCACCACCAGCAGACACGTGTCTGCCACTGGCTTTTAACTCCCTACGGCACAAGGACCTCACAATCACCACCAGCACACACATGCCTGGCACTGGCCTCTCAACCCGTCACGCACAAGTACCTCCCAGTCACCCCCAGCACACACATGCCTGGCACTGGCCTCTCATGACGTAACGAGCAACTGAGCTCACAATCACCACCAGCACACACATGCCTGCCACTGGCCTCTCATGCCCTCAGGCACAAGCACCTCTAAATCACCACCAGTAGACTAGTGCCTGGCATGGCATGTGACAACATCACGAACAACTGAGCTCACAATCACCACCAGCACACACATGCCTGCCACTGGCCTCTCGCCCTCAGACACAATGACCTCACAATAACCACCAGCAAAAAAAGCCTGCCACTGGCCTCTAACGCCCTAAGGCACAAGGACATCACAATCACCACCAGCACACACATGCCTGGCACTGGCCTCTGATGATGTCACGAACAACTGAGCTCACAATCACCACCAGCACACACATGCCTGCCACTGGCCTCTCATGACGTCACGAGCAACTGAGCTCACAATCACCACCAGCACACACATGCCTGCCACTGGCCTCTCATAACGTCACTAGCAACTGAGCTCACAATCACCACCAGCACACACATGCCTGCCACTGGCTTTTAACTCCCTCAGTACAAGCACCTCACAATCACAACCAGAACACACGAGTCTGACACTGGCCTCTCATGCCTCCACGCACAACTGACCTCAAAATCACCACCAGCACACACATGCCTGCCACTGGCTCCTCATACCGTCATGCACAAGGACCTCACAGTCCCCCCCAGCACACACATGCCTGCCACTGGCCTCTGAAGACGTCATGAACAACTGAGCTCACAATCACCACCAGCAGACACATGCCTGCCACTGGCTTTTAACTCCCTACGGCACAAGGACCTCACAATCACCACCAGCACACACATGCCTGCCACTGGCCTCTGAAGACGTCATGAACAACTGAGCTCACAATCACCACCAGCAGACACGTGCCTGCCACTGGCTTTTAACTCCCTACAGCACAAGGACCTCACAATCACCACCAGCACACACATGCCTGCCACTGGCCTCTGATGACGTCACGAACAACTGAGCTCACAATCACCACCAGCACACACATGCCTGCCACTGGCCTCTCATGACGTCACGAACAACTGAGCTCACAATCACCACCAGCACACACATGCCTGCCACTGGCCTCTCATGCCCTCAGGCACAAGGACCTCACAATCACCACCAGTAGACTAGTGCCTGGCATGGCATGTGACAATATCACGAACAACTGAGCTCACAATCACCACCAGCACACACATGCCTGCCACTGGCCTCTCGCCCTCAGACACAATGACCTCACAATAACCACCAGCAAAAAAAGCCTGCCACTGGCCTCTAACGCCCTAAGGCACAAGGACCTCACAATCACCACCAGCACACACATGCCTGCCACTGGCCTCTGATGATGTCACCAAAAACTGAGCTCACAATCACCACCAGCACACACATGCCTGCCACTGGCCTCTCATGACGTCACGAGCAACTGAGCTCACAATCACCACCAGCACACACATGCCTGCCACTGGCTTCTCACGCCCTCAGGCACAGCGACCTCACAATCACCACCAGCACACACATGCCTGCCACTGGCTTTTAACTCCCTCAGGTACAAGCACCTCACAATCACAACCAGAACACACCAGTCTGACACTGGCCTCTCATGCCTCCACGCACAACTGACCTCAAAATCACCACCAGCACACACATGCCTGCCACTGGCTCCTCATACCGTCATGCACAAGGACCTCACAGTCCTCCCCAGCACACACATGCCTGCCACTGGCCTCTGAAGACGTCATGAACAACTGAGCTCACAATCACCACCAGCACACACGTGCCTGCCACTGGCTTTTAACTCCCTACAGCACAAGGACCTCACAATCACCACCAGCACACACATGCCTGCCACTGGCCTCTCAACCCGTCACGCACAAGTACCTCACAGTCACCCCCAGCACACACATGCCTGGCAATGGCCTCTCATGACGTAACGAGCAACTGAGCTCACAATCACCACCAGCACACACATGCCTGCCACTGGCCTCTCATGCCCTCAGGCACAAGCACCCCAAAATCACCACCAGTAGACTAGTGCCTGGCATGGCATGTGACAACATCACGAACAACTGAGCTCACAATCACCACCAGCACACACATGCCTGCCACTGGCCTCTCGCCCTCAGACACAATGACCTCACAATAACCACCAGCAAAAAAAGCCTGCCACTGGCCTCTAACGCCCTAAGGCACAAGGACCTCACAATCAACACCAGCACACACATGCCTGGCACTGGCCTCTGATGATGTCACGAACAACTGAGCTCACAATCACCACCAGCACACACATGCCTGCCACTGGCCTCTCATGACATCACGAGCAACTGAGCTCACAATCACCACCAGCACACACATGCCTGCCACTGGCTTCTCACGCCCTCAGGCACAGCGACCTCACAATCACCACCAGCACACACATGCCTGCCACTGGCTTTTAACTCCCTCAGGTACAAGCACCTCACAATCACAACCAGAACACACCAGTCTGACACTGGCCTCTCATGCCTCCACGCACAACTGACCTCAAAATCACCACCAGCACACACATGCCTGCCACTGGCTCCTCATACCGTCATGCACAAGGACCTCACAGTCCTCCCCAGCACACACATGCCTGCCACTGGCCTCTGAAGACGTCATGAACAACTGAGCTCACAATCACCACCAGCAGACACGTGCCTGCCACTGGCTTTTAACTCCCTACGGCACAAGGACCTCACAATCACCACCAGCACACACATGCCTGGCACTGGCCTCTCAACCCGTCACGCACAAGTACCTCACAGTCACCCCCAGCACACACATGCCTGCCACTGGCCTCTCATGACGTAACGAGCAACTGAGCTCACAATCACCACCAGCACACACATGCCTGGCACCGGCCTCTGATGACATCAGGAACAATTGAGCTCACAATCACCACCAGCACACACATGCCTGCCACTGGCCTCTCGCCCTCAGACACAATGACCTCACAATAACCACCAGCAAAAAAAGCCTGGCACTGGCCTCTAACGCCCTAAGGCACAAGGACCTCACAATCAACACCAGCACACACATGCCTGGCACTGGCCTCTGATGATGTCACGAACAACTGAGCTCACAATCACCACCAGCACACACATGCCTGCCACTGGCCTCTCATGACGTCACGAGCAACTGAGCTCACAATCACCACCAGCACACACATGCCTGCCACTGGCTTCTCACGCCCTCAGGCACAGCGACCTCACAATCACCACCAGCACACACATGCCTGCCACTGGCTTTTAACTCCCTCAGGTACAAGCACCTCACAATCACAACCAGAACACACCAGTCTGACACTGGCCTCTCATGCCTCCACGCACAACTGACCTCAAAATCACCACCAGCACACACATGCCTGCCACTGGCTCCTCATACCGTCATGCACAAGGACCTCACAGTCCCCCCCAGCACACACATGCCTGCCACTGGCCTCTGAAGACGTCATGAACAACTGAGCTCACAATCACCACCAGCAGACACGTGCCTGCCACTGGCTTTTAACTCCCTACGGCACAAGGACCTCACAATCACCACCAGCACACACATGCCTGGCACTGGCCTCTCAACCCGTCACGCACAAGTACCTCACAGACACCCCCAGCACACACATGCCTGGCACTGGCCTCTGAAGACGTAACGAACAACTGAGCTCACAATCACCACCAGCACACACATGCCTGCCACTGGCCTCTCATGCCCTCAGGCACAAGCACCTCAAAATCACCACCAGCAGACTAGTGCCTGGCATGGCATGTGACAACATCACGAACAACTGAGCTCACAATCACCACCAGCACACACATGCCTGCCACTGGCCTCTCGCCCTCAGACACAATGACCTCACAATAACCACCAGCAAAAAAAGCCTGCCACTGGCCTCTAACGCCCTAAGGCACAGCGACCTCACAATCACCACCAGCACACACATGCCTGGCACTGGCCTCTGATGATGTCACGAACAACTGAGCTCACAATCACCACCAGCACACACATGCCTGCCACTGGCCTCTCATGACGTCACGAGCAACTGAGCTCACAATCACCACCAGCACACACATGCCTGCCACTGGCCTCTCATAACGTCACTAGCAACTGAGCTCACAATCACCAAAAGCACACACATGCCTGCCACTGGCTTTTAACTCCCTCAGTACAAGCACCTCACAATCACAACCAGAACACACGAGTCTGACACTGGCCTCTCATGCCTCCACGCACAACTGACCTCAAAATCACCACCAGCAGACACATGCCTGCCACTGGCTCCTCATACCGTCATGCACAAGGACCTCACAGTCCCCCCCAGCACACACATGCCTGCCACTGGCCTCTGAAGACGTCATGAACAACTGAGCTCACAATCACCACCAGCAGACACATGTCTGCCACTGGCTTTTAACTCCCTACGGCACAAGGACCTCACAATCACCACCAGCACACACATGCCTGCCACTGGCCTCTGAAGACGTCATGAACAACTGAGCTCACAATCACCACCAGCACACACGTGCCTGCCACTGGCTTTTAGCTCCCTACAGCACAAGGACCTCACAATCACCACCAGCACACACATGCCTGGCACTGGCCTCTCAACCCGTCACGCACAAGTACCTCACAGTCACCCCCAGCACACACATGCCTGGCACTGGCCTCTGAAGACGTAACAAACAACTGAGCTCACAATCACCACCAGCATACACATGCCTGCCACTGGCCTCTCATGCCCTCAGGCACAAGGACCTCACAATCACCACCAGTAGACTAGTGCCTGGCATGGCATGTGACAATATCACGAACAACTGAGCTCACAATCACCACCAGCACACACATGCCTGGCACTGGCCTCTCGCCCTCAGACACAATGACCTCACAATAACCACCAGCAAAAAAAGCCTGCCACTGGCCTCTAACGCCCTAAGGCACAAGGACCTCACAATCACCACCAGCACACACATGCCTGGCACTGGCCTCTGATGATGTCACGAACAACTGAGCTCACAATCACCACCAGCACACACATGCCTGCCACTGGCCTCTCATGACGTCACGAGCAACTGAGCTCACAATCACCACCAGCACACACATGCCTGCCACTGGCTTCTCACGCCCTCAGGCACAGCGACCTCACAATCACCACCAGCACACACATGCCTGCCACTGGCTTTTAACTCCCTCAGGTACAAGCACCTCACAATCACAACCAGAACACACCAGTCTGACACTGGCCTCTCATGCCTCCACGCACAACTGACCTCAAAATCACCACCAGCACACACATGCCTGCCACTGGCTCCTCATACCGTCATGCACAAGGACCTCACAGTCCCCCCCAGCACACACATGCCTGCCACTGGCCTCTGAAGACGTCATGAACAACTGAGCTCACAATCACCACCAGCAGACACATGTCTGCCACTGGCTTTTAACTCCCTACGGCACAAGGACCTCACAATCACCACCAGCACACACATGCCTGCCACTGGCCTCTGAAGACGTCATGAACAACTGAGCTCACAATCACCACCAGCAGACACGTGCCTGCCACTGGCTTTTAACTCCCTACAGCACAAGGACCTCACAATCACCACCAGCACACACATGCCTGGCACTGGCCTCTCAACCCGTCACGCACAAGTACCTCACAGTCACCCCCAGCACACACATGCCTGCCACTGGCCTCTGAAGACGTCATGAACAACTGAGCTCACAATCACCACCAGCACACACATGCCTGCCACTGGCCTCTCATGCCCTCAGGCACAAGCACCTCAAAATCACCACCAGTAGACTAGTGCCTGGCATGGCATGTGACAACATCACGAACAACTGAGCTCACAATCACCACCAGCACACACATGCCTGCCACTGGCCTCTCGCCCTCAGACACAATGACCTCACAATAACCACCAGCAAAAAAAGCCTGCCACTGGCCTCTAACGCCCTAAGGCACAAGGACCTCACAATCAACACCAGCACACACATGCCTGGCACTGGCCTCTGATGATGTCACGAACAACTGAGCTCACAATCACCACCAGCACACACATGCCTGCCACTGGCCTCTCATGACGTCACGAGCAACTGAGCTCACAATCACCACCAGCACACACATGCCTGCCACTGGCTTCTCACGCCCTCAGGCACAGCGACCTCACAATCACCACCAGCACACACATGCCTGCCACTGCCTTTTAACTCCCTCAGGTACAAGCACCTCACAATCACAACCAGAACACACCAGTCTGACACTGGCCTCTCATGCCTCCACGCACAACTGACCTCAAAATCACCACCAGCACACACATGCCTGCCACTGGCTCCTCATACCGTCATGCACAAGGACCTCACAGTCCCCCCCAGCACACACATGCCTGCCACTGGCCTCTGAAGACGTCATGAACAACTGAGCTCACAATCACCACCAGCAGACACGTGCCTGCCACTGGCTTTTAACTCCCTACGGCACAAGGACCTCACAATCACCACCAGCACACACATGCCTGCCACTGGCCTCTCAACCCGTCACGCACAAGTACCTCACAGTCACCCCCAGCACACACATGCCTGCCACTGGCCTCTCATGACGTCACGAGCAACTGAGCTCACAATCACCACCAGCACACACATGCCTGGCACCGGCCTCTGATGACATCAGGAACAATTGAGCTCACAATCACCACCAGCACACACATGCCTGCCACTGGCCTCTCGCCCTCAGACACAATGACCTCACAATAACCACCAGCAAAAAAAGCCTGGCACTGGCCTCTAACGCCCTAAGGCACAAGGACCTCACAATCAACACCAGCACACACATGCCTGGCACTGGCCTCTGATGATGTCACGAACAACTGAGCTCACAATCACCACCAGCACACACATGCCTGCCACTGGCCTCTCATGACGTCACGAGCAACTGAGCTCACAATCACCACCAGCACACACATGCCTGCCACTGGCTTCTCACGCCCTCAGGCACAGCGACCTCACAATCACCACCAGCACACACATGCCTGCCACTGCCTTTTAACTCCCTCAGGTACAAGCACCTCACAATCACAACCAGAACACACCAGTCTGACACTGGCCTCTCATGCCTCCACGCACAACTGACCTCAAAATCACCACCAGCACACACATGCCTGCCACTGGCTCCTCATACCGTCATGCACAAGGACCTCACAGTCCCCCCCAGCACACACATGCCTGCCACTGGCCTCTGAAGACGTCATGAACAACTGAGCTCACAATCACCACCAGCAGACACGTGCCTGCCACTGGCTTTTAACTCCCTACGGCACAAGGACCTCACAATCACCACCAGCACACACATGCCTGCCACTGGCCTCTCAACCCGTCACGCACAAGTACCTCACAGACACCCCCAGCACACACATGCCTGGCACTGGCCTCTGAAGACGTAACGAACAACTGAGCTCACAATCACCACCAGCACACACATGCCTGCCACTGGCCTCTCATGCCCTCAGGCACAAGCACCTCAAAATCACCACCAGTAGACTAGTGCCTGGCATGGCATGTGACAACATCACGAACAACTGAGCTCACAATCACCACCAGCACACACATGCCTGCCACTGGCCTCTCGCCCTCAGACACAATGACCTCACAATAACCACCAGCAAAAAAAGCCTGCCACTGGCCTCTAACGCCCTAAGGCACAGCGACCTCACAATCACCACCAGCACACACATGCCTGGCACTGGCCTCTGATGATGTCACGAACAACTGAGCTCACAATCACCACCAGCACACACATGCCTGCCACTGGCCTCTCATGACGTCACTAGCAACTGAGCTCACAATCACCACCAGCACACACATGCCTGCCACTGGCTTTTAACTCCCTCAGGTACAAGCACCTCACAATCACAACCAGAACACACCAGTCTGACACTGGCCTCTCATGCCTCCACGCACAACTGACCTCAAAATCACCACCAGCAGACACATGCCTGCCACTGGCTCCTCATACCGTCATGCACAAGGACCTCACAGTCCCCCCCAGCACACACATGCCTGCCACTGGCCTCTGAAGACGTCATGAACAACTGAGCTCACAATCACCACCAGCAGACACGTGCCTGCCACTGGCTTTTAACTCCCTACAGCACAAGGACCTCACAATCACCACCAGCACACACATGCCTGGCACTGGCCTCTCAACCCGTCACGCACAAGTACCTCACAGTCACCCCCAGCACACACATGCCTGGCACTGGCCTCTGAAGACGTAACGAACAACTGAGCTCACAATCACCACCAGCATACACATGCCTGCCACTGGCCTCTCATGCCCTCAGGCACAAGGACCTCACAATCACCACCAGTAGACTAATGCCTGGCATGGCATGTGACAATATCACGAACAACTGAGCTCACAATCACCACCAGCACACACATGCCTGCCACTGGCCTCTCGCCCTCAGACACAATGACCTCACAATAACCACCAGCAAAAAAAGCCTGCCACTGGCCTCTAACGCCCTAAGGCACAAGGACATCACAATCACCACCAGCACACACATGCCTGGCACTGGCCTCTGATGATGTCACGAACAACTGAGCTCACAATCACCACCAGCACACACATGCCTGCCACTGGCCTCTCATGACGTCACGAGCAACTGAGCTCACAATCACCACCAGCACACACATGCCTGCCACTGGTCTCTCATGACGTCACTAGCAACTGAGCTCACAATCACCAAAAGCACACACATGCCTGCCACTGGCTTTTAACTCCCTCAGTACAAGCACCTCACAATCACAACCAGAACACACGAGTCTGACACTGGCCTCTCATGCCTCCACGCACAACTGACCTCAAAATCACCACCAGCAGACACATGCCTGCCACTGGCTCCTCATACCGTCATGCACAAGGACCTCACAGTCCCCCCCAGCACACACATGCCTGCCACTGGCCTCTGAAGACGTCATGAACAACTGAGCTCACAATCACCACCAGCAGACACGTGCCTGCCACTGGCTTTTAACTCCCTACAGCACAAGGACCTCACAATCACCACCAGCACACACATGCCTGGCACTGGCCTCTCAACCCGTCACGCACAAGTACCTCACAGTCACCCCCAGCACACACATGCCTGGCACTGGCCTCTGAAGACGTAACGAACAACTGAGCTCACAATCACCACCAGCACACACATGCCTGCCACTGGCCTCTCATGCCCTCAGGCACAAGCACCTCAAAATCACCACCAGTAGACTAGTGCCTGGCATGGCATGTGACAACATCACGAACAACTGAGCTCACAATCACCACCAGCACACACATGCCTGCCACTGGCCTCTCGCCCTCAGACACAATGACCTCACAATAACCACCAGCAAAAAAAGCCTGCCACTGGCCTCTAACGCCCTAAGGCACAGCGACCTCACAATCACCACCAGCACACACATGCCTGGCACTGGCCTCTGATGATGTCACGAACAACTGAGCTCACAATCACCACCAGCACACACATGCCTGCCACTGGCCTCTCATGACGTCACGAGCAACTGAGCTCACAATCACCACCAGCACACACATGCCTGCCACTGGTCTCTCATGACGTCACTAGCAACTGAGCTCACAATCACCAAAAGCACACACATGCCTGCCACTGGCTTTTAACTCCCTCAGTACAAGCACCTCACAATCACAACCAGAACACACGAGTCTGACACTGGCCTCTCATGCCTCCACGCACAACTGACCTCAAAATCACCACCAGCAGACACATGCCTGCCACTGGCTCCTCATACCGTCATGCACAAGGACCTCACAGTCCCCCCCAGCACACACATGCCTGCCACTGGCCTCTGAAGACGTCATGAACAACTGAGCTCACAATCACCACCAGCAGACACATGTCTGCCACTGGCTTTTAACTTCCTACGGCACAAGGACCTCACAATCACCACCAGCACACACATGCCTGCCACTGGCCTCTGAAGACGTCATGAACAACTGAGCTCACAATCACCACCAGCAGACACGTGCCTGCCACTGGCTTTTAACTCCCTACAGCACAAGGACCTCACAATCACCACCAGCACACACATGCCTGGCACTGGCCTCTCAACCCGTCACGCACAAGTACCTCACAGTCACCCCCAGCACACACATGCCTGGCACTGGCCTCTGAAGACGTAACGAACAACTGAGCTCACAATCACCACCAGCATACACATGCCTGCCACTGGCCTCTCATGCCCTCAGGCACAAGGACCTCACAATCACCACCAGTAGACTAGTGCCTGGCATGGCATGTGACAATATCACGAACAACTGAGCTCACAATCACCACCAGCACACACATGCCTGCCACTGGCCTCTCGCCCTCAGACACAATGACCTCACAATAACCACCAGCAAAAAAAGCCTGCCACTGGCCTCTAACGCCCTAAGGCACAAGGACCTCACAATCACCACCAGCACACACATGCCTGCCACTGGCCTCTGATGATGTCACCAACAACTGAGCTCACAATCACCACCAGCACACACATGCCTGCCACTGGCCTCTCATGACGTCACGAGCAACTGAGCTCACAATCACCACCAGCACACACATGCCTGCCACTGGCTTCTCACGCCCTCAGGCACAGCGACCTCACAATCACCACCAGCACACACATGCCTGCCACTGGCTTTTAACTCCCTCAGGTACAAGCACCTCACAATCACAACCAGAACACACCAGTCTGACACTGGCCTCTCATGCCTCCACGCACAACTGACCTCAAAATCACCACCAGCACACACATGCCTGCCACTGGCTCCTCATACCGTCATGCACAAGGACCTCACAGTCCCCCCCAGCACACACATGCCTGCCACTGGCCTCTGAAGACGTCATGAACAACTGAGCTCACAATCACCACCAGCAGACACGTGCCTGCCACTGGCTTTTAACTCCCTACAGCACAAGGACCTCACAATCACCACCAGCACACACATGCCTGGCATTGGCCTCTCAACCCGTCACGCACAAGTACCTCACAGTCACCCCTAGCACACACATGCCTGGCAATGGCCTCTCATGACGTGACGAGCAACTGAGCTCACAATCACCACCAGCACACACATGCCTGGCACCGGCCTCTGATGACATCAGGAACAATTGAGCTCACAATCACCACCAGCACACACATGCCTGCCACTGGCCTCTCATGCCCTCAGGCACAAGAACCTCAAAATCACCACCAGTAGACTAGTGCCTGGCATGGCATATGACAACATCATGAACAACTGAGCTCACAATCACCACCAGCACACACATGCCTGCCACTGGCCTCTCATGCCCTCAGGCACAAGCACCTCAAAATCACCACCAGCAGACTAGTGCCTGGCATGGCATGTGACAACATCACGAACAACTGAGCTCACAATCACCACCAGCACACACATGCCTGCCACTGGCCTCTCGCCCTCAGACACAATGACCTCACAATAACCACCAGCAAAAAAAGCCTGCCACTGGCCTCTAACGCCCTAAGGCACAAGGACATCACAATCACCACCAGCACACACATGCCTGGCACTGGCCTCTGATGATGTCACGAACAACTGAGCTCACAATCACCACCAGCACACACATGTCTGCCACTGGTCTCTCATGACGTCACGAGCAACTGAGCTCACAATCACCACCAGCACACACATGCCTGCCACTGCCTTTTAACTCCCTCAGGTACAAGCACCTCACAATCACAACGACAACACACCAGTCTGACACTGGCCTCTCATGCCTCCACGCACAACTGACCTCACAGTCCCCCCCAGCACACACATGCCTGCCACTGGCCTCTGAAGACGTCATGAACAACTGAGCTCACAATCACCACCAGCAGACACGTGCCTGCCACTGGCTTTTAACTCCCTACAGCACAAGGACCTCACAATCACCACCAGCACACACATGCCTGGCACTGGCCTCTCAACCCGTCACGCACAAGTACCTCACAGACACCCCCAGCACACACATGCCTGGCACTGGCCTCTCATGACGTCACGAGCAACTGAGCTCACAATCACCACCAGCACACACATGCCTGCCACTGGCCTCTCATGCCCTCAGGCACAAGGACCTCAAAATCACCACCAGTAGACTAGTGCCTGGCATGGCATGTGACAACATCACGAACAACTGAGCTCACAATCACCACCAGCACACACATGCCTGCCACTGGCCTCTCGCCCTCAGACACAATGACCTCACAATAACCACCAGCAAAAAAAGCCTGGCACTGGCCTCTAACGCCCTAAGGCACAAGGACCTCACAATCACCACCAGCACACACATGCCTGGCACTGGCCTCTGATGATGTCACGAACAACTGAGCTCACAATCACCACCAGCACACACATGCCTGCCACTGGCCTCTCATGACGTCACGAGCAACTGAGCTCACAATCACCACCAGCACACACATGCCTGCCACTGGCCTCTCATAACGTCACTAGCAACTGAGCTCACAATCACCACCAGCACACACATGCCTGCCACTGGCTTTTAACTCCCTCAGTACAAGCACCTCACAATCACAGCCAGAACACACCAGTCTGACACTGGCCTCTCATGCCTCCACGCACAACTGACCTCAAAATCACCACCAGCAGACACATGCCTGCCACTGGCTCCTCATACCGTCATGCACAAGGACCTCACAGTCCCCCCCAGCACACACATGCCTGGCACTGGCCTCTGAAGACGTCATGAACAACTGAGCTCACAATCACCACCAGCAGACACATGTCTGTCACTGGCTTTTAACTCCCTACGGCACAAGGACCTCACAATCACCACCAGCACACACATGCCTGCCACTGGCCTCTGAAGACGTCATGAACAACTGAGCTCACAATCACCACCAGCAGACACGTGCCTGCCACTGGCTTTTAACTCCCTACAGCACAAGGACCTCACAATCACCACCAGCACACACATGCCTGGCACTGGCCTCTCAACCCGTCACGCACAAGTACCTCACGGTCACCCCCAGCACACACATGCCTGGCACTGGCCTCTGAAGACGTCACGAGCAACTGAGCTCACAATCACCACCAGCACACACATGCCTGCCACTGGCCTCTCATGCCCTCAGGCACAAGGACCTCACAATCACCACCAGTAGACTAGTGCCTGGCATGGCATGTGACAACATCACGAACAACTGAGCTCACAATCACCACCAGCACACACATGCCTGCCACTGGCCTCTCGCCCTCAGACACAATGACCTCACAATAACCACCAGCAAAAAAAGCCTGCCACTGGCCTCTAACGCCCTAAGGCACAAGGACCTCACAATCACCACCAGCACACACATGCCTGGCACTGGCCTCTGATGATGTCACGAACAACTGAGCTCACAATCACCACCAGCACACACATGCCTGCCACTGGCCTCTCATGACGTCACGAGCAACTGAGCTCACAATCACCACCAGCACACACATGCCTGCCACTGGCTTCTCACGCCCTCAGGCACAGCGACCTCACAATCACCACCAGCACACACATGCCTGCCACTGGCTTTTAACTCCCTCAGGTACAAGCACCTCACAATCACAACCAGAACACACCAGCCTGACACTGGCCTCTCATGCCTCCACGCACAACTGACCTCAAAATCACCACCAGCACACACATGCCTGCCACTGGCTCCTCATACCGTCATGCACAAGGACCTCACAGTCCCCCCCAGCACACACATGCCTGCCACTGGCCTCTGAAGACGTCATGAACAACTGAGCTCACAATCACCACCAGCAGACACGTGCCTGCCACTGGCTTTTAACTCCCTACAGCACAAGGACCTCACAATCACCACCAGCACACACATGCCTGCCACTGGCCTCTCAACCCGTCACGCACAAGGACCTCACAGTCACCCCTAGCAAACACATGCCTGGCAATGGCCTCTCATGACGTGACGAGCAACTGAGCTCACAATCACCACCAGCACACACATGCCTGGCACCGGCCTCTGATGACATCAGGAACAATTGAGCTCACAATCACCACCAGCACACACATGCCTGCCACTGGCCTCTCATGCCCTCAGGCACAAGCACCTCAAAATCACCACCAGTAGACTAGTGCCTGGCATGGCATATGACAACATCATGAACAACTGAGTTCACAATCACCACCAGCACACACATGCCTGCCACTGGCCTCTCATGCCCTCAGGCACAAGCACCTCAAAATCACCACCAGCAGACTAGTGCCTGGCATGGCATGTGACAACATCACGAACAACTGAGCTCACAATCACCACCAGCACACACATGCCTGCCACTGGCCTCTCGCCCTCAGACACAATGACCTCACAATAACCACCAGCAAAAAAAGCCTGGCACTGGCCTCTAACGCCCTAAGGCACAAGGACATCACAATCACCACCAGCACACACATGCCTGGCACTGGCCTCTGATGATGTCACGAACAACTGAGCTCACAATCACCACCAGCACACACATGCCTGGCACTGGCCTCTGAAGACGTAACGAACAACTGAGCTCACAATCACCACCAGCACACACATGCCTGCCACTGGCCTCTCATGCCCTCAGGCACAAGCACCTCAAAATCACCACCAGCAGACTAGTGCCTGGCATGGCATGTGACAACATCACGAACAACTGAGCTCACAATCACCACCAGCACACACATGCCTGCCACTGGCCTCTCGCCCTCAGACACAATGACCTCACAATAACCACCAGCAAAAAAAGCCTGCCACTGGCCTCTAACGCCCTAAGGCACAAGGACATCACAATCACCACCAGCACACACATGCCTGGCACTGGCCTCTGATGATGTCACGAACAACTGAGCTCACAATCACCACCAGCACACACATGCCTGCCACTGGCCTCTGAAGACGTCATGAACAACTGAGCTCACAATCACCACCAGCAGACACGTGCCTACCACTGGCTTTTAACTCCCTAAGGCACAAGGACCTCACAATCACCACCAGCACACACATGCCTGCCACTGGCCTCTCAACCCGTCACGCACAAGTACCTCACAGTCACCCCCAGCACACACATGCCTGGCACTGGCCTCTCATGACGTCACGAGCAACTGAGCTCACAATCACCACCAGCACACACATGCCTGGCACCGGCCTCTGATGACATCAGGAACAATTGAGCTCACAATCACCACCAGCACACACATGCCTGCCACTGGCCTCTCATGCCCTCAGGCACAAGCACCTCAAAATCACCACCAGTAGACTAGTGCCTGGCATGGCATATGACAACATCATGAACAACTGAGCTCACAATCACCACCAGCACACACATGCCTGGCACTGGCCTCTCGCCCTCAGACACAATGACCTCACAATAACCACCAGCAAAAAAAGCCTGCCACTGGCCTCTAACGCCCTAAAGGCACAAGGACATCACAATCACCACCAGCACACACATGCCTGGCACTGGCCTCTGATGATGTCACGAACAACTGAGCTCACAATCACCACCAGCACACACATGCCTGCCACTGGTCTCTCATGACGTCACGAGCAACTGAGCTCACAATCACCACCAGCACACACATGCCTGCCACTGCCTTTTAACTCCCTCAGGTACAAGCACCTCACAATCACAACGACAACACACCAGTCTGACACTGGCCTCTCATGCCTCCACGCACAACTGACCTCACAGTCCCCCCCAGCACACACATGCCTGCCACTGGCCTCTGAAGACGTCATGAACAACTGAGCTCACAATCACCACCAGCAGACACGTGCCTGCCACTGGCTTTTAACTCCCTACAGCACAAGGACCTCACAATCACCACCAGCACACACATGCCTGCCACTGGCCTCTCAACCCGTCACGCACAAGTACCTCACAGACACCCCCAGCACACACATGCCTGGCACTGGCCTCTGAAGACGTAACGAACAACTGAGCTCACAATCACCACCAGCACACACATGCCTGCCACTGGCCTCTCATGCCCTCAGGCACAAGCACCTCAAAATCACCACCAGCAGACTAGTGCCTGGCATGGCATGTGACAACATCACGAACAACTGAGCTCACAATCACCACCAGCACACACATGCCTGCCACTGGCCTCTCGCCCTCAGACACAATGACCTCACAATAACCACCAGCAAAAAAAGCCTGCCACTGGCCTCTAACGCCCTAAGGCACAAGGACATCACAATCACCACCAGCACACACATGCCTGGCACTGGCCTCTGATGATGTCACGAACAACTGAGCTCACAATCACCACCAGCACACACATGCCTGCCACTGGCCTCTGAAGACGTCATGAACAACTGAGCTCACAATCACCACCAGCAGACACGTGCCTACCACTGGCTTTTAACTCCCTACGGCACAAGGACCTCACAATCACCACCAGCACACACATGCCTGGCACTGGCCTCTCAGCCCGTCACGCACAAGTACCTCAAAGTCACCCCCAGCACACACATGCCTGGCACTGGCCTCTGATGATGTCACGAGCAACTGAGCTCACAATCACCACCAGCACACACATGCCTGGCACCGGCCTCTGATGACATCA
Organism: Struthio camelus; assembly: GCF_040807025.1. Lineage (NCBI taxonomy): Eukaryota > Metazoa > Chordata > Aves > Struthioniformes > Struthionidae > Struthio > Struthio camelus. Next base: position 1,221,222 of record NW_027182575.1, read on the forward strand.
GGAACAATTGAGCTCACAATCGCCACCAGCACACACATGCCTGCCACTGGCCTCTCATGCCCTCAGGCACAAGCACCTCAAAATCACCACCAGCAGACTAGTGCCTGGCATGGCATATGACAACATCATGAACAATTCAGCTCACAATCACCACCAGCACACACATGCCTGGCACTGGCCTCTCGCCCTCAGACACAATGACCTCACAATAACCACCAGCAAAAAAAGCCTGCCACTGGCCTCTAACGCCCTAAGGCACAAGGACATCACAATCAACACCAGCACACACATGCCTGGCACTGGCCTCTGATGATGTCACGAACAACTGAGCTCACAATCACCACCAGCACACACATGCCTGCCACTGGCTTCTCACGCCCTCAGGCACAGCGACCTCACAATCACCACCAGCACACACATGCCTGCCACTGGCTTTTAACTCCCTCAGGTACAAGCACCTCACAATCACAACCAGAACACACCAGCCTGACACTGGCCTCTCATGCCTCCACGCACAACTGACCTCAAAATCACCACCAGCACACACATGCCTGCCACTGGCTCCTCATACCGTCATGCACAAGGACCTCATAGTCCCCCCCAGCACACACATGCCTGCCACTGGCCTCTGAAGACGTCATGAACAACTGAGCTCACAATCACCACCAGCAGACACGTGCCTGCCACTGGCTTTTAACTCCCTACAGCACAAGGACCTCACAATCACCACCAGCACACACATGCCTGCCACTGGCCTCTCAACCCGTCACGCACAAGTACCTCACAGTCACCCCCAGCACACACATGCCTGGCACTGGCCTCTGAAGACGTAACGAACAACTGAGCTCACAATCACCACCAGCACACACATGCCTGCCACTGGCCTCTCATGCCCTCAGGCACAAGCACCTCAAAATCACCACCAGCAGACTAGTGCCTGGCATGGCATGTGACAACATCACGAACAACTGAGCTCACAATCACCACCAGCACACACATGCCTGCCACTGGCCTCTCGCCCTCAGACACAATGACCTCACAATAACCACCAGCAAAAAAAGCCTGCCACTGGCCTCTAACGCCCTAAGGCACAAGGACATCACAATCACCACCAGCACACACATGCCTGGCACTGGCCTCTGATGATGTCACGAACAACTGAGCTCACAATCACCACCAGCACACACATGCCTGCCACTGGCCTCTGAAGACGTCATGAACAACTGAGCTCACAATCACCACCAGAAGACACGTGCCTACCACTGGCTTTTAACTCCCTACGGCACAAGGACCTCACAATCACCACCAGCACACACATGCCTGGCACTGGCCTCTCAACCCGTCACGCACAAGTACCTCACAGTCACCCCCAGCACACACATGCCTGGCACTGGCCTCTCATGACGTCACGAGCAACTGAGCTCACAATCACCACCAGCACACACATGCCTGCCACTGGCCTCTCATGCCCTCAGGCACAAGCACCTCAAAATCACCACCAGTAGACTAGTGCCTGGCATGGCATATGACAACATCATGAACAATTCAGCTCACAATCACCACCAGCACACACATGCCTGGCACTGGCTTTTAACTCCCTCAGGTACAAGCACCTCACAATCACAACCAGAACACACCAGTCTGACACTGGCCTCTCATACCTCCACGCACAACTGACCTCAAAATCACCACCAGCAGACACGTGCCTGCCACTGGCTTTTAACTCCCTACAGCACAAGGACCTCACAATCACCACCAGCACACACATGCCTGCCACTGGCCTCTCAACCCGTCACGCACAAGTACCTCACAGTCACCCCCAGCACACACATGCCTGGCACTGGCCTCTGAAGACGTAACGAACAACTGAGCTCACAATCACCACCAGCACACACATGCCTGCCACTGGCCTCTCATGCCCTCAGGCACAAGCACCCCAAAATCACCACCAGTAGACTAGTGCCTGGCATGGCATGTGACAACATCACGAACAACTGAGCTCACAATCACCACCAGCACACACATGCCTGGCACTGGCCTCTCGCCCTCAGACACAATGACCTCACAATAACCACCAGCAAAAAAAGCCTGCCACTGGCCTCTAACGCCCTAAGGCACAAGGACCTCACAATCACCACCAGCACACACATGCCTGGCACTGGCCTCTGATGATGTCACGAACAACTGAGCTCACAATCACCACCAGCACACACATGCCTGCCACTGGCCTCTCATGACGTCACGAGCAACTGAGCTCACAATCACCACCAGCACACACATGCCTGCCACTAGCCTCTCATGACGTCACGAGCAACTGAGCTCACAATCACCACCAGCACACACATGCCTGCCACTGGCTTTTAACTCCCTCAGGTACAAGCACCTCACAATCACAACCAGAACACACCAGTCTGACACTGGCCTCTCATGCCTCCACGCACAACTGACCTCAAAATCACCACCAGCACACACATGCCTGCCACTGGCTCCTCATACCGTCATGCACAAGGACCTCACAGTCCCCCCCAGCACACACATGCCTGCCACTGGCCTCTGAAGACGTCATGAACAACTGAGCTCACAATCACCACCAGCAGACACGTGCCTGCCACTGGCTTTTAACTCCCTACAGCACAAGGACCTCACAATCACCACCAGCACACACATGCCTGGCACTGGCCTCTCAACCCGTCACGCACAAGTACCTCACAGTCACCCCCAGCACACACATGCCTTGCACTGGCCTCTGAAGACGTAACGAACAACTGAGCTCACAATCACCACCAGCACACACATGCCTGCCACTGGCCTCTGAAGACGTCATGAACAACTGAGCTCACAATCACCACCAGCAGACACGTGCCTGCCACTGGCTTTTAATTCCCTACAGCACAAGGACCTCACAATCACCACCAGCACACACATGCCTGGCACTGGCCTCTTCAACCCGTCACGCACAAGTACCTCACAGTCACCCCCAGCACACACATGCCTGGCACTGGCCTCTCATGACGTAACGAACAACTGAGCTCACAATCACCACCAGCACACACATGCCTGGCACCGGCCTCTGATGACATCAGGAACAATTGAGCTCACAATCGCCACCAGCACACACATGCCTGCCACTGGCCTCTCATGCCCTCAGGCACAAGCACCTCAAAATCACCACCAGTAGACTAGTGCCTGGCATGGCATATGACAACATCATGAACAACTGAGCTCACAATCACCACCAGCACACACATGCCTGCCACTGGCCTCTCGCCCTCAGACACAATGACCTCACAATAACCACCAGCAAAAAAAGCCTGCCACTGGCCTCTAACGCCCTAAGGCACAAGGACATCACAATCAACACCAGCACACACATGCCTGCCACTGGCCTCTGATGATGTCACGAACAACTGAGCTCACAATCACCACCAGCACACACATGCCTGCCACTGGTCTCTCATGACGTCACGAGCAACTGAGCTCACAATCACCACCAGCACACACATGCCTGCCACTGCCTTTTAACTCCCTCAGGTACAAGCACCTCACAATCACAACGACAACACACCAGTCTGACACTGGCCTCTCATGCCTCCACGCACAACTGACCTCACAGTCCCCCCCAGCACACACATGCCTGCCACTGGCCTCTGAAGACGTCATGAACAACTGAGCTCACAATCACCACCAGCACACACGTGCCTGCCACTGGCTTTTAACTCCCTACAGCACAAGGACCTCACAATCACCACCAGCACACACATGCCTGGCACTGGCCTCTCAACCCGTCACGCACAATACCTCACAGACACCCCCAGCACACACATGCCTGGCACTGGCCTCTGAAGACGTAACGAACAACTGAGCTCACAATCACCACCAGCACACACATGCCTGCCACTGGTCTCTCATGCCCTCAGGCACAAGCACCTCAAAATCACCACCAGTAGACTAGTGCCTGGCATGGCATGTGACAACATCACGAACAACTGAGCTCACAATCACCACCAGCACACACATGCCTGCCACTGGCCTCTCGCCCTCAGACACAATGACCTCACAATAACCACCAGCAAAAAAAGCCTGCCACTGGCCTCTAACGCCCTAAGGCACAAGGACCTCACAATCAACACCAGCACACACATGCCTGGCACTTGCCTCTGATGATGTCACGAACAACTGAGCTCACAATCACCACCAGCACACACATGCCTGCCACTGGCCTCTCATGACGTCACGAGCAACTGAGCTCACAATCACCACCAGCACACACATGCCTGCCACTGGCTTCTCACGCCCTCAGGCACAGCGACCTCACAATCACCACCAGCACACACATGCCTGCCACTGCCTTTTAACTCCCTCAGGTACAAGCACCTCACAATCACAACCAGAACACACCAGTCTGACACTGGCCTCTCATGCCTCCACGCACAACTGACCTCAAAATCACCACCAGCACACACATGCCTGCCACTGGCTCCTCATACCGTCATGCACAAGGACCTCACAGTCCCCCCCAGCACACACATGCCTGCCACTGGCCTCTGAAGACGTCATGAACAACTGAGCTCACAATCACCACCAGCAGACACGTGCCTGCCACTGGCTTTTAACTCCCTACAGCACAAGGACCTCACAGTCACCCCCAGCACACACATGCCTGGCACTGGCCTCTCAACCCGTCACGCACAAGTACCTCACAGTCACCCCCAGCACACACATGCCTGGCACTGGCCTCTGAAGACGTAACGAACAACTGAGCTCACAATCACCACCAGCACACACATGCCTGCCACTGGCCTCTCATGCCCTCAGGCACAAGCACCTCAAAATCACCACCAGCAGACTAGTGCCTGGCATGGCATGTGACAACATCACGAACAACTGAGCTCACAATCACCACCAGCACACACATGCCTGCCACTGGCCTCTCGCCCTCAGACACAATGACCTCACAATAACCACCAGCAAAAAAAGCCTGCCACTGGCCTCTAACGCCCTAAGGCACAAGGACATCACAATCACCACCAGCACACACATGCCTGGCACTGGCCTCTGATGATGTCACGAACAACTGAGCTCACAATCACCACCAGCACACACATGCCTGCCACTGGCCTCTGAAGACTTCATGAACAACTGAGCTCACAATCACCACCAGCAGACACGTGCCTACCACTGGCTTTTAACTCCCTACGGCACAAGGACCTCACAATCACCACCAGCACACACATGCCTGGCACTGGCCTCTCAGCCCGTCACGCACAAGTACCTCAAAGTCACCCCCAGCACACACATGCCTGGCACTGGCCTCTCATGACGTCACGAGCAACTGAGCTCACAATCACCACCAGCACACACATGCCTGGCACCGGCCTCTGATGACATCAGGAACAATTGAGCTCACAATCGCCACCAGCACACACATGCCTGCCACTGGCCTCTCATGCCCTCAGGCACAAGCACCTCAAAATCACCACCAGTAGACTAGTGCCTGGCATGGCATATGACAACATCACGAACAACTGAGCTCACAATCACCACCAGCACACACATGCCTGGCACTGGCCTCTCGCCCTCAGACACAATGACCTCACAATAACCACCAGCAAAAAAAGCCTGCCACTGGCCTCTAACGCCCTAAGGCACAAGGACATCACAATCAACACCAGCACACACATGCCTGGCACTGGCCTCTGATGATGTCACGAACAACTGAGCTCACAATCACCACCAGCACACACATGCCTGCCACTGGCTTCTCACGCCCTCAGGCACAGCGACCTCACAATCACCACCAGCACACACATGCCTGCCACTGCCTTTTAACTCCCTCAGGTACAAGCACCTCACAATCACAACCAGAACACACCAGCCTGACACTGGCCTCTCATGCCTCCACGCACAACTGACCTCAAAATCACCACCAGCACACACATGCCTGCCACTGGCTCCTCATACCGTCATGCACAAGGACCTCATAGTCCCCCCCAGCACACACATGCCTGCCACTGGCCTCTGAAGACGTCATGAACAACTGAGCTCACAATCACCACCAGCAGACACGTGCCTGCCACTGGCTTTTAACTCCCTACAGCACAAGGACCTCACAATCACCACCAGCACACACATGCCTGCCACTGGCCTCTCAACCCGTCACGCACAAGTACCTCACAGTCACCCCCAGCACACACATGCCTGGCACTGGCCTCTGAAGACGTAACGAACAACTGAGCTCACAATCACCACCAGCACACACATGCCTGCCACTGGCCTCTCATGCCCTCAGGCACAAGCACCCCAAAATCACCACCAGTAGACTAGTGCCTGGCATGGCATGTGACAACATCACGAACAACTGAGCTCACAATCACCACCAGCACACACATGCCTGGCACTGGCCTCTCGCCCTCAGACACAATGACCTCACAATAACCACCAGCAAAAAAAGCCTGCCACTGGCCTCTAACGCCCTAAGGCACAAGGACCTCACAATCACCACCAGCACACACATGCCTGGCACTGGCCTCTGATGATGTCACGAACAACTGAGCTCACAATCACCACCAGCACACACATGCCTGCCACTGGCCTCTCATGACGTCACGAGCAACTGAGCTCACAATCACCACCAGCACACACATGCCTGCCACTAGCCTCTCATGACGTCACGAGCAACTGAGCTCACAATCACCACCAGCACACACATGCCTGCCACTGGCTTTTAACTCCCTCAGGTACAAGCACCTCACAATCACAACCAGAACACACCAGTCTGACACTGGCCTCTCATGCCTCCACGCACAACTGACCTCAAAATCACCACCAGCACACACATGCCTGCCACTGGCTCCTCATACCGTCATGCACAAGGACCTCACAGTCCCCCCCAGCACACACATGCCTGCCACTGGCCTCTGAAGACGTCATGAACAACTGAGCTCACAATCACCACCAGCAGACACGTGCCTGCCACTGGCTTTTAACTCCCTACAGCACAAGGACCTCACAATCACCACCAGCACACACATGCCTGGCACTGGCCTCTCAACCCGTCACGCACAAGTACCTCACAGTCACCCCCAGCACACACATGCCTTGCACTGGCCTCTGAAGACGTAACGAACAACTGAGCTCACAATCACCACCAGCACACACATGCCTGCCACTGGCCTCTGAAGACGTCATGAACAACTGAGCTCACAATCACCACCAGCAGACACGTGCCTGCCACTGGCTTTTAATTCCCTACAGCACAAGGACCTCACAATCACCACCAGCACACACATGCCTGGCACTGGCCTCTCAACCCGTCACGCACAAGTACCTCACAGTCACCCCCAGCACACACATGCCTGGCACTGGCCTTTCATGACGTAACGAACAACTGAGCTCACAATCACCACCAGCACACACATGCCTGGCACCGGCCTCTGATGACATCAGGAACAATTGAGCTCACAATCACCACCAGCACACACATGCCTGCCACTGGCCTCTCGCCCTCAGACACAATGACCTCACAATAACCACCAGCAAAAAAAGCCTGCCACTGGCCTCTAACGCCCTAAGGCACAAGGACATCACAATCAACACCAGCACACACATGCCTGCCACTGGCCTCTGATGATGTCACGAACAACTGAGCTCACAATCACCACCAGCACACACATGCCTGCCACTGGTCTCTCATGACGTCACGAGCAACTGAGCTCACAATCACCACCAGCACACACATGCCTGCCACTGCCTTTTAACTCCCTCAGGTACAAGCACCTCACAATCACAACGACAACACACCAGTCTGACACTGGCCTCTCATGCCTCCACGCACAACTGACCTCACAGTCCCCCCCAGCACACACATGCCTGCCACTGGCCTCTGAAGACGTCATGAACAACTGAGCTCACAATCACCACCAGCAGACACGTGCCTGCCACTGGCTTTTAACTCCCTACAGCACAAGGACCTCACAATCACCACCAGCACACACATGCCTGGCACTGGCCTCTCAACCCGTCACGCACAAGTACCTCACAGACACCCCCAGCACACACATGCCTGGCACTGGCCTCTGAAGACGTAACGAACAACTGAGCTCACAATCACCACCAGCACACACATGCCTGCCACTGGCCTCTCATGCCCTCAGGCACAAGCACCTCAAAATCACCACCAGTAGACTAGTGCCTGGCATGGCATGTGACAACATCACGAACAACTGAGCTCACAATCACCACCAGCACACACATGCCTGCCACTGGCCTCTCGCCCTCAGACACAATGACCTCACAATAACCACCAGCAAAAAAAGCCTGCCACTGGCCTCTAACGCCCTAAGGCACAAGGACCTCACAATCAACACCAGCACACACATGCCTGGCACTTGCCTCTGATGATGTCACGAACAACTGAGCTCACAATCACCACCAGCACACACATGCCTGCCACTGGCCTCTCATGACGTCACGAGCAACTGAGCTCACAATCACCACCAGCACACACATGCCTGCCACTGGCTTCTCACGCCCTCAGGCACAGCGACCTCACAATCACCACCAGCACACACATGCCTGCCACTGCCTTTTAACTCCCTCAGGTACAAGCACCTCACAATCACAACCAGAACACACCAGTCTGACACTGGCCTCTCATGCCTCCACGCACAACTGACCTCAAAATCACCACCAGCACACACATGCCTGCCACTGGCTCCTCATACCGTCATGCACAAGGACCTCACAGTCCCCCCCAGCACACACATGCCTGCCACTGGCCTCTGAAGACGTCATGAACAACTGAGCTCACAATCACCACCAGCAGACACGTGCCTGCCACTGGCTTTTAACTCCCTACAGCACAAGGACCTCAAAGTCACCCCCAGCACACACATGCCTGGCACTGGCCTCTCAACCCGTCACGCACAAGTACCTCACAGTCACCCCCAGCACACACATGCCTGGCACTGGCCTCTGAAGACGTAACGAACAACTGAGCTCACAATCACCACCAGCACACACATGCCTGCCACTGGCCTCTCATGCCCTCAGGCACAAGCACCTCAAAATCACCACCAGCAGACTAGTGCCTGGCATGGCATGTGACAACATCACGAACAACTGAGCTCACAATCACCACCAGCACACACATGCCTGCCACTGGCCTCTCGCCCTCAGACACAATGACCTCACAATAACCACCAGCAAAAAAAGCCTGCCACTGGCCTCTAACGCCCTAAGGCACAAGGACATCACAATCACCACCAGCACACACATGCCTGGCACTGGCCTCTGATGATGTCACGAACAACTGAGCTCACAATCACAACCAGCACACACATGCCTGCCACTGGCCTCTGAAGACTTCATGAACAACTGAGCTCACAATCACCACCAGCAGACACGTGCCTACCACTGGCTTTTAACTCCCTACGGCACAAGGACCTCACAATCACCACCAGCACACACATGCCTGGCACTGGCCTCTCAACCCGTCACGCACAAGTACCTCAAAGTCACCCCCAGCACACACATGCCTGGCACTGGCCTCTCATGACGTCACGAGCAACTGAGCTCACAATCACCACCAGCACACACATGCCTGGCACCGGCCTCTGATGACATCAGGAACAATTGAGCTCACAATCGCCACCAGCACACACATGCCTGCCACTGGCCTCTCATGCCCTCAGGCACAAGCACCTCAAAATCACCACCAGTAGACTAGTGCCTGGCATGGCATATGACAACATCATGAACAATTCAGCTCACAATCACCACCAGCACACACATGCCTGGCACTGGCCTCTCGCCCTCAGACACAATGACCTCACAATAACCACCAGCAAAAAAAGCCTGCCACTGGCCTCTAACGCCCTAAGGCACAAGGACATCACAATCAACACCAGCACACACATGCCTGGCACTGGCCTCTGATGATGTCACGAACAACTGAGCTCACAATCACCACCAGCACACACATGCCTGCCACTGGCTTCTCACGCCCTCAGGCACAGCGACCTCACAATCACCACCAGCACACACATGCCTGCCACTGCCTTTTAACTCCCTCAGGTACAAGCACCTCACAATCACAACCAGAACACACCAGCCTGACACTGGCCTCTCATGCCTCCACGCACAACTGACCTCAAAATCACCACCAGCACACACATGCCTGCCACTGGCTCCTCATACCGTCATGCACAAGGACCTCACAGTCCCCCCCAGCACACACATGCCTGCCACTGGCCTCTGAAGACGTCATGAACAACTGAGCTCACAATCACCACCAGCACACACGTGCCTGCCACTGGCTTTTAACTCCCTACAGCACAAGGACCTCACAATCACCACCAGCACACACATGCCTGCCACTGGCCTCTCAACCCGTCACGCACAAGTACCTCACAGTCACCCCCAGCACACACATGCCTGGCACTGGCCTCTGAAGACGTAACGAACAACTGAGCTCACAATCACCACCAGCACACACATGCCTGCCACTGGCCTCTCATGCCCTCAGGCACAAGCACCTCAAAATCACCACCAGTAGACTAGTGCCTGGCATGGCATGTGACAACATCACGAACAACTGAGCTCACAATCACCACCAGCACACACATGCCTGCCACTGGCCTCTCGCCCTCAGACACAATGACCTCACAATAACCACCAGCAAAAAAAGCCTGCCACTGGCCTCTAACGCCCTAAGGCACAAGGACATCACAATCACCACCAGCACACACATGCCTGGCACTGGCCTCTGATGATGTCACGAACAACTGAGCTCACAATCACCACCAGCACACACATGCCTGCCACTGGCCTCTGAAGACGTCATGAACAACTGAGCTCACAATCACCACCAGAAGACACGTGCCTACCACTGGCTTTTAACTCCCTACGGCACAAGGACCTCACAATCACCACCAGCACACACATGCCTGCCACTGGCCTCTCAACCCGTCACGCACAAGTACCTCACAGTCACCCCCAGCACACACATGCCTGGCACTGGCCTCTCATGACGTCACGAGCAACTGAGCTCACAATCACCACCAGCACACACATGCCTGGCACCGGCCTCTGATGACATCAGGAACAATTGAGCTCACAATCACCACCAGCACACACATGCCTGCCACTGGCCTCTCATGCCCTCAGGCACAAGCACCTCAAAATCACCACCAGTAGACTAGTGCCTGGCATGGCATATGACAACATCATGAACAATTCAGCTCACAATCACCACCAGCACACACATGCCTGCCACTGGCCTCTCGCCCTCAGACACAATGACCTCACAATAACCACCAGCAAAAAAAGCCTGCCACTGGCCTCTAACGCCCTAAGGCACAAGGACATCACAATCAACACCAGCACACACATGCCTGGCACTGGCCTCTCGTGACGTCACGAACAACTGAGCTCACAATCACCACCAGCACACACATGCCTGCCACTAGCCTCTCATGACGTCACGAGCAACTGAGCTCACAATCACCACCAGCACACACATGCCTGCCACTGGCTTTTAACTCCCTCAGGTACAAGCACCTCACAATCACAACCAGAACACACCAGTCTGACACTGGCCTCTCATGCCTCCACGCACAACTGACCTCAAAATCACCACCAGCACACACATGCCTGCCACTGGCTCCTCATACCGTCATGCACAAGGACCTCACAGTCCTCCCCAGCACACACATGCCTGCCACTGGCCTCTGAAGACGTCATGAACAACTGAGCTCACAATCACCACCAGCAGACACGTGCCTGCCACTGGCTTTTAACTCCCTACAGCACAAGGACCTCACAATCACCACCAGCACACACATGCCTGCCACTGGCCTCTCAACCCGTCACGCACAAGTACCTCACAGTCACCCCCAGCACACACATGCCTGGCAATGGCCTCTGAAGACGTAACGAACAACTGAGCTCACAATCACCACCAGCACACACATGCCTGCCACTGGCCTCTCATGCCCTCAGGCACAAGCACCCCAAAATCACCACCAGTAGACTAGTGCCTGGCATGGCATGTGACAACATCACGAACAACTGAGCTCACAATCACCACCAGCACACACATGCCTGCCACTGGCCTCTCGCCCTCAGACACAATGACCTCACAATAACCACCAGCAAAAAAAGCCTGCCACTGGCCTCTAACGCCCTAAGGCACAAGGACCTCACAATCACCACCAGCACACACATGCCTGGCACTGGCCTCTGATGATGTCACGAACAACTGAGCTCACAATCACCACCAGCACACACATGCCTGCCACTGGCCTCTCATGACGTCACGAGCAACTGAGCTCACAATCACCACCAGCACACACATGCCTGCCACTAGCCTCTCATGACGTCACGAGCAACTGAGCTCACAATCACCACCAGCACACACATGCCTGCCACTGGCTTTTAACTCCCTCAGGTACAAGCACCTCACAATCACAACCAGAACACACCAGTCTGACACTGGCCTCTCATGCCTCCACGCACAACTGACCTCAAAATCACCACCAGCACACACATGCCTGCCACTGGCTCCTCATACCGTCATGCACAAGGACCTCACAGTCCCCCCCAGCACACACATGCCTGCCACTGGCCTCTGAAGACGTCATGAACAACTGAGCTCACAATCACCACCAGCAGACACGTGCCTGCCACTGGCTTTTAACTCCCTACAGCACAAGGACCTCACAATCACCACCAGCACACACATGCCTGCCACTGGCCTCTCAACCCGTCACGCACAAGTACCTCACAGTCACCCCCAGCACACACATGCCTTGCACTGGCCTCTGAAGACGTAACGAACAACTGAGCTCACAATCACCACCAGCACACACATGCCTGCCACTGGCCTCTGAAGACGTCATGAACAACTGAGCTCACAATCACCACCAGCAGACACGTGCCTGCCACTGGCTTTTAATTCCCTACAGCACAAGGACCTCACAATCACCACCAGCACACACATGCCTGCCACTGGCCTCTCAACCCGTCACGCACAAGTACCTCACAGTCACCCCCAGCACACACATGCCTGGCACTGGCCTCTGAAGACGTAACGAACAACTGAGCTCACAATCACCACCAGCACACACATGCCTGCCACTGGCCTCTCATGCCCTCAGGCACAAGCACCTCAAAATCACCACCAGCAGACTAGTGCCTGGCATGGCATGTGACAACATCACGAACAACTGAGCTCACAATCACCACCAGCACACACATGCCTGCCACTGGCCTCTCGCCCTCAGACACAATGACCTCACAATAACCACCAGCAAAAAAAGCCTGCCACTGGCCTCTAACGCCCTAAGGCACAAGGACATCACAATCACCACCAGCACACACATGCCTGGCACTGGCCTCTGATGATGTCACGAACAACTGAGCTCACAATCACCACCAGCACACACATGCCTGCCACTGGCCTCTGAAGACGTCATGAACAACTGAGCTCACAATCACCACCAGCACACACGTGCCTGCCACTGGCTTTTAACTCCCTACGGCACAAGGACCTCACAATCACCACCAGCACACACATGCCTGCCACTGGCCTCTCAACCCGTCACGCACAAGTACCTCACAGTCACCCCCAGCACACACATGCCTGGCACTGGCCTCTCATGACGTCACGAGCAACTGAGCTCACAATCACCACCAGCACACACATGCCTGGCACCGGCCTCTGATGACATCAGGAACAATTGAGCTCACAATCACCACCAGCACACACATGCCTGCCACTGGCCTCTCATGCCCTCAGGCACAAGCACCTCAAAATCACCACCAGTAGACTAGTGCCTGGCATGGCATATGACAACATCATGAACAACTGAGCTCACAATCACCACCAGCACACACATGCCTGGCACTGGCCTCTCGCCCTCAGACACAATGACCTCACAATAACCACCAGCAAAAAAAGCCTGCCACTGGCCTCTAACGCCCTAAGGCACAAGGACATCACAATCAACACCAGCACACACATGCCTGGCACTGGCCTCTGATGATGTCACGAACAACTGAGCTCACAATCACCACCAGCACACACATGCCTGCCACTGGTCTCTCATGACGTCACGAGCAACTGAGCTCACAATCACCACCAGCACACACATGCCTGCCACTGGCTTTTAACTCCCTCAGGTACAAGCACCTCACAATCACAACCAGAACACACCAGCCTGACACTGGCCTCTCATGCCTCCACGCACAACTGACCTCAAAATCACCACCAGCACACACATGCCTGCCACTGGCTCCTCATACCGTCATGCACAAGGACCTCACAGTCCCCCCCAGCACACACATGCCTGCCACTGGCCTCTGAAGACGTCATGAACAACTGAGCTCACAATCACCACCAGCAGACACGTGCCTGCCACTGGCTTTTAACTCCCTACAGCACAAGGACCTCACAATCACCACCAACAGACACATGCCTGGCACTGGCCTCTCAACCCGTCACGCACAAGTACCTCACAGTCACCCCCAGCACACACATGCCTGGCAATGGCCTCTGAAGACGTAACGAACAACTGAGCTCACAATCACCACCAGCACACACATGCCTGGCAATGGCCTCTCATGCTCTCAGGCACAAGGACCTGAAAATCACCACCAGTAGACTAGTGCCTGGCATGGCATGTGACAACATCACGAACAACTGAGCTCACAATCACCACCAGCACACACATGCCTGCCACTGGCCTCTCGCCCTCAGACACAATGACCTCACAATAACCACCAGCAAAAAAAGCCTGCCACTGGCCTCTAACGCCCTAAGGCACAAGGACCTCACAATCACCACCAGCACACACATGCCTGCCACTGGCCTCTGATGATGTCACCAACAACTGAGCTCACAATCACCACCAGCACACACATGCCTGCCACTGGCCTCTCATGACGTCACGAGCAACTGAGCTCACAATCACCACCAGCACACACATGCCTGCCACTAGCCTCTCATGACGTCACGAGCAACTGAGCTCACAATCACCACCAGCACACACATGCCTGCCACTGGCTTTTAACTCCCTCAGGTACAAGCACCTCACAATCACAACCAGAACACACCAGTCTGACACTGGCCTCTCATGCCTCCACGCACAACTGACCTCAAAATCACCACCAGCACACACATGCCTGCCACTGGCTCCTCATACCATCATGCACAAGGACCTCACAGTCCCCCCCAGCACACACATGCCTGCCACTGGCCTCTGAAGACGTCATGAACAACTGAGCTCACAATCACCACCAGCAGACACGTGCCTGCCACTGGCTTTTAACTCCCTACAGCACAAGGACCTCACAATCACCACCAGCACACACATGCCTGGCACTGGCCTCTCAACCCGTCACGCACAAGTACCTCACAGTCACCCCCAGCACACACATGCCTTGCACTGGCCTCTGAAGACGTAACGAACAACTGAGCTCACAATCACCACCAGCACACACATGCCTGCCACTGGCCTCTGAAGACGTCATGAACAACTGAGCTCACAATCACCACCAGCAGACACGTGCCTGCCACTGGCTTTTAATTCCCTACAGCACAAGGACCTCACAATCACCACCAGCACACACATGCCTGCCACTGGCTCCTCATACCGTCATGCACAAGGACCTCACAGTCCCCCCCAGCACACACATGCCTGGCACTGGCCTCTGAAGACGTAACGAACAACTGAGCTCACAATCACCACCAGCACACACATGCCTGCCACTGGCCTCTCATGCCCTCAGGCACAAGCACCTCAAAATCACCACCAGCAGACTAGTGCCTGGCATGGCATGTGACAACATCACGAACAACTGAGCTCACAATCACCACCAGCACACACATGCCTGCCACTGGCCTCTCGCCCTCAGACACAATGACCTCACAATAACCACCAGCAAAAAAAGCCTGCCACTGGCCTCTAACGCCCTAAGGCACAAGGACATCACAATCACCACCAGCACACACATGCCTGGCACTGGCCTCTGATGATGTCACGAACAACTGAGCTCACAATCACCACCAGCACACACATGCCTGCCACTGGCCTCTGAAGACGTCATGAACAACTGAGCTCACAATCACCACCAGCAGACACGTGCCTACCACTGGCTTTTAACTCCCTACGGCACAAGGACCTCACAATCACCACCAGCACACACATGCCTGGCACTGGCCTCTCAACCCGTCACGCACAAGTACCTCACAGTCACCCCCAGCACACACATGCCTGGCACTGGCCTCTCATGACGTCACGAGCAACTGAGCTCACAATCACCACCAGCACACACATGCCTGGCACCGGCCTCTGATGACATCAGGAACAATTGAGCTCACAATCGCCACCAGCACACACATGCCTGCCACTGGCCTCTCATGCCCTCAGGCACAAGCACCTCAAAATCACCACCAGTAGACTAGTGCCTGGCATGGCATATGACAACATCATGAACAACTGAGCTCACAATCACCACCAGCACACACATGCCTGGCACTGGCCTTTCGCCCTCAAACACAATGACCTCACAATAACCACCAGCAAAAAAAGCCTGGCACTGGCCTCTAACGCCCTAAGGCACAAGGACATCACAATCAACACCAGCACACACATGCCTGGCACTGGCCTCTGATGATGTCACGAACAACTGAGCTCACAATCAACACCAGCACACACATGCCTGCCACTAGCCTCTCATGACGTCACGAGCAACTGAGCTCACAATCACCACCAGCACACACATGCCTGCCACTGGCTTTTAACTCCCTCAGGTACAAGCACCTCACAATCACAACCAGAACACACCAGTCTGACACTGGCCTCTCATGCCTCCACGCACAACTGACCTCAAAATCACCACCAGCACACACATGCCTGCCACTGGCTCCTCATACCGTCATGCACAAGGACCTCACAGTCCCCCCCAGCACACACATGCCTGCCACTGGCCTCTGAAGACGTCATGAACAACTGAGCTCACAATCACCACCAGCAGACACGTGCCTGCCACTGGCTTTTAACTCCCTACAGCACAAGGACCTCACAATCACCACCAGCACACACATGCCTGGCACTGGCCTCTCAACCCGTCACGCACAAGTACCTCACAGTCACCCCCAGCACACACATGCCTGGCACTGGCCTCTGAAGACGTAACGAACAACTGAGCTCACAATCACCACCAGCACACACATGCCTGCCACTGGCCTCTCATGCCCTCAGGCACAAGCACCCCAAAATCACCACCAGTAGACTAGTGCCTGGCATGGCATGTGACAACATCACGAACAACTGAGCTCACAATCACCACCAGCACACACATGCCTGCCACTGGCCTCTCGCCCTCAGACACAATGACCTCACAATAACCACCAGCAAAAAAAGCCTGCCACTGGCCTCTAACGCCCTAAGGCACAAGGACCTCACAATCACCACCAGCACACACATGCCTGGCACTGGCCTCTGATGATGTCACGAACAACTGAGCTCACAATCACCACCAGCACACACATGCCTGCCACTGGCCTCTCATGACGTCACGAGCAACTGAGCTCACAATCACCACCAGCACACACATGCCTGCCACTGGCTTCTCACGCCCTCAGGCACAGCGACCTCACAATCACCACCAGCACACACATGCCTGCCACTGGCTTTTAACTCCCTCAGGTACAAGCACCTCACAATCACAACCAGAACACACCAGTCTGACACTGGCCTCTCATGCCTCCACGCACAACTGAGCTCACAATCACCACCAGCACACACATGCCTGCCACTGGCTCCTCATACCGTCATGCACAAGGACCTCACAGTCCCCCCCAGCACACACATGCCTGCCACTGGCCTCTGAAGACGTCATGAACAACTGAGCTCACAATCACCACCAGCACACACGTGCCTGCCACTGGCTTTTAACTCCCTACAGCACAAGGACCTCACAATCACCACCAGCACACACATGCCTGCCACTGGCCTCTCAACCCGTCACGCACAAGTACCTCACAGTCACCCCCAGCACACACATGCCTGGCACTGGCCTCTGAAGACGTAACGAACAACTGAGCTCACAATCACCACCAGCACACACATGCCTGCCACTGGCCTCTCATGCCCTCAGGCACAAGCACCTCAAAATCACCACCAGTAGACTAGTGCCTGGCATGGCATGTGACAACATCACGAACAACTGAGCTCACAATCACCACCAGCACACACATGCCTGCCACTGGCCTCTCGCCCTCAGACACAATGACCTCACAATAACCACCAGCAAAAAAAGCCTGCCACTGGCCTCTAACGCCCGAAGGCACAAGGACCTCACAATCACCACCAGCACACACATGCCTGGCACTGGCTTCTGATGATGTCACGAACAACTGAGCTCACAATCACCACCAGCACACACATGCCGGCCACTGGCCTCTCGTGACGTCACGAGCAACTGAGCTCACAATCACCACCAGCACACACATGCCTGCCACTGGCTTCTCACGCCCTCAGGCACAGCGACCTCACAATCACCACCAGCACACACATGCCTGCCACTGGCTTTTAACTCCCTAAGGCACAAGGACCTCAAAATCACAACCAGAACACACAAGTCTGACACTGGCCTCTCATGCCTCCACGCACAACTGACCTCAAAATCACCACCAGCACACACATGCCTGCCACTGGCTCCTCATACCGTCATGCACAAGGACCTCACAGTCCCCCCCAGCACACACATGCCTGCCACTGGCCTCTGAAGACGTCATGAACAACTGAGCTCACAATCACCACCAGCAGACACGTGCCTGCCACTGGCTTTTAACTCCCTACGGCACAAGGACCTCACAATCACCACCAGCACACACATGCCTGGCACTGGCCTCTCAACCCGTCACGCACAAGTACCTCACAGTCACCCCCAGCACACACATGCCTGGCACTGGCCTCTGAAGACGTAACGAACAACTGAGCTCACAATCACCACCAGCACACACATGCCTGCCACTGGCCTCTCATGCCCTCAGGCACAAGCACCTCAAAATCACCACCAGTAGACTAGTGCCTGGCATGGCATGTGACAACATCACGAACAACTGAGCTCACAATCACCACCAGCACACACATGCCTGCCACTGGCCTCTCGCCCTCAGACACAATGACCTCACAATAACCACCAGCAAAAAAAGCCTGCCACTGGCCTCTAACGCCCTAAGGCACAAGGACATCACAATCACCACCAGCACACACATGCCTGGCACTGGCCTCTGATGATGTCACGAACAACTGAGCTCACAATCACCACCAGCACACACATGCCTGCCACTGGCCTCTGAAGACGTCATGAACAACTGAGCTCACAATCACCACCAGAAGACACGTGCCTACCACTGGCTTTTAACTCCCTACGGCACAAGGACCTCACAATCACCACCAGCACACACATGCCTGGCACTGGCCTCTCAACCCGTCACGCACAAGTACCTCACAGTCACCCCCAGCACACACATGCCTGGCACCGGCCTCTGATGACATCAGGAACAATTGAGCTCACAATCACCACCAGCACACACATGCCTGCCACTGGCCTCTCATGCCCTCAGGCACAAGCACCTCAAAATCACCACCAGTAGACTAGTGCCTGGCATGGCATATGACAACATCATGAACAATTCAGCTCACAATCACCACCAGCACACACATGCCTGGCACTGGCCTCTCGCCCTCAGACACAATGACCTCACAATAACCACCAGCAAAAAAAGCCTGCCACTGGCCTCTAACGCCCTAAGGCACAAGGACATCACAATCAACACCAGCACACACATGCCTGGCACTGGCCTCTGATGATGTCACGAACAACTGAGCTCACAATCACCACCAGCACACACATGCCTGCCACTAGCCTCTCATGACGTCACGAGCAACTGAGCTCACAATCACCACCAGCACACACATGCCTGCCACTGGCTTTTAACTCCCTCAGGTACAAGCACCTCACAATCACAACCAGAACACACCAGTCTGACACTGGCCTCTCATGCCTCCACGCACAACTGACCTCAAAATCACCACCAGCACACACATGCCTGCCACTGGCTCCTCATACCGTCATGCACAAGGACCTCACAGTCCTCCCCAGCACACACATGCCTGCCACTGGCCTCTGAAGACGTCATGAACAACTGAGCTCACAATCACCACCAGCAGACACGTGCCTGCCACTGGCTTTTAACTCCCTACAGCACAAGGACCTCACAATCACCACCAGCACACACATGCCTGGCACTGGCCTCTCAACCCGTCACGCACAAGTACCTCACAGTCACCCCCAGCACACACATGCCTGGCAATGGCCTCTGAAGACGTAACGAACAACTGAGCTCACAATCACCACCAGCACACACATGCCTGACACTGGCCTCTCATGCCCTCAGGCACAAGCACCCCAAAATCACCACCAGTAGACTAGTGCCTGGCATGGCATGTGACAACATCACGAACAACTGAGCTCACAATCACCACCAGCACACACATGCCTGCCACTGGCCTCTCGCCCTCAGACACAATGACCTCACAATAACCACCAGCAAAAAAAGCCTGCCACTGGCCTCTAACGCCCTAAGGCACAAGGACCTCACAATCACCACCAGCACACACATGCCTGGCACTGGCCTCTGATGATGTCACGAACAACTGAGCTCACAATCACCACCAGCACACACATGCCTGCCACTGGCCTCTCATGACGTCACGAGCAACTGAGCTCACAATCACCACCAGCACACACATGCCTGCCACTAGCCTCTCATGACGTCACGAGCAACTGAGCTCACAATCACCACCAGCACACACATGCCTGCCACTGGCTTTTAACTCCCTCAGGTACAAGCACCTCACAATCACAACCAGAACACACCAGTCTGACACTGGCCTCTCATGCCTCCACGCACAACTGACCTCAAAATCACCACCAGCACACACATGCCTGCCACTGGCTCCTCATACCGTCATGCACAAGGACCTCACAGTCCCCCCCAGCACACACATGCCTGCCACTGGCCTCTGAAGACGTCATGAACAACTGAGCTCACAATCACCACCAGCAGACACGTGCCTGCCACTGGCTTTTAACTCCCTACAGCACAAGGACCTCACAATCACCACCAGCACACACATGCCTGGCACTGGCCTCTCAACCCGTCACGCACAAGTACCTCACAGTCACCCCCAGCACACACATGCCTTGCACTGGCCTCTGAAGACGTAACGAACAACTGAGCTCACAATCACCACCAGCACACACATGCCTGCCACTGGCCTCTGAAGACGTCATGAACAACTGAGCTCACAATCACCACCAGCAGACACGTGCCTGCCACTGGCTTTTAATTCCCTACAGCACAAGGACCTCACAATCACCACCAGCACACACATGCCTGGCACTGGCCTCTCAACCCGTCACGCACAAGTACCTCACAGTCACCCCCAGCACACACATGCCTGCCACGGGCCTCTCATGACGTCACGAACAACTGAGCTCACAATCACCACCAGCACACACATGCCTGCCACTGGCCTCTCATGCCCTCAGGCACAAGCACCTCAAAATCACCACCAGCAGACTAGTGCCTGGCATGGCATGTGACAACATCACGAACAACTGAGCTCACAATCACCACCAGCACACACATGCCTGCCACTGGCCTCTCGCCCTCAGACACAATGACCTCACAATAACCACCAGCAAAAAAAGCCTGCCACTGGCCTCTAACGCCCTAAGGCACAAGGACATCACAATCACCACCAGCACACACATGCCTGGCACTGGCCTCTGATGATGTCACGAACAACTGAGCTCACAATCACCACCAGCACACACATGCCTGCCACTGGCCTCTGAAGACGTCATGAACAACTGAGCTCACAATCACCACCAGAAGACACGTGCCTACCACTGGCTTTTAACTCCCTACGGCACAAGGACCTCACAATCACCACCAGCACACACATGCCTGCCACTGGCCTCTCAACCCGTCACGCACAAGTACCTCACAGTCACCCCCAGCACACACATGCCTGGCACTGGCCTCTCATGACGTCACGAGCAACTGAGCTCACAATCACCACCAGCACACACATGCCTGGCACCGGCCTCTGATGACATCAGGAACAATTGAGCTCACAATCACCACCAGCACACACATGCCTGCCACTGGCCTCTCATGCCCTCAGGCACAAGCACCTCAAAATCACCACCAGTAGACTAGTGCCTGGCATGGCATATGACAACATCATGAACAATTCAGCTCACAATCACCACCAGCACACACATGCCTGGCACTGGCCTCTCGCCCTCAGACACAATGACCTCACAATAACCACCAGCAAAAAAAGCCTGCCACTGGCCTCTAACGCCCTAAGGCACAAGGACATCACAATCAACACCAGCACACACATGCCTGGCACTGGCCTCTGATGATGTCACGAACAACTGAGCTCACAATCACCACCAGCACACACATGCCTGCCACTAGCCTCTCATGACGTCACGAGCAACTGAGCTCACAATCACCACCAGCACACACATGCCTGCCACTGGCTTTTAACTCCCTCAGGTACAAGCACCTCACAATCACAACCAGAACACACCAGTCTGACACTGGCCTCTCATGCCTCCACGCACAACTGACCTCAAAATCACCACCAGCACACACATGCCTGCCACTGGCTCCTCATACCGTCATGCACAAGGACCTCACAGTCCCCCCCAGCACACACATGCCTGCCACTGGCCTCTGAAGACGTCATGAACAACTGAGCTCACAATCACCACCAGCAGACACGTGCCTGCCACTGGCTTTTAACTCCCTACAGCACAAGGACCTCACAATCACCACCAGCACACACATGCCTGGCACTGGCCTCTCAACCCGTCACGCACAAGTACCTCACAGTCACCCCCAGCACACACATGCCTTGCACTGGCCTCTGAAGACGTAACGAACAACTGAGCTCACAATCACCACCAGCACACACATGCCTGCCACTGGCCTCTGAAGACGTCATGAACAACTGAGCTCACAATCACCACCAGCAGACACGTGCCTGCCACTGGCTTTTAATTCCCTACAGCACAAGGACCTCACAATCACCACCAGCACACACATGCCTGGCACTGGCCTCTCAACCCGTCACGCACAAGTACCTCACAGTCACCCCCAGCACACACATGCCTGGCACTGGCCTCTGAAGACGTAACGAACAACTGAGCTCACAATCACCACCAGCACACACATGCCTGCCACTGGCCTCTCATGCCCTCAGGCACAAGCACCTCAAAATCACCACCAGCAGACTAGTGCCTGGCATGGCATGTGACAACATCACGAACAACTGAGCTCACAATCACCACCAGCACACACATGCCTGCCACTGGCCTCTCGCCCTCAGACACAATGACCTCACAATAACCACCAGCAAAAAAAGCCTGCCACTGGCCTCTAACGCCCTAAGGCACAAGGACATCACAATCACCACCAGCACACACATGCCTGGCACTGGCCTCTGATGATGTCACGAACAACTGAGCTCACAATCACCACCAGCACACACATGCCTGCCACTGGCCTCTGAAGACGTCATGAACAACTGAGCTCACAATCACCACCAGAAGACACGTGCCTACCACTGGCTTTTAACTCCCTACGGCACAAGGACCTCACAATCACCACCAGCACACACATGCCTGCCACTGGCCTCTCAACCCGTCACGCACAAGTACCTCACAGTCACCCCCAGCACACACATGCCTGGCACTGGCCTCTCATGACGTCACGAGCAACTGAGCTCACAATCACCACCAGCACACACATGCCTGGCACCGGCCTCTGATGACATCAGGAACAATTGAGCTCACAATCACCACCAGCACACACATGCCTGCCACTGGCCTCTCATGCCCTCAGGCACAAGCACCTCAAAATCACCACCAGTAGACTAGTGCCTGGCATGGCATGTGACAACATCACGAACAACTGAGCTCACAATCACCACCAGCACACACATGCCTGCCACTGGCCTCTCGCCCTCAGACACAATGACCTCACAATAACCACCAGCAAAAAAAGCCTGCCACTGGCCTCTAACGCCCTAAGGCACAAGGACATCACAATCACCACCAGCACACACATGCCTGGCACTGGCCTCTGATGATGTCACGAACAACTGAGCTCACAATCACCACCAGCACACACATGCCTGCCACTAGCCTCTCATGACGTCACGAGCAACTGAGCTCACAATCACCACCAGCACACACATGCCTGCCACTGGCTTTTAACTCCCTCAGGTACAAGCACCTCACAATCACAACCAGAACACACCAGTCTGACACTGGCCTCTCATGCCTCCACGCACAACTGACCTCAAAATCACCACCAGCACACACATGCCTGCCACTGGCTCCTCATACCGTCATGCACAAGGACCTCACAGTCCTCCCCAGCACACACATGCCTGCCACTGGCCTCTGAAGACGTCATGAACAACTGAGCTCACAATCACCACCAGCACACACGTGCCTGCCACTGGCTTTTAACTCCCTACAGCACAAGGACCTCACAATCACCACCAGCACACACATGCCTGCCACTGGCCTCTCAACCCGTCACGCACAAGTACCTCACAGTCACCCCCAGCACACACATGCCTGGCAATGGCCTCTGAAGACGTAACGAACAACTGAGCTCACAATCACCACCAGCACACACATGCCTGCCACTGGCCTCTCATGCCCTCAGGCACAAGCACCTCAAAATCACCACCAGTAGACTAGTGCCTGGCATGGCATGTGACAACATCACGAACAACTGAGCTCACAATCACCACCAGCACACACATGCCTGCCACTGGCCTCTCGCCCTCAGACACAATGACCTCACAATAACCACCAGCAAAAAAAGCCTGCCACTGGCCTCTAACGCCCTAAGGCACAAGGACCTCACAATCACCACCAGCACACACATGCCTGGCACTGGCCTCTGATGATGTCACGAACAACTGAGCTCACAATCACCACCAGCACACACATGCCTGCCACTGGCCTCTCATGACGTCACGAGCAACTGAGCTCACAATCACCACCAGCACACACATGCCTGCCACTAGCCTCTCATGACGTCACGAGCAACTGAGCTCACAATCACCACCAGCACACACATGCCTGCCACTGGCTTTTAACTCCCTCAGGTACAAGCACCTCACAATCACAACCAGAACACACCAGTCTGACACTGGCCTCTCATGCCTCCACGCACAACTGACCTCAAAATCACCACCAGCACACACATGCCTGCCACTGGCTCCTCATACCATCATGCACAAGGACCTCACAGTCCCCCCCAGCACACACATGCCTGCCACTGGCCTCTGAAGACGTCATGAACAACTGAGCTCACAATCACCACCAGCAGACACGTGCCTGCCACTGGCTTTTAACTCCCTACAGCACAAGGACCTCACAATCACCACCAGCACACACATGCCTGGCACTGGCCTCTCAACCCGTCACGCACAAGTACCTCACAGTCACCCCCAGCACACACATGCCTTGCACTGGCCTCTGAAGACGTAACGAACAACTGAGCTCACAATCACCACCAGCACACACATGCCTGCCACTGGCCTCTGAAGACGTCATGAACAACTGAGCTCACAATCACCACCAGCAGACACGTGCCTGCCACTGGCTTTTAATTCCCTACAGCACAAGGACCTCACAATCACCACCAGCACACACATGCCTGCCACTGGCCTCTCAACCCGTCACGCACAAGTACCTCACAGTCACCCCCAGCACACACATGCCTGGCACTGGCCTCTGAAGACGTAACGAACAACTGAGCTCACAATCACCACCAGCACACACATGCCTGCCACTGGCCTCTCATGCCCTCAGGCACAAGCACCTCAAAATCACCACCAGCAGACTAGTGCCTGGCATGGCATGTGACAACATCACGAACAACTGAGCTCACAATCACCACCAGCACACACATGCCTGCCACTGGCCTCTCGCCCTCAGACACAATGACCTCACAATAACCACCAGCAAAAAAAGCCTGCCACTGGCCTCTAACGCCCTAAGGCACAAGGACATCAAAATCAACACCAGCACACACATGCCTGGCACTGGCCTCTGATGATGTCACGAACAACTGAGATCACAATCACCACCAGCACACACATGCCTGCCACTGGCCTCTGAAGACGTCATGAACAACTGAGCTCACAATCACCACCAGCAGACACGTGCCTACCACTGGCTTTTAACTCCCTACGGCACAAGGACCTCACAATCACCACCAGCACACACATGCCTGCCACTGGCCTCTCAACCCGTCACGCACAAGTACCTCACAGTCACCCCCAGCACACACATGCCTGGCACTGGCCTCTCATGACGTCACGAGCAACTGAGCTCACAATCACCACCAGCACACACATGCCTGGCACCGGCCTCTGATGACATCAGGAACAATTGAGCTCACAATCGCCACCAGCACACACATGCCTGCCACTGGCCTCTCATGCCCTCAGGCACAAGCACCTCAAAATCACCACCAGTAGACTAGTGCCTGGCATGGCATATGACAACATCATGAACAACTGAGCTCACAATCACCACCAGCACACACATGCCTGGCACTGGCCTTTCGCCCTCAAACACAATGACCTCACAATAACCACCAGCAAAAAAAGCCTGGCACTGGCCTCTAACGCCCTAAGGCACAAGGACATCACAATCAACACCAGCACACACATGCCTGGCACTGGCCTCTGATGATGTCACGAACAACTGAGCTCACAATCACCACCAGCACACACATGCCTGCCACTAGCCTCTCATGACGTCACGAGCAACTGAGCTCACAATCACCACCAGCACACACATGCCTGCCACTGGCTTTTAACTCCCTCAGGTACAAGCACCTCACAATCACAACCAGAACACACCAGTCTGACACTGGCCTCTCATGCCTCCACGCACAACTGACCTCAAAATCACCACCAGCACACACATGCCTGCCACTGGCTCCTCATACCGTCATGCACAAGGACCTCACAGTCCCCCCCAGCACACACATGCCTGCCACTGGCCTCTGAAGACGTCATGAACAACTGAGCTCACAATCACCACCAGCAGACACGTGCCTGCCACTGGCTTTTAACTCCCTACAGCACAAGGACCTCACAATCACCACCAGCACACACATGCCTGGCACTGGCCTCTCAACCCGTCACGCACAAGTACCTCACAGTCACCCCCAGCACACACATGCCTGGAACTGGCCTCTGAAGACGTAACGAACAACTGAGCTCACAATCACCACCAGCACACACATGCCTGCCACTGGCCTCTCATGCCCTCAGGCACAAGCACCCCAAAATCACCACCAGTAGACTAGTGCCTGGCATGGCATGTGACAACATCACGAACAACTGAGCTCACAATCACCACCAGCACACACATGCCTGCCACTGGCCTCTCGCCCTCAGACACAATGACCTCACAATAACCACCAGCAAAAAAAGCCTGCCACTGGCCTCTAACGCCCTAAGGCACAAGGACCTCACAATCACCACCAGCACACACATGCCTGCCTCTGGCCTCTGATGATGTCACGAACAACTGAGCTCACAATCACCACCAGCACACACATGCCTGCCACTGGCCTCTCATGACGTCACGAGCAACTGAGCTCACAATCACCACCAGCACACACATGCCTGCCACTGGCTTCTCACGCCCTCAGGCACAGCGACCTCACAATCACCACCAGCACACACATGCCTGCCACTGGCTTTTAACTCCCTCAGGTACAAGCACCTCACAATCACAACCAGAACACACCAGTCTGACACTGGCCTCTCATGCCTCCACGCACAACTGAGCTCACAATCACCACCAGCACACACATGCCTGCCACTGGCTCCTCATACCGTCATGCACAAGGACCTCACAGTCCCCCCCAGCACACACATGCCTGCCACTGGCCTCTGAAGACGTCATGAACAACTGAGCTCACAATCACCACCAGCACACACGTGCCTGCCACTGGCTTTTAACTCCCTACAGCACAAGGACCTCACAATCACCACCAGCACACACATGCCTGGCACTGGCCTCTCAACCCGTCACGCACAAGTACCTCACAGTCACCCCCAGCACACACATGCCTGGCACTGGCCTCTGAAGACGTAACGAACAACTGAGCTCACAATCACCACCAGCACACACATGCCTGCCACTGGCCTCTCATGCCCTCAGGCACAAGCACCTCAAAATCACCACCAGTAGACTAGTGCCTGGCATGGCATGTGACAACATCACGAACAACTGAGCTCACAATCACCACCAGCACACACATGCCTGCCACTGGCCTCTCGCCCTCAGACACAATGACCTCACAATAACCACCAGCAAAAAAAGCCTGCCACTGGCCTCTAACGCCCGAAGGCACAAGGACCTCACAATCACCACCAGCACACACATGCCTGGCACTGGCCTCTGATGATGTCACGAACAACTGAGCTCACAATCACCACCAGCACACACATGCCGGCCACTGGCCTCTCGTGACGTCACGAGCAACTGAGCTCACAATCACCACCAGCACACACATGCCTGCCACTGGCTTCTCACGCCCTCAGGCACAGCGACCTCACAATCACCACCAGCACACACATGCCTGCCACTGGCTTTTAACTCCCTAAGGCACAAGGACCTCAAAATCACAACCAGAACACACAAGTCTGACACTGGCCTCTCATGCCTCCACGCACAACTGACCTCAAAATCACCACCAGCACACACATGCCTGCCACTGGCTCCTCATACCGTCATGCACAAGGACCGCACAGTCCCCCCCAGCACACACATGCCTGCCACTGGCCTCTGAAGACGTCATGAACAACTGAGCTCACAATCACCACCAGCAGACACATGCCTGGCACTGGCCTCTCAACCCGTCACGCACAAGTACCTCACAGTCACCCCCAGCACACGCATGCCTGGCACTGGCCTCTCATGACGTCACGAGCAACTGAGCTCACAATCACCACCAGCACACACATGCCTGGCACCGGCCTCTGATGACATCAGGAACAATTGAGCTCACAATCACCACCAGCACACACTGCCTGCCACTGGCCTCTCATGCCCTCAGATACAATGACCTCACAATAACCACCAGCAAAAAAAGCCTGGCACTGGCCTCTAACGCCCTAAGGCACAAGGACCTCACAATCACCACCAGCACACACATGCCTGCCACTAGCCTCTCATGACGTCACGAGCAACTGAGCTCACAATCACCACCAGCACACACATGCCTGCCACTGGCTTTTAACTCCCTCAGGTACAAGCACCTCACAATCACAACCAGAACACACCAGTCTGACACTGGCCTCTCATGCCTCCACGCACAACTGACCTCAAAATCACCACCAGCACACACATGCCTGCCACTGGCTCCTCATACCGTCATGCACAAGGACCTCACAGTCCCCCCCAGCACACACATGCCTGCCACTGGCCTCTGAAGACGTCATGAACAACTGAGATCACAATCACCACCAGAAGACACGTGCCTACCACTGGCTTTTAACTCCCTACGGCACAAGGACCTCACAATCACCACCAGCACACACATGCCTGGCACTGGCCTCTCAACCCGTCACGCACAAGTACCTCACAGTCACCCCCAGCACACACATGCCTTGCACTGGCCTCTCATGACGTCACGAGCAACTGAGCTCACAATCACCACCAGCACACACATGCCTGGCACCGGCCTCTGATGACATCAGGAACAATTGAGCTCACAATCGCCACCAGCACACACATGCCTGCCACTGGCCTCTCATGCCCTCAGGCACAAGCACCTCAAAATCACCACCAGTAGACTAGTGCCTGGCATGGCATATGACAACATCATGAACAACTGAGCTCACAATCACCACCAGCACACACATGCCTGGCACTGGCCTTTCGCCCTCAAACACAATGACCTCACAATAACCACCAGCAAAAAAAGCCTGGCACTGGCCTCTAACGCCCTAAGGCACAAGGACCTCACAATCACCACCAGCACACACATGCCTGGCACTGGCCTCTGATGATGTCACGAACAACTGAGCTCACAATCACCACCAGCACACACATGCCTGCCACTAGCCTCTCATGACGTCACGAGCAACTGAGCTCACAATCACCACCAGCACACACATGCCTGCCACTGGCTTTTAACTCCCTCAGGTACAAGCACCTCACAATCACAACCAGAACACACCAGTCTGACACTGGCCTCTCATGCCTCCACGCACAACTGACCTCAAAATCACCACCAGCACACACATGCCTGCCACTGGCTCCTCATACCGTCATGCACAAGGACCTCACAGTCCCCCCCAGCACACACATGCCTGCCACTGGCCTCTGAAGACGTCATGAACAACTGAGCTCACAATCACCACCAGCAGACACGTGCCTGCCACTGGCTTTTAACTCCCTACAGCACAAGGACCTCACAATCACCACCAGCACACACATGCCTGGCACTGGCCTCTCAACCCGTCACGCACAAGTACCTCACAGTCACCCCCAGCACACACATGCCTGGCACTGGCCTCTGAAGACGTAACGAACAACTGAGCTCACAATCACCACCAGCACACACATGCCTGCCACTGGCCTCTCATGCCCTCAGGCACAAGCACCCCAAAATCACCACCAGTAGACTAGTGCCTGGCATGGCATGTGACAACATCACGAACAACTGAGCTCACAATCACCACCAGCACACACATGCCTGCCACTGGCCTCTCGCCCTCAGACACAATGACCTCACAATAACCACCAGCAAAAAAAGCCTGCCACTGGCCTCTAACGCCCTAAGGCACAAGGACCTCACAATCACCACCAGCACACACATGCCTGCCTCTGGCCTCTGATGATGTCACGAACAACTGAGCTCACAATCACCACCAGCACACACATGCCTGCCACTGGCCTCTCATGACGTCACGAGCAACTGAGCTCACAATCACCACCAGCACACACATGCCTGCCACTGGCTTCTCACGCCCTCAGGCACAGCGACCTCACAATCACCACCAGCACACACATGCCTGCCACTGGCTTTTAACTCCCTCAGGTACAAGCACCTCACAATCACAACCAGAACACACCAGTCTGACACTGGCCTCTCATGCCTCCACGCACAACTGAGCTCACAATCACCACCAGCACACACATGCCTGCCACTGGCTCCTCATACCGTCATGCACAAGGACCTCACAGTCCCCCCCAGCACACACATGCCTGCCACTGGCCTCTGAAGACGTCATGAACAACTGAGCTCACAATCACCACCAGCACACACGTGCCTGCCACTGGATTTTAACTCCCTACAGCACAAGGACCTCACAATCACCACCAGCACACACATGCCTGCCACTGGCCTCTCAACCCGTCACGCACAAGTACCTCACAGTCACCCCCAGCACACACATGCCTGGCACTGGCCTCTGAAGACGTAACGAACAACTGAGCTCACAATCACCACCAGCACACACATGCCTGCCACTGGCCTCTCATGCCCTCAGGCACAAGCACCTCAAAATCACCACCAGTAGACTAGTGCCTGGCATGGCATGTGACAACATCACGAACAACTGAGCTCACAATCACCACCAGCACACACATGCCTGCCACTGGCCTCTCGCCCTCAGACACAATGACCTCACAATAACCACCAGCAAAAAAAGCCTGCCACTGGCCTCTAACGCCCGAAGGCACAAGGACCTCACAATCACCACCAGCACACACATGCCTGGCACTGGCCTCTGATGATGTCACGAACAACTGAGCTCACAATCACCACCAGCACACACATGCCGGCCACTGGCCTCTCATGACGTCACGAGCAACTGAGCTCACAATCACCACCAGCACACACATGCCTGCCACTGGCCTCTCATGCCCTCAGGCACAGCGACCTCACAATCACCACCAGCACACACATGCCTGCCACTGGCTTTTAACTCCCTAAGGCACAAGGACCTCAAAATCACAACCAGAACACACAAGTCTGACACTGGCCTCTCATGCCTCCACGCACAACTGACCTCAAAATCACCACCAGTACACACATGCCTGCCACTGGCTCCTCATACCGTCATGCACAAGGACCTCACAGTCCCCCCCAGCACACACATGCCTGCCACTGGCCTCTGAAGACGTCATGAACAACTGAGCTCACAATCACCACCAGCAGACACGTGCCTGCCACTGGCTTTTAACTCCCTACAGCACAAGGACCTCACAATCACCACCAGCAGACACATGCCTGGCACTGGCCTCTCAACCCGTCACGCACAAGTACCTCACAGTCACCCCCAGCACACGCATGCCTGGCACTGGCCTCTCATGACGTCACGAGCAACTGAGCTCACAATCACCACCAGCACACACATGCCTGGCACCGGCCTCTGATGACATCAGAAACAATTGAGCTCACAATCACCACCAGCACACACTGCCTGCCACTGGCCTCTCATGCCCTCAGATACAATGACCTCACAATAACCACCAGCAAAAAAAGCCTGGCACTGGCCTCTAACGCCCTAAGGCACAAGGACCTCACAATCACCACCAGCACACACATGCCTGCCACTAGCCTCTCATGACGTCACGAGCAACTGAGCTCACAATCACCACCAGCACACACATGCCTGCCACTGGCTTTTTACTCCCTCAGGTACAAGCACCTCACAATCACAACCAGAACACACCAGTCTGACACTGGCCTCTCATGCCTCCACGCACAACTGACCTCAAAATCACCACCAGCACACACATGCCTGCCACTGGCTCCTCATACCGTCATGCACAAGGACCTCACAGTCCCCCCCAGCACACACATGCCTGCCACTGGCCTCTGAAGACGTCATGAACAACTGAGATCACAATCACCACCAGAAGACACGTGCCTACCACTGGCTTTTAACTCCCTACGGCACAAGGACCTCACAATCACCACCAGCACACACATGCCTGGCACTGGCCTCTCAACCCGTCACGCACAAGTACCTCACAGTCACCCCCAGCACACACATGCCTTGCACTGGCCTCTCATGACGTCACGAGCAACTGAGCTCACAATCACCACCAGCACACACATGCCTGGCACCGGCCTCTGATGACATCAGGAACAATTGAGCTCACAATCGCCACCAGCACACACATGCCTGCCACTGGCCTCTCATGCCCTCAGGCACAAGCACCTCAAAATCACCACCAGTAGACTAGTGCCTGGCATGGCATATGACAACATCATGAACAACTGAGCTCACAATCACCACCAGCACACACATGCCTGGCACTGGCCTTTCGCCCTCAAACACAATGACCTCACAATAACCACCAGCAAAAAAAGCCTGGCACTGGCCTCTAACGCCCTAAGGCACAAGGACCTCACAATCACCACCAGCACACACATGCCTGGCACTGGCCTCTGATGATGTCACGAACAACTGAGCTCACAATCACCACCAGCACACACATGCCTGCCACTAGCCTCTCATGACGTCACGAGCAACTGAGCTCACAATCACCACCAGCACACACATGCCTGCCACTGGCTTTTAACTCCCTCAGGTACAAGCACCTCACAATCACAACCAGAACACACCAGTCTGACACTGGCCTCTCATGCCTCCACGCACAACTGACCTCAAAATCACCACCAGCACACACATGCCTGCCACTGGCTCCTCATACCGTCATGCACAAGGACCTCACAGTCCCCCCCAGCACACACATGCCTGCCACTGGCCTCTGAAGACGTCATGAACAACTGAGCTCACAATCACCACCAGCAGACACGTGCCTGCCACTGGCTTTTAACTCCCTACAGCACAAGGACCTCACAATCACCACCAGCACACACATGCCTGGCACTGGCCTCTCAACCCGTCACGCACAAGTACCTCACAGTCACCCCCAGCACACACATGCCTGGCACTGGCCTCTGAAGACGTAACGAACAACTGAGCTCACAATCACCACCAGCACACACATGCCTGCCACTGGCCTCTCATGCCCTCAGGCACAAGCACCCCAAAATCACCACCAGTAGACTAGTGCCTGGCATGGCATGTGACAACATCACGAACAACTGAGCTCACAATCACCACCAGCACACACATGCCTGCCACTGGCCTCTCGCCCTCAGACACAATGACCTCACAATAACCACCAGCAAAAAAAGCCTGCCACTGGCCTCTAACGCCCTAAGGCACAAGGACCTCACAATCACCACCAGCACACACATGCCTGCCTCTGGCCTCTGATGATGTCACGAACAACTGAGCTCACAATCACCACCAGCACACACATGCCTGCCACTGGCCTCTCATGACGTCACGAGCAACTGAGCTCACAATCACCACCAGCACACACATGCCTGCCACTGGCTTCTCACGCCCTCAGGCACAGCGACCTCACAATCACCACCAGCACACACATGCCTGCCACTGGCTTTTAACTCCCTCAGGTACAAGCACCTCACAATCACAACCAGAACACACCAGTCTGACACTGGCCTCTCATGCCTCCACGCACAACTGAGCTCACAATCACCACCAGCACACACATGCCTGCCACTGGCTCCTCATACCGTCATGCACAAGGACCTCACAGTCCCCCCCAGCACACACATGCCTGCCACTGGCCTCTGAAGACGTCATGAACAACTGAGCTCACAATCACCACCAGCACACACGTGCCTGCCACTGGATTTTAACTCCCTACAGCACAAGGACCTCACAATCACCACCAGCACACACATGCCTGCCACTGGCCTCTCAACCCGTCACGCACAAGTACCTCACAGTCACCCCCAGCACACACATGCCTGGCACTGGCCTCTGAAGACGTAACGAACAACTGAGCTCACAATCACCACCAGCACACACATGCCTGCCACTGGCCTCTCATGCCCTCAGGCACAAGCACCTCAAAATCACCACCAGTAGACTAGTGCCTGGCATGGCATGTGACAACATCACGAACAACTGAGCTCACAATCACCACCAGCACACACATGCCTGCCACTGGCCTCTCGCCCTCAGACACAATGACCTCACAATAACCACCAGCAAAAAAAGCCTGCCACTGGCCTCTAACGCCCGAAGGCACAAGGACCTCACAATCACCACCAGCACACACATGCCTGGCACTGGCCTCTGATGATGTCACGAACAACTGAGCTCACAATCACCACCAGCACACACATGCCGGCCACTGGCCTCTCATGACGTCACGAGCAACTGAGCTCACAATCACCACCAGCACACACATGCCTGCCACTGGCCTCTCATGCCCTCAGGCACAGCGACCTCACAATCACCACCAGCACACACATGCCTGCCACTGGCTTTTAACTCCCTAAGGCACAAGGACCTCAAAATCACAACCAGAACACACAAGTCTGACACTGGCCTCTCATGCCTCCACGCACAACTGACCTCAAAATCACCACCAGTACACACATGCCTGCCACTGGCTCCTCATACCGTCATGCACAAGGACCTCACAGTCCCCCCCAGCACACACATGCCTGCCACTGGCCTCTGAAGACGTCATGAACAACTGAGCTCACAATCACCACCAGCAGACACGTGCCTGCCACTGGCTTTTAACTCCCTACGGCACAAGGACCTCACAATCACCACCAGCACACACATGCCTGGCACTGGCCTCTCAACCCGTCACGCACAAGTACCTCACAGTCACCCCCAGCACACACATGCCTGGCACTGGCCTCTCATGACGTCACGAGCAACTGAGCTCACAATCACCACCAGCACACACATGCCTGGCACCGGCCTCTGATGACATCAGGAACAATTGAGCTCACAATCACCACCAGCACACACTGCCTGCCACTGGCCTCTCATGCCCTCAGACACAATGACCTAACAATAACCACCAGCATAAAAAGCCTGGCACTGGCCTCTAACGCCCTAAGGCACAAGGACCTCACAATCACCACCAGCACACACATGCCTGCCACTAGCCTCTCATGACGTCACGAGCAACTGAGCTCACAATCACCACCAGCACACACATGCCTGCCACTGGCTTTTAACTCCCTCAGGTACAAGCACCTCACAATCACAACCAGAACACACCAGTCTGACACTGGCCTCTCATGCCTCCACGCACAACTGACCTCAAAATCACCACCAGCACACACATGCCTGCCACTGGCTCCTCATACCGTCATGCACAAGGACCTCACAGTCCCCCCCAGCACACACATGCCTGCCACTGGCCTCTGAAGACGTCATGAACAACTGAGCTCACAATCACCACCAGCAGACACGTGCCTACCACTGGCTTTTAACTCCCTACGGCACAAGGACCTCACAATCACCACCAGCACACACATGCCTGGCACTGGCCTCTCAACCCGTCACGCACAAGTACCTCACAGTCACCCCCAGCACACACATGCCTTGCACTGGCCTCTCATGACGTCACGAGCAACTGAGCTCACAATCACCACCAGCACACACATGCCTGGCACCGGCCTCTGATGACATCAGGAACAATTGAGCTCACAATCGCCACCAGCACACACATGCCTGCCACTGGCCTCTCATGCCCTCAGGCACAAGCACCTCAAAATCACCACCAGTAGACTAGTGCCTGGCATGGCATATGACAACATCATGAACAACTGAGCTCACAATCACCACCAGCACACACATGCCTGGCACTGGCCTTTCGCCCTCAAACACAATGACCTCACAATAACCACCAGCAAAAAAAGCCTGGCACTGGCCTCTAACGCCCTAAGGCACAAGGACATCACAATCAACACCAGCACACACATGCCTGGCACTGGCCTCTGATGATGTCACGAACAACTGAGCTCACAATCACCACCAGCACACACATGCCTGCCACTAGCTTCTCATGACGTCACGAGCAACTGAGCTCACAATCACCACCAGCACACACATGCCTGCCACTGGCTTCTCACGCCCTCAGGTACAAGCACCTCACAATCACAACCAGAACACACCAGTCTGACACTGGCCTCTCATGCCTCCACGCACAACTGACCTCAAAATCACCACCAGCACACACATGCCTGCCACTGGCTCCTCATACCGTCATGCACAAGGACCTCACAGTCCCCCCCAGCACACACATGCCTGCCACTGGCCTCTGAAGACGTCATGAACAACTGAGCTCACAATCACCACCAGCAGACACGTGCCTGCCACTGGCTTTTAACTCCCTACAGCACAAGGACCTCACAATCACCACCAGCACACACATGCCTGGCACTGGCCTCTCAACCCGTCACGCACAAGTACCTCACAGTCACCCCCAGCACACACATGCCTGGCACTGGCCTCTGAAGACGTAACGAACAACTGAGCTCACAATCACCACCAGCACACACATGCCTGCCACTGGCCTCTCATGCCCTCAGGCACAAGCACCCCAAAATCACCACCAGTAGACTAGTGCCTGGCATGGCATGTGACAACATCACGAACAATTGAGCTCACAATCACCACCAGCACACACATGCCTGCCACTGGCCTCTCGCCCTCAGACACAATGACCTCACAATAACCACCAGCAAAAAAAGCCTGCCACTGGCCTCTAACGCCCTAAGGCACAAGGACCTCACAATCACCACCAGCACACACATGCCTGGCACTGGCCTCTGATGATGTCACGAACAACTGAGCTCACAATCACCACCAGCACACACATGCCTGCCACTGGCCTCTCATGACGTCACGAGCAACTGAGCTCACAATCACCACCAGCACACACATGCCTGCCACTGGCTTCTCACGCCCTCAGGCACAGCGACCTCACAATCACCACCAGCACACACATGCCTGCCACTGCCTTTTAACTCCCTCAGGTACAAGCACCTCACAATCACAACCAGAACACACCAGTCTGACACTGGCCTCTCATGCCTCCACGCACAACTGAGCTCACAATCACCACCAGCACACACATGCCTGCCACTGGCTCCTCATACCGTCATGCACAAGGACCTCACAGTCCCCCCCAGCACACACATGCCTGCCACTGGCCTCTGAAGACGTCATGAACAACTGAGCTCACAATCACCACCAGCAGACACGTGCCTGCCACTGGCTTTTAACTCCCTACAGCACAAGGACCTCACAATCACCACCAGCACACACATGCCTGCCACTGGCCTCTCAACCCGTCACGCACAAGTACCTCACAGTCACCCCCAGCACACACATGCCTGGCACTGGCCTCTGAAGACGTAACGAACAACTGAGCTCACAATCACCACCAGCACACACATGCCTGCCACTGGCCTCTCATGCCCTCAGGCACAAGCACCTCAAAATCACCACCAGTAGACTAGTGCCTGGCATGGCATGTGACAACATCACGAACAACTGAGCTCACAATCACCACCAGCACACACATGCCTGGCACTGGCCTCTCGCCCTCAGACACAATGATCTCACAATAACCACCAGCAAAAAAAGCCTGCCACTGGCCTCTAACGCCCTAAGGCACAAGGACCTCACAATCACCACCAGCACACACATGCCTGGCACTGGCCTCTGATGATGTCACGAACAACTGAGCTCACAATCACCACCAGCACACACATGCCGGCCACTGGCCTCTCGTGACGTCACGAGCAACTGAGCTCACAATCACCACCAGCACACACATGCCTGCCACTGGCTTCTCACGCCCTCAGGCACAGCGACCTCACAATCACCACCAGCACACACATGCCTGCCACTGGCTTTTAACTCCCTAAGGCACAAGGACCTCAAAATCACAACCAGAACACACGAGTCTGACACTGGCCTCTCATGCCTCCACGCACAACTGACCTCAAAATCACCACCAGCACACACATGCCTGCCACTGGCTCCTCATACCGTCATGCACAAGGACCTCACAGTCCCCCCCAGCACACACATGCCTGCCACTGGCCTCTGAAGACGTCATGAACAACTGAGCTCACAATCACCACCAGCAGACACGTGCCTGCCACTGGCTTTTAACTCCCTACGGCACAAGGACCTCACAATCACCACCAGCACACACATGCCTGGCACTGGCCTCTCAACCCGTCACGCACAAGTACCTCACAGTCACCCCCAGCACACACATGCCTGGCACTGGCCTCTCATGACGTCACGAGCAACTGAGCTCACAATCACCACCAGCACACACTGATTGCCACTGGCCTCTCATGCCCTCAGACACAATGACCTCACAATAACCACCAGCAAAAAAAGCCTGGCACTGGCCTCTAACGCCCTAAGGCACAAGGACCTCACAATCACCACCAGCACACACATGCCTGCCACTAGCCTCTCATGACGTCACGAGCAACTGAGCTCACAATCACCACCAGCACACACATGCCTGCCACTGGCTTTTAACTCCCTCAGGTACAAGCACCTCACAATCACAACCAGAACACACCAGTCTGACACTGGCCTCTCATGCCTCCACGCACAACTGACCTCAAAATCACCACCAGCACACACATGCCTGCCACTGGCTCCTCATACCGTCATGCACAAGGACCTCACAGTCCCCCCCAGCACACACATGCCTGCCACTGGCCTCTGAAGACGTCATGAACAACTGAGCTCACAATCACCACCAGCAGACACGTGCCTGCCACTGGCTTTTAACTCCCTACAGCACAAGGACCTCACAATCACCACCAGCACACACATGCCTGGCACTGGCCTCTCAACCCGTCACGCACAAGTACCTCACAGTCACCCCCAGCACACACATGCCTGGCACTGGCCTCTGAAGACGTAACGAACAACTGAGCTCACAATCACCACCAGCACACACATGCCTGCCACTGGCCTCTCATGCCCTCAGGCACAAGCACCCCAAAATCACCACCAGTAGACTAGTGCCTGGCATGGCATGCGACAACATCACGAACAACTGAGCTCACAATCACCACCAGCACACACATGCCTGCCACTGGCCTCTCGCCCTCAGACACAATGACCTCACAATAACCACCAGCAAAAAAAGCCTGGCAATGGCCTCTAACGCCCTAAGGCACAAGGACCTCACAATCACCACCAGCACACACATGCCTGCCTCTGGCCTCTGATGATGTCACGAACAACTGAGCTCACAATCACCACCAGCACACACATGCCTGCCACTGGCCTCTCATGACGTCACGAGCAACTGAGCTCACAATCACCACCAGCACACACATGCCTGCCACTGGCTTCTCACGCCCTCAGGCACAGCGACCTCACAATCACCACCAGCACACACATGCCTGCCACTGGCTTTTAACTCCCTCAGGTACAAGCACCTCACAATCACAACCAGAACACACCAGTCTGACACTGGCCTCTCATGCCTCCACGCACAACTGAGCTCACAATCACCACCAGCACACACATGCCTGCCTCTGGCCTCTCGCCCTCAGACACAATGACGTCACAATAACCACCAGCAAAAAAAGCCTGGCACTGGCCTCTAAAACCCTAAGGCACAAGGACCTCACAATCACCACCAGCACACACATGCCTGGCACTGGCCTCTGATGATGTCACGAACAACTGAGCTCCCAATCACCACCAGCACACACATGCCTCCCACTGGCTTTTAACTCCCTCACCTACAAGGATCTCACAATCACAACCAGAACACACAAGTCTGGCACTGCCCTCTCATGCCTCCATGCACAACTGACCTCACAATCACCACCAGCAGACACATGCCTGACACTGGTCTCTCATGACGTCATGAGGAACTGAGCTCACAATCACCACCTGCAGAGACATGCCTGCCACTGGCCTCTCATGCCCTCAGGCACAAGCACCTCACAATCACCACCAGGACATACATGCCTGCCACTGGCCTCTGATGACATCACGAACAACTGAGCTCACAATCACCACCAGCACACACATGCCTGCCACTGGCCTCTCATGACGTCACGAACAACGGAGATCACAATCACCACCAGCACACACATGCCCAGCATTGGCCTCTCATGACGTCACGAGCAACTGAGCTCACAATCACCACCAGCACACACATGCCTGGCACTGGCCTCTGAGGACGCCACGAGCAACTAAGCTCACAATCACCACCACCAGAAACATGCCTGGCACTGGCCTCTAACGCCCTCACACACCAGGACCTCACAATCACCACCACCACACACATGCCTGCCACTGCCTTTTAACTCCCTCACCTACAAGGACCTCATAATCACAACCAGAACACACAAGTCTGGCACTGCCCACTCATACCTCCACGCACAACTAACCTCACAATCACCACCAGCAGACAAATGCGTGGCACTGGCCTCTCACGCCGTCAAGCACAAGGACCTAAAAATCACCACCAGCCAACACATACCTGCCACTGGCCTCTCACGACATCAGACACAATGACCTAACAATCACCACCAGCACACACATGCCTGGCACTGGCCTCTGGTGACGTCATGAACAACGGAGCTCACAATTACCACAAGCACACACATGACTGGCACTGGCCTCTCATGACGTCACGAAAAACTGAGCTCAAAATCACCACTAGCACACACGTGCCTGACACTGGTCTCTCATGCCTTCAGGCACAATGACATCACAGTCACAACCCGCAGATACTTGCCTGGTCCTGGCCTCTCATTTACTCACGCACAAGGACCTCACAGTCACCACCAGCAGACACGTGCCTGGACCTGGCCTCACACACCCTCAGGGAAAAGGACCTCACAATCACCACCAGCACACACATGCCTGGCACTGGTCTCTGATGACGTCACGAGCAACTGAGCTCACAATCACCACCAGTACAAACATGCCTGCCACTGGCCTCTAATGATGTAACGAGCAACTGAGCTCACAATCACCAAAAGCCAACACATGCCTGGCACTGGCCTCTGATGACGTTATGAGCAACTGAGCTCATAATCACCACCAGCACACACGTCCCTGGCACTGGTCTCTGATGACGGCACGAACAACAGAGCTCACAATCACCACCAGTACACACATACCTGCCATTGGCCGCTCACGCCCTCACAAACAAGGACCTCATAATCAGCACCAGAGGACACATGCCTGGCCCTGGTCTCTCACCCCTTCAAGCACAAGTTCCTCATAGACACCCCCAGCAAGCACATGCCTGGCATTGGCCTCTCATGCCCTCAGGCACAAGGACCTCAAAATCACCAACAGTGGACAAGTGCCTGGCACTGTCCTGTGACAACATCATGAACAACTGAGCTCACAATCATCACAAGCGAACACATACCTGCAACTGGCCTCCCACGTCCTCAGGCACAAGGACCTCACAATCACCCCCAGAACATACGTGCTTGGCAGTGGCCTCTGATGCCCTCAGGCACAATGATATCACAATCACCACCAGCAGAAACATGCCTGGCACTGGCCTCTGATGACGTTACAAGCAACGCAGCTCACAGGCACCACAAGCACAAACATGCCTGGCATTGGCCTCTGATGACGTCACGAACAACTGAGCTCACAATCACCACCAGCACACACATGTCTAGCACTGGCTTCTCATGCCCTCAGGCACAAGGACCTCACAGTTACCCCCAGCACACACATGCCTGGCACTGTCCTCTGATGACGTTACGAGTAACTGAGCTCACAATTACCCCCAGAAGACACATGCCTGCCATTGGCCTCTCATGCCCTCAGGCAAAAGGACCTCACAGTCACCCCCAGCACACACACGCCTGGCACAGGCCTCTGAAGACGTTACGAGCAACTGAGCACACAATCACCACCAGCAGACACAGGCCTGCCACTGGTCTCTCACTCCCTGAGGTATGAGGACCTCACAATCACCACCAGCACACACATGCCTGGCCCTGAACTCTCATGCCCTCACGCACAATGACCTCACAGTCACCACCAGCAGACAAATGCCTGGCACTCGCCTCTCATGCCCGCACGCACAAGGACCTCACAGTCACCCCCAGCACACACATGCCTGGCACTGGCCTCTTATGAGGTCACGAGCAACTGAGCTCACAATCACCACCAGCACACACATGCCTGCCACTGGCCTCTCACGCCCTCAGGCACAAGGACCTCACAGTCCCCCACAGCACACACATGCCTGGCACGGGCCTCTGAAGAGGTCATGAACAACTGAGCTCACAATCACCACCAGCACACACATGCCTGCCACTGGCCTCTCATGCCCTCAGGCACAAGGACCTCAAAATCACCACTACCAGAAACATGCCTGGCAACGGCCTCTCACGCCCTCAGGTACAAGGACCTCACAGTCACAACCAGCAGACACTTGACTCCCACTGGCCTCTCACTACCTCACACACAAGGACCTCACAATCACCACGAGGAGACACATGGCTGGCCCTGGCCTCTGAAGACATTA
Organism: Struthio camelus; assembly: GCF_040807025.1. Lineage (NCBI taxonomy): Eukaryota > Metazoa > Chordata > Aves > Struthioniformes > Struthionidae > Struthio > Struthio camelus. The sequence continues at coordinate 1,264,806 of NW_027182575.1, forward strand.
TGAGCAACTGAGCTGACAATGACCACCAGCAGGCACATGCCTGCCACTGGCTTCTCATGCCCTCAGGCACAAGGACCTCACAGTCACCCCCAGCACACACATGCCTGGCACTGGCCTCTGATGACGTAACGAGCAACTGAGCTCACAATTACCACCAGCACACACATGCCTGGCACTGGCCTCTCATGACGTCACGAACAACTGAGCTCACAATCACCACCAGCACACACACGCCTGCCATTGGCATCTCATGCCCTCAGGCACAGGGTCGTAACAATCACCACCAGCCAACACATACCTGCCACTGGCCTCTCACGCCCTCACGCACAAGGACCTCACAATCACCACCAGCACACACATGCCTGGCACTGGCCTCTCACGCCCTCAGACACAATACCCCTCACAATCACCACCAGCACACACATGCCTGGCACTGGCCTCTCACGCCCTCACACACAACTCCCCTCACAATCACCACCAGCACACATATGCCTGGCAGTGGCCTCTGATGACGTCATGAGCATCAGAGCTCACAATCACCACCAGCAGACACATGCCTGGCACTGGCCTCTGAAGACGTCACAAGCAACTAAGCTCACAATCACCACCACCAGAAACATGCATGGCACTGGCTTCCTACGCCCTCACGCACCAGGACCTCACAATCACCACCAGCACACACATGCCTTCCACTGGCTTTTAACTCCCTCAGGTACAAGGACCTCACAATCACAACCAGCACACATGAGTCTGGCACTGGCCTATCATGCCTCCACGCACAACTGACCGCACAATCCCCACCAGCAGACACATGCCTGGCACTGGCCTCTTACGCCCTCAGGCACAAGGACCTCACAATCACCACCAGCACACACATGCCTGCCACGGGCCTCTCATGACGTCACGAACAACGGAGCTCACAATCACCACCAGCACACACATGCCTGCCACTGGCCTCTCATGCCCTCAGGCACAAGGACATCACAATCACAACCAGCAGACACTTGCATCCCACTGGCCTCTCACTCCCTCACGCACAAGGACCTCACAATCACCACCAGCACACACATGCCTGGCACTGGCCTCTCATGACGTCATGAACAACTGAGCTCACAATCACCACCAGCAGACACATGCCTGCCACTGGCCTCTCATGCCCTCAGGCACAGGGTCTTCACAATCACCACCAGCCAACACATACCTGCCAGTGGCCTCTCATGCCCTTAGACACAATGACTTCACAATCACCGCCAGCACACACCTGCCTGGAACTGGCCTCTGAAGACGTCACGAACAACTGAGCTCACAATCACCACCACCAGAAACATGCCTGGCACTGGCTTCTTACGCCCTCACGCACCAGGACCTCACAATCACCACCAGCACACACATGCCTGCCACTGGCTTTTAACTCCCTCACGTACAAGGACCTCACAGTCACCACCAGCACACATAAGTCTGGCACTGGCCTCTCATGCCTCCACGCACAACTGACCTCACAATCCCCACCAGCAGACAGATTGCTGGCCCTGGTCTCTCACACTGTAAGGCACAAGGACCTCACAATCACCACCAGCAGACACCAGCCTGGCACTGGCCTCTCATGACGTCACAAACAACTGAGCTCACAATCACCACCAGCACATACGTGCCTGGCACTGGCCTCTCATGCCCACAGGCACAGGGTCTTCACAATCACCACCAGCCAACACATACCTGCCAGTGGACTCTCGCCCTCAGACACAATGAGCTCACAATAACCACCAGCAGAAACATGCGTGGCACTGGACTCTCACGCCCTCAGGCACCATGACCTCACAATCACCACCAGCACACACAAGCCTGGCACTGGCCTCTCATGACATCACGAACAACTGAGCTCACAATCACCACCTGCAGACACGTGCCTGCCACTGGCCTCTCATGTCCTCAGGCACAGGGTCTTCACAATCACCGCCAGCCAAAACATACCTGCCAGTGGCCTCTCACCCCCTTAGACACAATGACTTCACAATCACCACCAGCCAACACAAGCCTGGCACTGGCCTCTCATGACGTCACAAACAACTGAGCTCACAATCACCACCTGCAGACCCAGGCCTGCCACTGGCCTCTCATGCCATCAGGCACATGGTCTTCACAATCACCGCCAGCCAACACATTCCTGCCATTGGCCTCTCATGCCCTTAGACACAATGACCTCACAATCACCACCAGAACACACCTGCCTGGCACTGGCCTCTGATGACGACACGAACAACTGAGCTCACAATCACTACCAGCACACACATGCCTGGCACTGGCTTCTTACGCCCTCACGCACCAGAACCTCACAATCACCACCAGCACACACATGCCTGTCTCTGGCTTTTAACTCCCTCAGGTACAAGGACCTCACAGTCACCACCAGCACACACGAGTCTGGCACTGGCCTCTCATGCCTCCACGCAAAACTGACCTCACAATCCCCACCAGCAGACACATGCCTGGCCCTGGCCTCTCACGCTGTAAGGCACAAGGACCTCACAATCACCAGCAGCAGACACGTGCCTGGCACTGGCCTCTGAAGACGTCACGAACAACTGAGCTCACAATCATCACCAGCACATACGTGCCCGGCACTGGCCTCTCATGCCCACAGGCACAGGGTCTTCACAATCACTACGAGCCAACACATACCTGCCAGTGGCCTCTCGCCCTCAGACACAATGACCTCACAATAACCACCAGCAGAAACATGCCTGGCACTGGACTCTCACGCCCTCAGGCACAATGACCTCACAATCACCCCCAGCACACACATGCCTGGCAATGGCCTCTGATGACGTCACGAGCAACTAAGCTCACAATCACCACCAGCACACACATGCCTGCCACTGGCCTCTCACGCCCTCACGCACAACTCCCCTCACAATCACCACCAGCACACATATGCTTGGCAGTGGCCTCTGAAGACGTCCCGAGCAACTCAGCTCACAATCACCAGCAGCAGACACATGCCTGGCACTGGCCTCTGAAGACGTCTCGAGTAACTAAGCTCACAATCACCACCACCAGAAACATGCCTGGCACTGGCTTCTTATGCCCTCACGCACCAGGACCTCACAATCACCACCAGCACACACATGCCTGCCACTGGCTTTTAACTCCCTCAGGTACAAGCACCTCACAATCACAACCAGAACACACCAGTCTGACACTGGCCTCTCATGCCTCCACGCACAACTGACCGCACAATCCCCACCAGCAGACAAATGCCTGGCCCTGGCCTCTCACGCCGTCAAGCACAAGGACCTCATAATCACCATCAGCACATACGTGCCTGGCACTGGCCTCTGATGATGTCACGAGCAACTGAGCTCACAATTACCACCAGCAGACACGTACCTGGCACTGGCCTCTCATGCCCTCAGGCACAGGGTCTTCACAATCACCACCAGCCAACACTTACCTGCCAATGGCCTCTCACGCCCTTTGACACAATGACTTCACAATCACCACCAGCACACACATGCCTGGCACTGGCCTCTGATGACGTCATGAGCATCAGAGCTCACAATCACCACCAGCACACACATGCCTGGCACTGGCCTCTGAAGACGTCACAAGCAACTAAGCTCACAATCACCACCACCAGAAACATGCCTGGCACTGGCTTCTTACGCCCTCATGCAGCAGGACCTCACAATCACCACCAGCACACACATGCCTGCCACTGGCTTTTAACTCCCTCAGGTACAAGGACCTCACAATTACCACCAGCACACACGAGTCTGGCACTGGCCTATCATGCCTCCACGCACAACTGACCGCACAATCCCCACCAGCAGACACATGCCTGGCCCTGGCCTCTCACGCCGTCAAGCACAAGGACCTCATAATCACCATCAGCACATACGTGCCTGGCACTGGCCTCTGATGATGTCACGAGCAACTGAGCTCACAATCACCACCAGCAGACACGTGCCTGGCACTGGCCTCTCATGCCTCCACGCACAACTGACCTCACAATTCCCACCAGCAGACACATGCCTGGCCCTGGCCACTCACGCTGTAAGGCACAAGGACCTCACAATCACCACGAGCACATACATGCCTGGCATTGGCCTCTGATGACGTCACGAGCAGCTGAGCTCACAACCACCACCAGCAGACACGTGCCAGGCACTCGCTTTTAAATGCCTCCGGCACAAGAACCTCACAATCACCACCAGCACACACATGCCTGGCACTGGCCTCTGATGACATCATGAGCCACTGAGCTCACAATCAGAACCAGCACACACATGCCTGGCACTGGCCTCTCATGCCCTCATGCACAAGGACCACAAAATCACCACCAGCCAACACATGTCTGCCACTGGACTCTCACGGCTTCAGACACAATGACCTCACAATCACCACCAGCAGAAACATGCCTGGCACTGGCCTCTCACACCCTCCCACACAAGGACCTCTCAATCACCACCAACACACATGCCTAGCACTGGCCTCTGATGACGTCACAAACAACTGAGCTCACAATCACCACCAGCACACACATGCCTGGCACTGGCCTCTCACGCCCTCACACACAACTCCCCTCACAATCACCACCAGCACACACAAACCTGCTACTGGCCTCTGATGACGTCACGAGCAACTGAGGTCACAATCACAACCAGCACACACATGTCTGGCACTGGCCTCTTACCCCGTCACACACAAGGACTTAACAGTCACCCCCAGCACACAAATGCCTGGCACTGGCCTCTGATAACGTCATGAGCAACTGAGCTCACAATTACCACCAGCACAGACTTGCCTGGCACTGGCCTCTCACGCCCTCAGGCACAAGGACCGCAAAATCACCACCAGCCAACACATACATGCCACTGGCCTCTCACGACCTCAGAAACAAGGACCTCACAATCACCACCAGCAGACACATGACTGGCACTGGCCTCTCACGCTCTCACGCACAAGGACCTCGCAATCATCACCAGCACACACTTGCCTGTCAATGGCCTCTGATAACGTCACAAACAACTGAGCTCACAATCACCACCAGCACACACATGTCTGGTAATGGCCACTCATGCCCTCAGGCACAAGGTCCTCATAATTAGCACCAGGAGACACATGCCTCGCACTGGCCTCTAACTCCGTGACGCACAAGGACCTCACAGTCCCCCCCAGCATACACAAGCCTGGCACTGGCCTCTGATGACGTCATAAGCAACTGAGCTCAAAATCACCACCAGCACACACATGCCTGGCACTGGTTTCTCAGGTGCTCAAGTACAAGGACCTCACAGTCACCACCAGCACACGCATGCCTCGCAATGGCCTCTGATGACGTAACGAGAAACTCCCTCAGGTACAAGCACCTCACAATCACAACCAGAACACACGAGTCCGGCACTGCCCTCTCATGCCTCCACGCACAACTGACCTCACAATCCCCACCAGCAGACAGATTGCTGGCCCTGGCCTCTCACGCTGTAAGGCACAAGGACCTCACAATCACCACCAGCAGAGACGTGCCTGGCACTGGCCTCTGAATACGTGACGAACAACTGAGCTCACAATCACCACCAGCAAACACATGCCTCGCACTGGCCTCTAATGACGTCACGAAAAACTGAGCTCACAATCATCACCAGTCAACACACACCTGCCACTGGCCTCTCGCCCTCAGACACAATAACCTCACAATAGCCACCAGCAGAAACATGCCTGGCACTGGCCTCTCACGCCCCAGGCCCAAGGACCTCACAATTACCACCAGCACACACATGCCTGCCAACGGCCTCTGATGACGTCATGAGCAACAGAGCTCACAATAACCACCAGAAGACACATGCCTGGCACTGGCCTCTCACGCCCCCAGGCACAATGACCTCACAATCACCACCAGCACACACATGCCTGGCACTGGCCTATCACGCCCCCAGGCACAATGACCTCACAATCCCCACCAGCACACACATGCCTGCCAATGGCCTCTCACGCCCTTAGACACTATGACTTCACAATCACCACCAGCAGAAACATGCCTGGCACTGGCCTCTCATGGCCTCATGCACAAGGAAATCACAGTCACAACCAGTAGACACTTGCCTGGCACTGGCCTCTGAAGACGTAACGAACAACTGAGCTCACAATCACCACCAGCACACACCTGCCTGCACTGGCTTCTCACGCCCTCAGGCACAAGGACCTCAAAATCACCACCAGTAGACAAGTGCCTGGCACTGGGCTATGACAACATCACGAGCAACTGAGCTAACAATCACCACCAGCCACCACATAGCTGCTACTGGCCTCTCGCACTCAGACACAGTTACCTCACAATAACCAGCAGCAGAAACAAGCCTGGAACTGGCCTCTCACGCCCCCAGGCACAATGACCTCACAATCACCACCAGCACACACATTCCTGGCACTGGCCTCTCATGACGTTACGAGCAACTGAGCTCACAATCACCACCAGCACACACATGCCTGCCACTGGCCTCTGATGACGTCACGAACAACTGAGCTCACAATCACCACCAGCAGACACATGCCTGCCACTGGCCTCTCATGCCCTCAGGCACAGGGTCTTCACAATCACCACCAGCACACACATACCTGCCAGTGGCATCTCACATCCTTAGACACAATGACTTCACAATCACCAGCAGCACACACATGCCTGGCAATGGCCTCTCATGACGTCACGAACAACTGAGCTCACAATCACCACCAGAACACACATGCCTGGCACTGGATTCTTACGCCCTCACACACCAGGACCTCACAATCACCACCAGCACACACATGCCTGCCATTGGCTTTTAACTCCCTCACGTACAAGGACCTCACAGTCACCACCAGCACACATGAGTCTGGCACTGGCCTCTCATGCCTCTACGCACAACTGACCTCACAATCCCCTCCAGCAGACAGATAGCTGGCCCTGGCCTCTCACGCTGTAAGGAACAAGGACCTCACAATCACCACCAGCAGACACGTGCCTGGCACTGGCCTCCCATGACGTCACGAACAACTGAGCTCACAATCACCACCAGCAGACACAGGCCTGCCACTGGCCTCTCATGCCCTCACCCAAACGGTCTTCACAATCACCACCAGCCAACACATACCTGCCAATGGCCTCTCACGCCCTTAGACACAATGACTTCACAATCACCACCAGCACACACATGCCTGGAACTGGCCGCTCATGACGTCATGAGCAACTGAGCTCACAATCACCTCCTGCAGACACATGCCTGGCACTGGCCTCCCATGGCCTCATGCACAAGGACATCACAGTCACAACCAGTAGACACTTGCCTTCCACTGGCCTCTCACTCCTTCACGCACAAGGACCTCACAATCACCACCAGCAGACACATGGCTGCCACTGGGCTCTCATGCCCTCACGCACAGGGTCTTCACAATCACCACCAGCCAACACATACCTGCCAGTAGCCTCTCACGCCCGTAGACACAATGACTTCACAATCACCAAGAGCACACACAAGCCTGGCACTGGCCTCTCATGACGTCACGAACAACTGAGCTCACAATCACCCCCAGCACACACATGACTGGCACTGGCCTCTGAAGACGTCATGAGCAACAAAGCTCAAAATCACCACCAGCAGACACATACATGGCACTGGCCTCTGAAGACGTCAGGAACAACTGAGCTCACAATCACCACCAGCACAAACATGCCTGGCACTGGCCTCTCATGCCCTCATGCACAGGGTCTTCACAATCACCACCAGCTAACACATGCCTGCCAAAGGCCTCTCACGCCCTTAGACACAATGACTTCACAATCACCACCAGCACACACAAGCCTGGCACTGGCCTCTCATGACGTCACGAACAACTGAGCTCACAATCACCACCACCAAAAACATGCCTGGCACTGGCCTCTGAAGACGTCATGAGCAACAAAGCTCACAATCACCACCAGCACACACATGCCTGCCACTGGCTTTTAACTCCCTCAGCTACAAGGACCGCACAATCACCACCAGCACACCCGAGTCTGGCACTGCCCTCTCATGCCTCCACGCACAACTGACCTCACAATTCCCACCAGCAGACACATGCCTGGCCCTGGCCACTCACGCTGTAAGGCACAAGGACCTCACAATCACCACGAGCACATACATGCCTGGCATTGGCCTCTGATGACGTCACGAGCAGCTGAGCTCACAACCACCACCAGCAGACACGTGCCAGGCACTCGCTTTTAAATCCCTCCGGCACAAGAACCTCACAATCAGCACCAGCACACACATGCCTGGCACTGGCCTCTCATGCCCTCATGCACAAGGACCACAAAATCACCACCAGCCAACACATGTCTGCCACTGGACTCTCACGGCTTCAGACACAATGACCTCACAATCACCACCAGCAGAAACATGCCTGGCACTGGCCTCTCACACCCTCCCACACAAGGACCTCTCAATCACCACCAACACACATGCCTAGCACTGGCCTCTGATGACGTCACAAACAACTGAGCTCACAATCACCACCAGCACACACATGCCTGGCACTGGCCTCTCACGCCCTCACACACAACTCCCCTCACAATCACCACCAGCACACACAAACCTGCTACTGGCCTCTGATGACGTCACGAGCAACTGAGGTCACAATCACAACCAGCACACACATGTCTGGCACTGGCCTCTTACCCCGTCACACACAAGGACTTAACAGTCACCCCCAGCACACAAATGCCTGGCACTGGCCTCTGATAACGTCATGAGCAACTGAGCTCACAATTACCACCAGCACAGACTTGCCTGGCACTGGCCTCTCACGCCCTCAGGCACAAGGACCGCAAAATCACCACCAGCCAACACATACATGCCACTGGCCTCTCACGACCTCAGAAACAAGGACCTCACAATCACCACCAGCAGACACATGACTGGCACTGGCCTCTCACGCTCTCACGAACAAGGACCTCGCAATCATCACCAGCACACACTTGCCTGTCAATGGCCTCTGATAACGTCACAAACAACTGAGCTCACAATCACCACCAGCACACACATGTCTGGTAATGGCCACTCATGCCCTCAGGCACAAGGTCCTCATAATTAGCACCAGGAGACACATGCCTCGCACTGGCCTCTAACTCCGTGACGCACAAGGACCTCACAGTCCCCCCCAGCACACACAAGCCTGGCACTGGCCTCTGATGACGTCATAAGCAACTGAGCTCACAATCAAAACCAGAACACACATGCCTGGCACTGGTTTCTCAGGTGCTCAGGTACAAGGACCTCACAGTCACCACCAGCACACGCATGCCTCGCAATGGCCTCTGATGACGTAACGAGAAACTCCCTCAGGTACAAGCACCTCACAATCACAACCAGAACACACGAGTCCGGCACTGCCCTCTCATGCCTCCACGCACAACTGACCTCACAATCCCCACCAGCAGACAGATTGCTGGCCCTGGCCTCTCACGCTGTAAGGCACAAGGACCTCACAATCACCACCAGCAGAGACGTGCCTGGCACTGGCCTCTGAATACGTCACGAACAACTGAGCTCACAATCACCACCAGCAAACACATGCCTCGCACTGGCCTCTAATGACGTCACGAAAAACTGAGCTCACAATCATCACCAGTCAACACACACCTGCCACTGGCCTCTCGCCCTCAGACACAATAACCTCACAATAGCCACCAGCAGAAACATGCCTGGCACTGGCCTCTCACGCCCCAGGCCCAAGGACCTCACAATTACCACCAGCACACACATGCCTGCCAACGGCCTCTGATGACGTCATGAGCAACAGAGCTCACAATAACCACCAGAAGACACATGCCTGGCACTGGCCTCTCACGCCCCCAGGCACAATGACCTCACAATAACCACCAGCACACACATGCCTGGCACTGGCCTATCACGCCCCCAGGCACAATGACCTCACAATCCCCACCAGCACACACATGCCTGCCAATGGCCTCTCACGCCCTTAGACACTATGACTTCACAATCACCACCAGCAGAAACATGCCTGGCACTGGCCTCTCATGGCCTCATGCACAAGGAAATCACAGTCACAACCAGTAGACACTTGCCTGGCACTGGCCTCTGAAGACGTAACGAACAACTGAGCTCACAATCACCACCAGCACACACCTGCCTGCACTGGCTTCTCACGCCCTCAGGCACAAGGACCTCAAAATCACCACCAGTAGACAAGTGCCTGGCACTGGGCTATGACAACATCACGAGCAACTGAGCTAACAATCACCACCAGCCACCACATAGCTGCTACTGGCCTCTCGCACTCAGACACAGTTACCTCACAATAACCAGCAGCAGAAACAAGCCTGGAACTGGCCTCTCACGCCCCCAGGCACAATGACCTCACAATCACCACCAGCACACACATTCCTGGCACTGGCCTCTCATGACGTTACGAGCAACTGAGCTCACAATCACCACCAGCACACACATGCCTGCCACTGGCCTCTGATGACGTCACGAACAACTGAGCTCACAATCACCACCAGCAGACACATGCCTGCCACTGGCCTCTCATGCCCTCAGGCACAGGGTCTTCACAATCACCACCAGCACACACATACCTGCCAGTGGCATCTCACATCCTTAGACACAATGACTTCACAATCACCAGCAGCACACACATGCCTGGCAATGGCCTCTCATGACGTCACGAACAACTGAGCTCACAATCACCACCAGAACACACATGCCTGGCACTGGATTCTTACGCCCTCACACACCAGGACCTCACAATCACCACCAGCACACACATGCCTGCCATTGGCTTTTAACTCCCTCACGTACAAGGACCTCACAGTCACCACCAGCACACATGAGTCTGGCACTGGCCTCTCATGCCTCTACGCACAACTGACCTCACAATCCCCTCCAGCAGACAGATAGCTGGCCCTGGCCTCTCACGCTGTAAGGAACAAGGACCTCACAATCACCACCAGCAGACACGTGCCTGGCACTGGCCTCCCATGACGTCACGAACAACTGAGCTCACAATCACCACCAGCAGACACAGGCCTGCCACTGGCCTCTCATGCCCTCACCCAAACGGTCTTCACAATCACCACCAGCCAACACATACCTGCCAATGGCCTCTCACGCCCTTAGACACAATGACTTCACAATCACCACCAGCACACACATGCCTGGAACTGGCCGCTCATGACGTCATGAGCAACTGAGCTCACAATCACCTCCTGCAGACACATGCCTGGCACTGGCCTCCCATGGCCTCATGCACAAGGACATCACAGTCACAACCAGTAGACACTTGCCTTCCACTGGCCTCTCACTCCTTCACGCACAAGGACCTCACAATCACCACCAGCAGACACATGGCTGCCACTGGGCTCTCATGCCCTCACGCACAGGGTCTTCACAATCACCACCAGCACACACATACCTGCCAGTAGCCTCTCACGCCCGTAGACACAATGACTTCACAATCACCAAGAGCACACACAAGCCTGGCACTGGCCTCTCATGACGTCACGAACAACTGAGCTCACAATCACCCCCAGCACACACATGACTGGCACTGGCCTCTGAAGACGTCATGAGCAACAAAGCTCAAAATCACCACCAGCAGACACATACATGGCACTGGCCTCTGAAGACGTCAGGAACAACTGAGCTCACAATCACCACCAGCACAAACATGCCTGGCACTGGCCTCTCATGCCCTCATGCACAGGGTCTTCACAATCACCACCAGCTAACACATGCCTGCCAAAGGCCTCTCACGCCCTTAGACACAATGACTTCACAATCACCACCAGCACACACAAGCCTGGCACTGGCCTCTCATGACGTCACGAACAACTGAGCTCACAATCACCACCACCAAAAACATGCCTGGCACTGGCCTCTGAAGACGTCATGAGCAACAAAGCTCACAATCACCACCAGCACACACATGCCTGCCACTGGCTTTTAACTCCCTCAGCTACAAGGACCGCACAATCACCACCAGCACACCCGAGTCTGGCACTGCCCTCTCATGCCTCCACGCACAACTGACCTCACAATTCCCACCAGCAGACACATGCCTGGCCCTGGCCACTCACGCTGTAAGGCACAAGGACCTCACAATCACCACGAGCACATACATGCCTGGCATTGGCCTCTGATGACGTCACGAGCAGCTGAGCTCACAACCACCACCAGCAGACACGTGCCAGGCACTCGCTTTTAAATCCCTCCGGCACAAGAACCTCACAATCAGCACCAGCACACACATGCCTGGCACTGGCCTCTCATGCCCTCATGCACAAGGACCACAAAATCACCACCAGCCAACACATGTCTGCCACTGGACTCTCACGGCTTCAGACACAATGACCTCACAATCACCACCAGCAGAAACATGCCTGGCACTGGCCTCTCACACCCTCCCACACAAGGACCTCTCAATCACCACCAACACACATGCCTAGCACTGGCCTCTGATGACGTCACAAACAACTGAGCTCACAATCACCACCAGCACACACATGCCTGGCACTGGCCTCTCACGCCCTCACACACAACTCCCCTCACAATCACCACCAGCACACACAAACCTGCTACTGGCCTCTGATGACGTCACGAGCAACTGAGGTCACAATCACAACCAGCACACACATGTCTGGCACTGGCCTCTTACCCCGTCACACACAAGGACTTAACAGTCACCCCCAGCACACAAATGCCTGGCACTGGCCTCTGATAACGTCATGAGCAACTGAGCTCACAATTACCACCAGCACAGACTTGCCTGGCACTGGCCTCTCACGCCCTCAGGCACAAGGACCGCAAAATCACCACCAGCCAACACATACATGCCACTGGCCTCTCACGACCTCAGAAACAAGGACCTCACAATCACCACCAGCAGACACATGACTGGCACTGGCCTCTCACGCTCTCACGAACAAGGACCTCGCAATCATCACCAGCACACACTTGCCTGTCAATGGCCTCTGATAACGTCACAAACAACTGAGCTCACAATCACCACCAGCACACACATGTCTGGTAATGGCCACTCATGCCCTCAGGCACAAGGTCCTCATAATTAGCACCAGGAGACACATGCCTCGCACTGGCCTCTAACTCCGTGACGCACAAGGACCTCACAGTCCCCCCCAGCACACACAAGCCTGGCACTGGCCTCTGATGACGTCATAAGCAACTGAGCTCACAATCAAAACCAGAACACACATGCCTGGCACTGGTTTCTCAGGTGCTCAGGTACAAGGACCTCACAGTCACCACCAGCACACGCATGCCTCGCAATGGCCTCTGATGACGTAACGAGAAACTCCCTCAGGTACAAGCACCTCACAATCACAACCAGAACACACGAGTCCGGCACTGCCCTCTCATGCCTCCACGCACAACTGACCTCACAATCCCCACCAGCAGACAGATTGCTGGCCCTGGCCTCTCACGCTGTAAGGCACAAGGACCTCACAATCACCACCAGCAGAGACGTGCCTGGCACTGGCCTCTGAATACGTCACGAACAACTGAGCTCACAATCACCACCAGCAAACACATGCCTCGCACTGGCCTCTAATGACGTCACGAAAAACTGAGCTCACAATCATCACCAGTCAACACACACCTGCCACTGGCCTCTCGCCCTCAGACACAATAACCTCACAATAGCCACCAGCAGAAACATGCCTGGCACTGGCCTCTCACGCCCCAGGCCCAAGGACCTCACAATTACCACCAGCACACACATGCCTGCCAACGGCCTCTGATGACGTCATGAGCAACAGAGCTCACAATAACCACCAGAAGACACATGCCTGGCACTGGCCTCTCACGCCCCCAGGCACAATGACCTCACAATAACCACCAGCACACACATGCCTGGCACTGGCCTATCACGCCCCCAGGCACAATGACCTCACAATCCCCACCAGCACACACATGCCTGCCAATGGCCTCTCACGCCCTTAGACACTATGACTTCACAATCACCACCAGCAGAAACATGCCTGGCACTGGCCTCTCATGGCCTCATGCACAAGGAAATCACAGTCACAACCAGTAGACACTTGCCTGGCACTGGCCTCTGAAGACGTAACGAACAACTGAGCTCACAATCACCACCAGCACACACCTGCCTGCACTGGCTTCTCACGCCCTCAGGCACAAGGACCTCAAAATCACCACCAGTAGACAAGTGCCTGGCACTGGGCTATGACAACATCACGAGCAACTGAGCTAACAATCACCACCAGCCACCACATAGCTGCTACTGGCCTCTCGCACTCAGACACAGTTACCTCACAATAACCAGCAGCAGAAACAAGCCTGGAACTGGCCTCTCACGCCCCCAGGCACAATGACCTCACAATCACCACCAGCACACACATTCCTGGCACTGGCCTCTCATGACGTTACGAGCAACTGAGCTCACAATCACCACCAGCACACACATGCCTGCCACTGGCCTCTGATGACGTCACGAACAACTGAGCTCACAATCACCACCAGCAGACACATGCCTGCCACTGGCCTCTCATGCCCTCAGGCACAGGGTCTTCACAATCACCACCAGCACACACATACCTGCCAGTGGCATCTCACATCCTTAGACACAATGACTTCACAATCACCACCAGCACACACATGCCTGGCAGTGGCCTCTCATGACGTCACGAACAACTGAGCTCACAATCACCACCAGAACACACATGCCTGGCACTGGATTCTTACGCCCTCACACACCAGGACCTCACAATCACCACCAGCACACACATGCCTGCCACTGGCTTTTAACTCCCTCACGTACAAGGACCTCACAGTCACCACCAGCACACATGAGTCTGGCACTGGCCTCTCATGCCTCTACGCACAACTGACCTCACAATCCCCTCCAGCAGACAGATAGCTGGCCCTGGCCTCTCACGCTGTAAGGAACAAGGACCTCACAATCACCACCAGCAGACACGTGCCTGGCACTGGCCTCCCATGACGTCACGAACAACTGAGCTCACAATCACCACCAGCAGACACAGGCCTGCCACTGGCCTCTCATGCCCTCACCCAAACGGTCTTCACAATCACCACCAGCCAACACATACCTGCCAATGGCCTCTCACGCCCTTAGACACAATGACTTCACAATCACCACCAGCACACACATGCCTGGAACTGGCCGCTCATGACGTCATGAGCAACTGAGCTCACAATCGCCTCCTGCAGACACATGCCTGGCACTGGCCTCCCATGGCCTCATGCACAAGGACATCACAGTCACAACCAGTAGACACTTGCCTTCCACTGGCCTCTCACTCCTTCACGCACAAGGACCTCACAATCACCACCAGCAGACACATGGCTGCCACTGGGCTCTCATGCCCTCACGCACAGGGTCTTCACAATCACCACCAGCAGAAACATGCCTGGCACTGGCCTCTCATGGCCTCATGCACAAGGAAATCACAGTCACAACCAGTAGACACTTGCCTTCCACTGGTCTCTCATGACGTCACGAGCAACTGAGCTCACAATCACCACCAGCACACACCTGCCTGCACTGGCTTCTCACGCCCTCAGGCACAAGGACCTCAAAATCACCACCAGTAGACAAGTGCCTGGCACTGGGCTATGACAACATCACGAGCAACTGAGCTAACAATCACCACCAGCCACCACATAGCTGCTACTGGCCTCTCGCACTCAGACACAGTTACCTCACAATAACCACCAGCAGAAACAAGCCTGGAACTGGCCTCTCACGCCCCCAGGCACAAGGACCTCACAATCACCACCAGCACACACATGCCTGGCACTGGCCTCTCATGACGTTACGAGCAACTGAGCTCACAATCACCACCAGCACACACATGCCTGCCACTGGCCTCTGATGACGTCACGAACAACTGAGCTCACAATCACCACCAGCAGACACATGCCTGCCACTGGCCTCTCATGCCCTCAGGCACAGGGTCTTCACAATCACCACCAGCACACACATACCTGCCAGTGGCATCTCACATCCTTAGACACAATGACTTCACAATCACCAGCAGCACACACATGCCTGGCAATGGCCTCTCATGACGTCACGAACAACTGAGCTCACAATCACCACCAGAACACACATGCCTGGCACTGGATTCTTACGCCCTCACACACCAGGACCTCACAATCACCACCAGCACACACATGCCTGCCACTGGCTTTTAACTCCCTCACGTACAAGGACCTCACAGTCACCACCAGCACACATGAGTCTGGCACTGGCCTCTCATGCCTCTACGCACAACTGACCTCACAATCCCCACCAGCAGACAGATAGCTGGCCCTGGCCTCTCACGCTGTAAGGAACAAGGACCTCACAATCACCACCAGCAGACACGTGCCTGGCACTGGCCTCCCATGACGTCACGAACAACTGAGCTCACAATCACCACCAGCAGACACAGGCCTGCCACTGGCCTCTCATGCCCTCACCCAAACGGTCTTCACAATCACCACCAGCCAACACATACCTGCCAATGGCCTCTCACGCCCTTAGACACAATGACTTCACAATCACCACCAGCACACACATGCCTGGAACTGGCCGCTCATGACGTCATGAGCAACTGAGCTCACAATCACCTCCTGCAGACACATGCCTGGCACTGGCCTCCCATGGCCTCATGCACAAGGACATCACAGTCACAACCAGTAGACACTTGCCTTCCACTGGCCTCTCACTCCTTCACGCACAAGGACCTCACAATCACCACCAGCAGACACATGGCTGCCACTGGGCTCTCATGCCCTCACGCACAGGGTCTTCACAATCACCACCAGCCAACACATACCTGCCAGTAGCCTCTCACGCCCGTAGACACAATGACTTCACAATCACCAAGAGCACACACAAGCCTGGCACTGGCCTCTCATGACGTCACGAACAACTGAGCTCACAATCACCCCCAGCACACACATGACTGGCACTGGCCTCTGAAGACGTCATGAGCAACAAAGCTCACAATCACCACCAGCAGACACATACATGGCACTGGCCTCTGAAGACGTCACGAGCAACAAAGCTCACAATCACCACCAGCACAAACATGCCTGGCACTGGCCTCTCATGCCCTCATGCACAGGGTCTTCACAATCACCATCAGCTAACACATGCCTGCCAAAGGCCTCTCACGCCCTTAGACACGATGACTTCACAATCACCACCAGCACACACAAGCCTGGCACTGGCCTCTCATGACGTCACGAACAACTGAGCTCACAATCACCACCACCAAAAACATGCCTGGCACTGGCCTCTGAAGACGTCATGAGCAACAAAGCTCACAATCACCACCAGCACACACATGCCTGCCACTGGCTTTTAACTCCCTCAGCTACAAGGACTGCACAATCACCACCAGCACACCCGAGTCTGGCACTGCCCTCTCATGCCTCCACGCACAACTGACCTCACAATTCCCACCAGCAGACACATGCCTGGCCCTGGCCACTCACGCTGTAAGGCACAAGGACCTCACAATCACCACGAGCACATACATGCCTGGCATTGGCCTCTGATGACGTCACGAGCAGCTGAGCTCACAACCACCACCAGCAGACACGTGCCAGGCACTCGCTTTTAAATGCCTCCGGCACAAGAACCTCACAATCACCACCAGCACACACATGCCTGGCACTGGCCTCTGATGACATCATGAGCCACTGAGCTCACAATCAGAACCAGCACACACATGCCTGGCACTGGCCTCTCATGCCCTCATGCACAAGGACCACAAAATCACCACCAGCCAACACATGTCTGCCACTGGACTCCCACGGCTTCAGACACAATGACCTCACAATCACCACCAGCAGAAACATGCCTGGCACTGGCCTCTCACACCCTCCCACACAAGGACCTCTCAATCACCACCAACACAAATGCCTAGCACTGGCCTCTGATGACGTCACAAACAACTGAGCTCACAATCACCACCAGCACACACATGCCTGGCACTGGCCTCTCACGCCCTCACACACAACTCCCCTCACAATCACCACCAGCACACACAAACCTGCTACTGGCCTCTGATGACGTCACGAGCAACTGAGGTCACAATCACAACCAGCAGACACATGTCTGGCACTGGCCTCTTACCCCGTCACACACAAGGACTTAACAGTCACCCCCAGCACACAAATGCCTGGCACTGGCCTCTGATAACGTCATGAGCAACTGAGCTCACAATTACCACCAGCACAGACTTGCCTGGCACTGGCCTCTCACGCCCTCAGGCACAAGGACCGCAAAATCACCACCAGCCAACACATACATGCCACTGGCCTCTCACGACCTCAGAAATAAGGACCTCAAAATCACCACCAGCAGACACATGACTGGCACTGGCCTCTCACGCTCTCACGCACAAGGACCTCGCAATCATCACCAGCACACACTTGCCTGTCAATGGCCTCTGATAACGTCACAAACAACTGAGCTCACAATCACCACCAGCACACACACGTCTGGTAATGGCCACTCATGCCCTCAGGCACAAGGTCCTCATAATTAGCACCAGGAGACACATGCCTCGCACTGGCGTCTAACTCCGTGACGCACAAGGACCTCACAGTCCCCCCCAGCACACACAAGCCTGGCACTGGCCTCTGATGATGTCACGAACAACTGAGCTCACAATCACCACCAGCACACACATGCCTGGCACTGGTTTCTCAGGTGCTCAGGTACAAGGACCTCACAGTCACCACCAGCACACGCATGCCTCGCAATGGCCTCTGATGACGTAACGAGAAACTCCCTCAGGTACAAGCACCTCACAATCACAACCAGAACACACGAGTCCGGCACTGCCCTCTCATGCCTCCACGCACAACTGACCTCACAATCCCCACCAGCAGACAGATTGCTGGCCCTGGCCTCTCACGCTGTAAGGCACAAGGACCTCACAATCACCACCAGCAGAGACGTGCCTGGCACTGGCCTCTGAATACGTCACGAACAACTGAGCTCACAATCACCACCAGCAAACACATGCCTCGCACTGGCCTCTAATGACGTCACGAAAAACTGAGCTCACAATCATCACCAGTCAACACACACCTGCCACTGGCCTCTCGCCCTCAGACACAATAACCTCACAATAGCCACCAGCAGAAACATGCCTGGCACTGGCCTCTCACGCCCCAGGCCCAAGGACCTCACAATTACCACCAGCACACACATGCCTGCCAACGGCCTCTGATGACGTCACGAGCAACAGAGCTCACAATAACCACCAGAAGACACATGCCTGGCACTGGCCTCTCACGCCCCCAGGCACAATGACCTCACAATCACCACCAGCACACACATGCCTGCCAATGGCCTCTCACGCCCTTAGACACTATGACTTCACAATCACCACCAGCAGAAACATGCCTGGCACTGACCTCTCATGGCCTCATGCAGAAGGACCTCACAGTCACAACCAGCAGACACTTGCCTTCCACTGGCCTCTCACTCCCTCACGTACAAGGACCTCACAATCACCACCAGCACACACATGCCTGCCAATGGCTTTTAACTCCCTCAGGTACAAGGACCTCACAATCACCACCAGAACACACGAGTCTGGCACTGGCCTCTCACGTCTCCACGCACAACTGACCTCACAATCCCCACCAGCAGACACATGGCTGGCCCTGGCCTCTCACGCCATCAAGCACAAGGACCTCACAATCACCACCAGCACATACTTGCCTGGAACTGGCCTCTGATGACGTCACGAACAACTGAGCTCACAATCACCACCAGCAGAAACGTGCCTGCCACTGGCCTCTCATGCCCTCAGGCACAGGGTCTTCACAATCACCACAAGCCAACACAAACCTGCCAGTGGCCTCTCACGCCCTTAGACACAATGACTTCACAATCACCACCAGCACATGCATGCCTGGCACTGGCCTCTCATGACGTCACGAGCAACTGAGGTCACAATCACCACCAGCAGACACATGTCTGGCACTGGCCTCTTACCCCGTCACACACAAGGACTTAACAGTCACCCCCAGCACACACATGCCTGGCACTGGCCTCTGATAACGTCATGAGCAACTGAGCTCACAATCACCCCCAGCACAGACATGCCTGGCACTGGCCTCTCACGCCCTCAGGCACAAGGACCGCAAAATCACCACCAGCCAACACATACATGCCACTGGCCTCTCACGACCTCAGAAACAAGGACCTCACAATCACCACCAGCAGACACATGACTGGCACTGGCCTCTCACGCTCTCACGCACAAGGACCTCGCAATCATCACCAGCACACACTTGCCTGTCAATGGCCTCTGATGACGTCACAAACAACTGAGCTCACAATCACCCCCAGCACACACATGCCTGGTAATGGCAACTCATGCCCTCAGGCACAAGGTCCTCATAATTAGCACCAGGAGACACATGCCTCGCACTGGCCTCTAACTCCGTGACGCACAAGGACCTCACAGTCCCCCCCAGCACACACAAGCCTGGCACTGGCCTCTGATGACGTCATAAGCAACTGAGCTCACAATCAAAACCAGAACACACATGCCTGGCACTGGTTTCTCAGGTGCTCAGGTACAAGGACCTCACAGTCACCACCAGCACACGCATGCCTCGCAATGGCCTCTGATGACGTAACGAGAAACTCCCTCAGGTACAAGCACCTCACAATCACAACCAGAACACACGAGTCCGGCACTGCCCTCTCATGCCTCCACGCACAACTGACCTCACAATCCCCACCAGCAGACAGATTGCTGGCCCTGGCCTCTCACGCTGTAAGGCACAAGGACCTCACAATCACCACCAGCAGAGACGTGCCTGGCACTGGCCTCTGAAGACGTCACGAACAACTGAGCTCACAATCACCACCAGCACACACCTGCTTGCCACTGGCCTCTAAAGATGTCACGAAAAACTGAGCTCACAATCATCACCAGCCAACACATACCTGCCACTGGCCTCTCGCCCTCAGACACAAGAACCTCACAATAGTCACCAGCAGAAACATGCCTGGCACTGGCCTCTCACGCCCCAGGCCAAAGGACCTCACAATCACCACCAGCACACACATGCCTGCCACTGGCCTCTGATGACGTCACGAGCAACAGAGCTCACAATCACCACCAGCACACACATGCCTGCCACTGGCCTCTCATGCCCTCACGCACAGGGTCTTCACAATCACCACCAGCCAACACTTACCTGCCAGTGGCCTCTCACGCCCTTAGACACAATGACTTCACAATCACCAAGAGCACACACAAGCCTGGCACTGGCCTCACATGACGTCACGAACAACTGAGCTCACAATCACCCCCAGCACACACATGACTGGCACTGGCCTCTGAAGACGTCCCGAGCAACTCAGCTCACAATCACCAGCAGCAGACACATGCCTGGCACTGGCCTCTGAAGACGTCTCGAGTAACTAAGCTCACAATCACCACCACCAGAAACATGCCTGGCACTGGTTTCTTACGCCCTCATGCACAAGGACCTCACAATCACCACCAGCACACACATGCCTGGCCCTGGCCTCTCACGCCCTCACACACAACTCCCCACAAAATCACCACCAGCACGCACATGCCTGCCACTGGCTTTTAAATCCCTCAGGTACAAGGACCTCACAATCACCACCAGCACATACGTGCCTGGCACTCGCCTCTTATGGTTTCACGAGCAACTGAGTTCACAATCACCACCAGCACACACATGCCTGCCACTGGCCTCTCATCACGTCACGAAAAACTGAGCTCACAATCACCTCCTGCAGACACATGCCTGGCACTGGCCTCCCATGGCCTCATGCACAAGGACATCACAGTCACAACCAGCAGACACTTGCCTTCCACTGGCCTCTCACTCCCTCACGCACAAGGACCTCACAATCACCACCAGCAGGAACATGACTGGCCCTGGCCTCTCACGCCCTCACACACAACTCCCCACACAATCACCACCAGGAAACACATGCCTGCCACTGGCTTTTAACTCCCTCAGGTACAAGCACCTCACAATCACCACCAGCAGACACATGCCTGCCACTGGCCTCTCATGCCCTCAGGAACAAAGACCTCAAAATCACCACCAGTAGACAAGTGCCTGGCACTGGCCTCTCATGACCTCACGAAAAACTGAGCTCAGAATCACCACCAGCACACACATGCCTGTCACTGGATTCTTACGCCCTCACGCACCAGAACCTCACAATCACCCCCAGCACACACATGCATTCCACTGGCTTTTAACTCCCTCAGGTAGAAGGACCTCACAATCACCACCAGAAAACACATGCCTGCCACTGGCCTCTCATGCCCTCAGGCACAGGGTCTTCACAATCACCAACAGCCAACACATACCTGCCAGTGGTCTCTCACGCCCTTAGACACAATGACTTCACAATCACCACCAGCACACACATGCCAGGCAATGGCCTCTCATGACGTCACGAACAACTGAGCTCACAATCACCACCAGCACACACATGCCTGGCACTGGATTCTTACGCCCTCACACACCAGGACCTCACAATCACCCCCAGCACACACATGCCTGCCACTGGCTTTTAACTCCCTCAGGTACAAGGACCTCACAGTCACCACCAGCAAACACATGCCTGGCACTGGCCTCTCATGTCTCTACGCACAACTGACATCACAATCCCCCCCACCAGCCAGATGGCTGGCCCTGGCCTCTCACGCTGTAAAGCACAAGGACTTCACAATCACCACAAGCACACACATGCCTGGCACCGGCCTCTGATGACATCAGGAACAATTGAGCTCACAATCACCACCAGCACACACATGCCTGCCACTGGCCTATCATGCCCTCACGCACAGGGTCTTCACAATCACCAGCAGCCAACACATACCTGCCAGTGGCCTCTCACGCCCTTAGACACAATGACTTCACAATCACCACCAGCACATGCATGCCTGGCACTGGCCTCTCATGACGTCACGAGCAACTGAGGTCACAATCACCACCAGCAGACACATGTCTGGCACTGGCCTCTTACCCCGTCACACACAAGGACTTAACAGTCACCCCCAGCACACACATGCCTGGCACTGGCCTCTGATAACGTCATGAGCAACTGAGCTCACAATCACCACCAGCACAGACATGCCTGGCACTGGCCTCTCACGCCCTCAGGCACAAGAACCTCAAAATCACCACCAGCCAACACATACATGCCACTGGCCTCTCACGACCTCAGAAACAAGGACCTCACAATCACCACCAGCAGACACATGACTGGCACTGGCCTCTCACGCTCTCACGCACAAGGACCTCGCAATCATCACCAGCACACACTTGCCTGTCAATGGCCTCTGATGACGTCACAAACAACTGAGCTCACAATCACCACCAGCACACACATGCCTGGTAATGGCAACTCATGCCCTCAGGCACAAGGTCCTCATAATTAGCACCAGGAGACACATGCCTCGCACTGGCCTCTAACTCCGTGACGCACAAGGACCTCACAGTCCCCCCCAGCACACACAAGCCTGGCACTGGCCTCTGATGACGTCATAAGCAACTGAGCTCACAATCAAAACCAGAACACACATGCCTGGCACTGGTTTCTCAGGTGCTCAGGTACAAGGACCTCACAGTCACCACCAGCACACGCATGCCTCGCAATGGCCTCTGATGACGTAACGAGAAACTCCCTCAGGTACAAGCACCTCACAATCACAACCAGAACACACGAGTCCGGCACTGCCCTCTCATGCCTCCACGCACAACTGACCTCACAATCCCCACCAGCAGACAGATTGCTGGCCCTGGCCTCTCACGCTGTAAGGCACAAGGACCTCACAATCACCACCAGCAGAGACGTGCCTGGCACTGGCCTCTGAAGACGTCACGAACAACTGAGCTCACAATCACCACCAGCACACACCTGCTTGCCACTGGCCTCTAAAGATGTCACGAAAAACTGAGCTCACAATCATCACCAGCCAACACATACCTGCCACTGGCCTCTCGCCCTCAGACACAAGAACCTCACAATAGTCACCAGCAGAAACATGCCTGGCACTGGCCTCTCACGCCCCAGGCCAAAGGACCTCACAATCACCACCAGCACACACATGCCTGCCACTGGCCTCTGATGACGTCACGAGCAACAGAGCTCACAATCACCACCAGCACACACATGCCTGCCACTGGCCTCTCATGCCCTCACGCACAGGGTCTTCACAATCACCACCAGCCAACACTTACCTGCCAGTGGCCTCTCACGCCCTTAGACACAATGACTTCACAATCACCAAGAGCACACACAAGCCTGGCACTGGCCTCACATGACGTCACGAACAACTGAGCTCACAATCACCCCCAGCACACACATGACTGGCACTGGCCTCTGAAGACGTCCCGAGCAACTCAGCTCACAATCACCAGCAGCAGACACATGCCTGGCACTGGCCTCTGAAGACGTCTCGAGTAACTAAGCTCACAATCACCACCACCAGAAACATGTCTGGCACTGGTTTCTTACGCCCTCATGCACAAGGACCTCACAATCACCACCAGCACACACATGCCTGGCCCTGGCCTCTCACGCCCTCACACACAACTCCCCACAAAATCACCACCAGCACGCACATGCCTGCCACTGGCTTTTAAATCCCTCAGGTACAAGGACCTCACAATCACCACCAGCACATACGTGCCTGGCACTCGCCTCTTATGGTTTCACGAGCAACTGAGTTCACAATCACCACCAGCACACACATGCCTGCCACTGGCCTCTCATCACGTCACGAAAAACTGAGCTCACAATCACCTCCTGCAGACACATGCCTGGCACTGGCCTCCCATGGCCTCATGCACAAGGACATCACAGTCACAACCAGCAGACACTTGCCTTCCACTGGCCTCTCACTCCCTCACGCACAAGGACCTCACAATCACCACCAGCAGGAACATGACTGGCCCTGGCCTCTCACGCCCTCACACACAACTCCCCACACAATCACCACCAGGAAACACATGCCTGCCACTGGCTTTTAACTCCCTCAGGTACAAGCACCTCACAATCACCACCAGCAGACACATGCCTGCCACTGGCCTCTCATGCCCTCAGGAACAAAGACCTCAAAATCACCACCAGCAGACAAGTGCCTGGCACTGGCCTCTCATGACCTCACGAAAAACTGAGCTCAGAATCACCACCAGCACACACATGACTGGCACTGGCCTCTGAAGACGTCATGAGCAACTAAGCTCACAATCACCACCACCAGAAACATTCCTGGCCCTGGCTTCTTACGCCCTCACGCACCAGGACCTCACAATCACCACCAGCACACACATGCCTCACACTGGCCTCTCATGCCCTCAGGCACAGGGTCTTCACAATCACCACCAGCCAACACATACCTGCCAATGGCCTCTCACGCCCTTAGACACAATCACTTCACAATCACCACCAGCAGAAACATGCCTGGAACTGGCCTCTCATGACGTCACGAACAACTGAACTCACAATCACCTCCTGCAGACACTTGCCTGGCACTGGCCTCCCATGGCCTCATGCACAAGGACATCACAGTCACCACCAGCAGAGACTTGCCTTCCACTGGCCTCTCACTCCCTCACGCACAAGGACCTCACAATCACCACCTGCAGAAACATGCCTGGCCCTGGCCTCTCACGCCCTCACACACAACTCCCCACACAATCACCACCAGCACACACATGCCTGCCACTGGCTTTTAACTCCCTCAGGTACAAGCACCTCACAATCACCACCAGCACACACGAGTCTGGCACTGGATTCTCATGCCCTCAGGAACAAAGACGTAAAAATCACCACCAGTAGACAAGTGCCTGGCACTGGCCTCTCATGACGTCACGAAATACTGAGCTCACAATCACCACCTGCACATACATGCCTGCCACTGGCCTCTCACACTGTAAGGCACAAGGACCTCACAATCACCACTAGCCAACACATACCTGCCAATGGCAGCTCACGCCCTTAGACACAACGAATTCACAATCACCACCAGCAGAAACATGCCTGGCACTGGCCTCTCATGACGTCACAAACAACTGAGCTCACAATGACCACCAGCACACACATTCCTGTCACTGGCCTCTCATGCCCTCAGGCACAGGGTCTTCACAATCACCACCTGCCAACACATACCTGCCAGTGGCCTCTCACGCCCTTAGACACAATGACTTCACAATCACCACAAGCACACACAAGCCTGGCACTGACCTCTCATGACGTCACGAACAACTGAGCTCACAATCACCAAAACCAGAAACATGCCTGGCACTGGCTCCTTACGCCCTCATGCACCAGGACCTCACAATCACCACCAGCACACACATGCCTGCCACTGGCTTATAACTCCCTAAGCTACAAGGAACTCACAATTTCCACCAGCAAACACATGCCTGGCACTGGCCTCTCATGCCTCTACGCACAACTGACATCACAATCCACACCACCAGACACATGGCTTGCACTGGCCTCTCACGCTGTAAGGCACAAGGACCTTACAATCACCACCAGCAGACACGTGCCTGGCACTGGACGCTCATGACCTCACGAGCAACTGAGCTCACAATCACCTCCTGCAGACACCTGCCTGGCACTGGCCTCCCATGGCCTCATGCACAAGGACATCACAGTCACAACCAGCAGACACTTGCCTTCCACTGGCCTCTCACTCCCTCACGCACAAGGACCTCACAATCACCACCTGCAGACACATGCCTGGCCCTGGCCTCTCACGCCCTCAGGCACAGGGTCTTCACAATCACCACCAGCCAACACATACCTGCCAGTGGTCTCTCACACCCTTAGACACAATGACTTCACAATCACCAAGAGCACACACAAGCCTGGCACTGGTCTCTGATGACGGCACGAACAACAGAGCTCACAATCACCACCAGCACACACATGCCTGGCACTGGCCTCTGATGACGTCTCGAGCAACTAAGCTCACAATCACCACCCCCAGAAACATGCCTGGCACTGGCTTCTTACGCCCTCATACAGCAGGACCTCACAATCACCACCAGCACACACATGCCTGCCACTGGCTTTTAACTCCCTCAGGTACAAGCACCTCACAATCACCACCAGCACACACGAGTCTGACACTGGCCTCTCATGCCTCCATGCACAACTGACCTCACAATCTCCATCAGCAGACAAATGGCTGGCCCTGGCCTCTCACGCTGTAAGGCACAAGGACGTCACAATCACCACCAGCAGACACATGCCTGGCACTGGCCTCTGATGATGTCACGAGCAACTGAGCTCACAATCACCACCAGCACACACATGCCTGCCACTGGCCTCTCATGGCCTCATGTACAAGGACATCACAATCACCAACAGCAGACACTTACCTTCCACTGGTCTCTTACTTCCTCATGCACAAGGACCTCACAATCACCACCAGCAGAAAGATGACTGGCCCTATCCTCTCACGCCCTCACACAGAACTCCCCACACAATCACCACCAGCACACACATGTCTGCCACTGGCTTTTAACTCCCTCAGGTACAACGACCTCACAATCACCACCAGCACACACATGCCTGGCACTCGCCTCTCATGCCCTCAGGAAATAACACCTCAAAATCACCACCAGTAGACAAGTGCCTGGCACTGGCCTCTCATGACGTCACGAAAAGCTGAGCTCACAATCACCACCAGCACACACATGCCTGCCACTGGCCTCTCATGCCCTCACGAACAGGGTCTTCACAATCACCGCCAGCCAACACACATCTGCCAGTGGCCTCTCGCACCCTTAGACACAATTAGTTCAAAATCACCACCAGCAGACACAAGCCTGGCACTGGCCACTGATGATGTCACAAACAACTGAGCTCACAGTCACCTCCTGCAGACACATGCCTGCCACTGGCCTCTCATGCCCTCAGGCACAGGGTCTTCACAATCACCACCAGCCAACACATACCTGCCAGTGGCCTCTCACGCCCTCACGCACAAGGACCTCACAATCACCACCAGCACACACATGCCTGGCACTGACCTCTCATGACGTCACGAACAACTGAGCTCACAATCACCACCAGCAGACACATGCCTGGCACTGGCCTCTCATGGCCTCATGAACAAGGACCTCACAGTCACCACCAGCAGACAATTACCTCCCACTGGCCTTTCACTCCTTCAAGCACAAGGACTTCACAATCACCACCAGCACATACGTGCTTGGAACTCGCCTCCGATGGTTTCACGAGCAACTGAGCTCACAATCACCACCACCAGACACATGCTTGCCAATGGCCTCTCATGCCCTCACGAACAGGGTCTTCACAATCACCGCCAGCCAACACATGCCTGGCACTTGTCTCTAATGATGTCACAAACAACTGAGCTCACAATCACCACCACCAGAAACATGACTGGCACTGGCTTCATATGCCCTCACGCACCAGCACCTCACAAACACCACCAGAAGACACATGCCTGCCACTGGCTTTTAACTCCCTCAGCTACAAGGACCTCACAGTCACCACCAGCACACACGAGTCTGGCACTGGCCTCTTATGCCTCCACGCACAACTGACCTCACAATCCCCACCAGCACACACATGCCTGGCACTGGCCTCTCAAGCCCTCACGCACCAGGACCTCACAATGACCACCAGCACACACATGCCTGGCACTGGCCTCTGATGATGTCACGAAAAACTGAGCTCACAATCACCACCAGCCAACACATACCTGCCACTGGCCTCTCGCCCTCATACAAAATGACCTCAGAATAGCCACCAGCACACACATGCCTGGCACTGGCCTCTCACGCCGTCAAGCACAAGGACCTCAAAATCACCACCAGCACACACATGCCTGGCACTGCCCTCTGATGACGTCACGAGCAACAGAGCTCACAATAACAACCAGCAGACACGTGCCTGGCACTGGCCACTGAACACGTCACAAACAATTAAGCTGACAATCACCACCTGCAGACACATTCCTGGCACTGGCCTCACACGCCCCCAGGTACAATGACCTCACAATCACCACCAGCCAACACATACCTGCCAATGACCTCTAACGCCCTCAGGCACAATGACCTCACAATCACCACCAGCAGAGACGTGCCTGGCACTGGCCTCTGATGATGTCACGAACAACTGAGCTCACAATCACCACCAGCACACACATGCCTGCCACTGGCCTCTCATGCCCTCACGCACAGGGTCTTCACAAACACCACCAGCTAACAAATGCCTGCCAATAGCCTCTCACGCACGTAGACACAATGACTTCACAATCACCACTAGCACACACATGACTGGCACTGGCCTCTCATGACGTCACGAGCAACTGAGCTCACAATCACCACCAGCACACACATGCCTGGCACCGGATTCTTACGCCCTCACACAACAGGACCTCACAATCACCACCAGCACACACCTGCCTGTCACTGGCTTTTAACTCCCTCAGGTACAAGCACCTCACAGTCACCCCCAGCACACACATGCCTGGCAATGGCCTCTCATGCCTCCACGCACAACTGACCTCAAAATCACCACCAGCACACACATGCCTGCCACTGGCTCCTCATACCGTCATGCACAAGGACCTCACAGTCCCCCCCAGCACACACATGCCTGCCACTGGCCTCTGAAGACATCATGAACAACTGAGCGCACAATCACCACCAGCAGACACGTGCCTGCCACTGGCTTTTAACTCCCTACGGCACAAGGACCTCACAATCACCACCAGCACACACATGCCTGGCACTGGCCTCTCAACCCGTCACGCACAAGTACCTCACAGTCACCCCCAGCACACACAGGCCTGGCACTGGCCTCTCATGACGTCACGAGCAACAGAGCTCACAATCACCACCAGCACACACATGCCTGGCACCGGCCTCTCATGACGTCACGAGCAACTGAGCTCACAATCACCACCAGCACACACATGCCTGGCACCGGCCTCTGATGACATCAGGAACAATTGAGCTCACAATCACCACCAGCACACACTGCCTGCAACTGGCCTCTCATGCCCTCAGGCACAAGGACCTCAAAATCACCACCAGTAGACTAGTGCCTGGCATGGCATATGACAACATCATGAACAACTGAGCTCACAATCACCACCAGCACACACATGCCTGGCACTGGCCTCTGATGATGTCACGAGCAACTGAGCTCACAATCACAACCAGCACACACATGCCTGCCACTAGCCCCTCATGACGTCACGAGCAACTGAGCTCACAATCACCACCAGCACACACATGCCTGCCACTGGCTTTTAACTCCCTCAGGTACAAGCACCTCACAATCACAACCAGAACACACCAGTCTGACACTGGCCTCTCATGCCTCCACGCATAACTGACCTCAAAATCACCACCAGCACACACATGCCTGGCACTGGCTCCTCATACCGTCATGCACAAGGACCTCACAGTCACCCCCAGCACACACATGCCTGGCACTGGCCTCTGATGATGTCACGAACAACTGAGCTCACAATCACCACCAGCACACACATGCCTGCCACTGGCTCCTCATACCGTCATGCACAAGACCTAACAGTCCCCCGCAGCACACACATGCCTGGCACTGGCCTCTCATGACGTCATGAACAACTGAGCTCAAAATCACCACCAGCCAACACATTCCTGCCACTGGCCTCTCACGCCCTCAGGCACAAGGACCTCACAATCACCACCAGCACACACATGCCTGGCACTGGCCTCTCATGACGTCACGAACAACTGAGCTCACAATCACCACCAGCACACACATGCCTGGCACCGGCCTCTGATGACATCAGGAACAATTGAGCTCACAATCACCACCAGCACACACATGCCTGCCACTGGCTTCTCACGCCCTGAGGCACAGGGACCTCTCAATCACCACCAGCACACACATGCCTGGCACTGGCCTCTGAAGACGTCATGAACAACTGAGCTCACAATCACCACCAGCAGACACGTGCCTGCCACTGGCTTTTAACTCCCTACGGCACAAGGACCTCACAATCACCACCAGCAGACACATAGCTGGCACTGGCCTCTCAACCCGTCACGCACAAGAACCTCACAGTCACCCCCAGCACACACATGTTTGACACTGGCCTCTGAAGACGTAACGAGCAACTGAGCTCACAATTATCACCAGCACACACATGCTTGGCAATGGCCTCTCATGCCTCCACGCACAACTGACCTCACAATCACCACCTGCACACACATGCCTGCCACTGGCTCCTCATACCGTCATGCACAAGGACCTCACAGTCCCCCCCAGCACACACATGCCTGCCACTGGCCTCTGAAGACGTCATGAACAACTGAGCTCACAATCACCACCAGCAGACACGTGCCTGCCACTGGCTTTTAAATCCCTACGGCACAAGGACCTCACAATCACCACCAGCACACACATGCCTGCCACTGGCCTCTCAACACGTCACGCACAAGTACCTCACAGTCACCACCAGCACACACATGCCTGGCAATGGCCTCTGAAGACGTAACGAGCAACTCAGCTCACAATCACCACCAGCACACACATGCCTGGCAATGGCCTCTCATGACGTAATGAGCAACTGAGTTCACACTCACCACGAGCACACACATGCCTGGCAATGGCCTCTCAACCCGTCACGCACAAGTACCTCACAGTCACCCCCAGCACACACATGCCTGGCACCGGCCTCTGATGACATCAGGAACAATTGAGCTCACAATCACCACCAGCACACACATGCCTGCCACTGGCCTCTCATGCCCTCAGGCACAAGGACCTCAAAATCACCACCAGTAGACTAGTGCCTGGCACTGGCATGTGACAACATCACGAGCAACTGAGCTCACAATCACCACCAGCACACACATGCCTGGCACTGGCCTCTCGCCCTCAGACACAATGACCTCACAATAACCACCAGCAAAAAAAGCCTGCCACTGGCCTCTAACGCCCTAAGGCACAAGGACCTCACAATCACCACCAGCACACACATGCCTGCCACTGGCCTCTTACGCCCTCACACACAACTCACCTCACAATCACTACCAGCACACACATGCCTGGCACTGGCCTCTCATGACGTCACGAGCACCTGAGCTCACAATCACCACCAGCACACACATGCCTGCCACTGGCTCCTCATACTGTCATGCACAAGGACCTCACAGTCCCCCCCAGCACACACATGCCTGCCACTGGCCTCTGAAGACGTCATGAACAACTGAGCTCACAATCACCACCAGCAGACACGTGCCTGCCACTGGCTTTTAACTCCCTACGGCACAAGGACCTCACAATCACCACCAACAGACACATGCCTGGCACTGGCCTCTCAACCCGTCACGCACAAGTACCTCACAGTCACCCCCAGCACACACATGCCTGGCAATGGCCTCTCATGACGTAACGAGCAACTGAGCTCAAAATCACCACCAGCAGACACGTGCCTGCCACTGGCCTCTCTACCCGTCAGGCACAAGTACCTCACAGTCACCACGAGGAGACACATGCCTGGCACTGGCCTCTTACGCCCTCACACACAAATCCCCTCACAATCACCACCAGCACACACATGCCTGCCACTGGCCTCTCATGACGTCACGAGCACCTGAGCTCACAATCACCACCAGCACACACATGCCTGCCACTGGCTTTTAACTCCCTCAGGTACAAGCACCTCACAATCACAACCAGAACACACCAGTCTGACACTGGCCTCTCATGCCTCCACGCATAACTGACCTCAAAATCACCACCAGCACACACATGCCTGGCACTGGCTCCTCATACCGTCATGCACAAGGACCTCACAGTCACCCCCAGTACACACATGCCTGGCACTGGCCTCTGATGATGTCACGAACAACTGAGCTCACAATCACCACCAGCACACACATGCCTGGCACTGGCCTCTCATGACGTCATGAACAACTGAGCTCAAAATCACCACCAGCCAACACATTCCTGCCACTGGCCTCTCACGCCCTCACGCACAAGGACCTCACAATCACCACCAGCACACACATGCCTGGCACTGGCCTCTCATGACGTCACGAACAACTGAGCTCACAATCACCACCAGCACACACATGCCTGGCACCGGCCTCTGATGACATCAGGAACAATTGAGCTCACAATCACCACCAGCACACACATGCCTGCCACTGGCCTCTCATACCCTAAGGCACAAGCACCTCAAAATCACCACCAGTAGACTAGTGCCTAGCATGGCATGTGGCAACATCACGAACACCTGAGCTCACAATCACCACCAGCACACACATGCCTGGCACTGGCCTCTCCCCCTCACACACAATGACCTCACAATAACCACCAGCAAAAGAAGCCTGGCACTGGCCTCTAACGCCCTAAGGCACAAGGACCTCACAATCACCACCAACACACACATGCCTGCCACTGGCCTCTGATGATGTCACGAACAACTGAGCTCACAATCACCACCAGCACACACATGCCTGCCACTGGCCTCTCATGACGTCACGAGCAACTGAGCTCACAATCACCACCAGCACACACATGCCTGCCACTGGCTTCTCACGCCCTCAGGCACAGCGACCTCACAATCACCACCAGCACACACATGCCTGCCACTGGCTTTTAACTCCCTCAGGTACAAGCACCTCACAATCACAACCAGAACACACCAGTCTGACACTGGCCTCTCATGCCTCCACGCACAACTGACCTCAAAATCACCACCAGCACACACATGCCTGCCACTGGCTCCTCATACCGTCATGCACAAGGACCTCACAGTCCCCCCCAGCACACACATGCCTGCCACTGGCCTCTGAAGACGTCATGAACAACTGAGCTCACAATCACCACCAGCAGACACGTGCCTGCCACTGGCTTTTAACTCCCTACGGCACAAGGACCTCACAATCACCACCAGCACACACATGCCTGCCACTGACCTCTCAACCCGTCACGCACAAGTACCTCACAGTCACCCCCAGCACACACATGCCTGGCACTGGCCTCTGAAGACGTAACGAGCAACTGAGCTCACAATCACCACCAGCACACACATGCCTGGCACCGGCCTCTGATGACATCAGGAACAATTGAGCTCACAATCACCACCAGCACACACTGCCTGCCACTGGCCTCTCATGCCCTCAGGCACAAGCACCTCAAAATCACCACCAGTAGACTAGTGCCTGGCACTGGCATGTGACAACATCACGAACAACTGAGCTCACAATCACCACCAGCACACACATGCCTGCCACTGGCCTCTCGCCCTCAGACACAATGACCTCACAATAACCACCAGCAAAAAAAGCCTGCCACTGGCCTCTAACGCCCTAAGGCACAAGGACCTCACAATAACCACCAGCACACACATGCCTGGCACTGGCCTCTGATGATGTCACGAACAACTGAGCTCACAATCACCACCAGCACACACATGCCTGGCAATGGCCTCTGAAGGCGTAACGAGCAACTGAGCTCACAATCACCACCAGCACACACATGCCTGCCACTGACTTCTCACGCCCTCACGCACAGGGACCTCACAATCACCACCAGCACACACATGCCTGCCACTGGCTTTTAACTCCCTCAGGTACAAGCACCTCACAATCACAACCAGAACACACCAGTCTGACACTGGCCTCTCATGCCTCCACGCACAACTGACCTCAAAATCACCACCAGCACACACATGCCTGCCACTGGCTCCTCATACCGTCATGCACAAGGACCTCACAGTCCCCCCCAGCACACACATGCCTGCCACTGGCCTCTGAAGACGTCATGAACAACTGAGATCACAATCACCACCAGCAGACACGTGCCTGCCACTGGCTTTTAACTCCCTACGGCACAAGGACCTCACAATCACCACCAGCACACACATGCCTGGCACTGGCATCTCAACCCGTCACGCACAAGTACCTCACAGTCACCCCCAGCACACACATGCCTGCCACTGGCCTCTCATCACGTCAGGCACAAGGACCTCAAAATCACCACCAGTAGACTAGTGCCTGGCATGGCATGTGGCAACATCACGAACACCTGAGCTCACAATCACCACCAGCACACACATACCTGGCACTGGCCTCTCCCCCTCACACACAATGACCTCACAATAACCACCAGCAAAAGAAGCCTGGCACTGGCCTCTAACGCCCTAAGGCACAAGGACCTCACAATCACCACCAGCACACACATGCCTGCCACTGGCCTCTGATGACGTCACGAGCAACTGAGCTCACAATCACCACCAGCACACACATGCCTGCCACTGGCTTCTCACGCCCTCACGCACAGGGACCTCACAATCACCACCAGCACACACATGCCTGCCACTGGCTTTTAACTCCCTCAGGTACAAGCACCTCACAATCACAACCAGAACACACCTGTCTGACACAGTCCTCTCATGCCTCCACGCACAACTGACCTCAAAATCACCACCAGCACACACATGCCTGCCACTGGCTCCTCATACCGTCATGCACAAGGACCTCACAGTCCCCCCCAGCACACACATGCCTGCCACTGGCCTCTCATGACGTCATGAACAACTGAGCTCACAATCACCACCAGCAGACACGTGCCTGCCACTGGTTTTTAAATCCCTACGGCACAAGGACCTCACAATCAACACCAGCACACACATGCCTGGCACTGGCATCTCAACCCGTCACGCACAAGTACCTCACAGTCACCCCCAGCACACACAGGCCTGGCACTGGCCTCTCATGACGTCACGAGCAACTGAGCTCACAATCACCACCAGCACACACATGCCTGCCACTGGCCTCTCATGCCCTCAGGCACAGGGACCTAAAAATCACCACCAGTAGACTAGTGCCTGCCATGGCATGTGGCAACATCACGAACACCTGAGCTCACAATCACCACCAGCACACACATGCCTGCCACTGGCCTCTCGCCCTCAGACACAATGACCTCACAATAACCACCAGCAAAAAAAGCCTGGCACTGGCCTCTAACACCCTAAGGCACAAGGACCTCACAATCACCACCAGCACACACATGCCTGGCACTGGCCTCTGATGATGTCACGAACAACTGAGCTCACAATCACCACCAGCACACACATGCCTGCCACTGGCTCCTCATACCGTCATGCACAAGACCTAACAGTCCCCCGCAGCACACACATGCCTGCCACTGGCCTCTGAAGACGTCATGAACAACTGAGCTCACAATCACCACCAGCAGACACGAGCCTGCCATTGGCCTCTCAACCCGTCACGCACAAGTACCTCACAGTCACCACGAGCAGACACATGCCTGGCACTGGCCTCTCATGACGTCACGAACAACTGAGCTCACAATCACCACCAGCACACACATGCCTGGCACCGGCCTCTGATGACATCAGGAACAATTGAGCTCACAATCACCACCAGCACACACATGCCTGCCACTGGCCTCTCATGCCCTCAGGCACAAGGACCTCAAAATCACCACCAGTAGACTAGTGCCTGGCATGGCATGTGGCAAGATCACGAACAACTGAGCTCACAATCACCACCAGCACACACATGCCTGGCACTGGCCTCTCCCCCTCAGACACAATGACCTCA
Organism: Struthio camelus; assembly: GCF_040807025.1. Classification (NCBI taxonomy): domain Eukaryota; kingdom Metazoa; phylum Chordata; class Aves; order Struthioniformes; family Struthionidae; genus Struthio; species Struthio camelus. Next base: position 1,301,498 of record NW_027182575.1, read on the forward strand.
CAATAACCACCAGCAAAAGAAGCCTGGCAATGGCCTCTAACGCCCTAAGGCACAAGGACCTCACAATCACCACCAGCACACACATGCCTGCCACTGGCCTTTGATGACGTCACGAGCAACTGAGCTCACAATCACCACCAGAACACACATGCCTGCCACTGGCTTTTAACTCCCTCAGGTACAAGCACCTCACAATCACAACCAGAACACACCAGTCTGACACTGGCCTCTCATGCCTCCACGCACAACTGACCTCAAAATCACCACCAGCACACACATGCCTGCCACTGGCTCCTCATACCATCATGCACAAGGACCTCACAGTCCCCCCCAGCACACACATGCCTGCCACTGGCCTCTGAAGACGTCATGAACAACTGAGCTCACAATCACCACCAGCAGACACGTGCCTGCCACTGGTTTTTAAATCCCTACGGCACAAGGACCTCACAATCAACACCAGCACACACATGCCTGGCACTGGCATCTCAACCCGTCACGCACAAGTACCTCACAGTCACCCCCAGCACACACAGGCCTGGCACTGGCCTCTCATGACGTCACGAGCAACTGAGCTCACAATCACCACCAGCACACACATGCCTGCCACTGGCCTCTCATGCCCTCAGGCACAGGGACCTAAAAATCACCACCAGTAGACTAGTGCCTGCCATGGCATGTGGCAACATCACGAACACCTGAGCTCACAATCACCACCAGCACACACATGCCTGCCACTGGCCTCTCGCCCTCAGACACAATGACCTCACAATAACCACCAGCAAAAAAAGCCTGGCACTGGCCTCTAACACCCTAAGGCACAAGGACCTCACAATCACCACCAGCACACACATGCCTGGCACTGGCCTCTGATGATGTCACGAACAACTGAGCTCACAATCACCACCAGCACACACATGCCTGCCACTGGCTCCTCATACCGTCATGCACAAGACCTAACAGTCCCCCGCAGCACACACATGCCTGCCACTGGCCTCTGAAGACGTCATGAACAACTGAGCTCACAATCACCACCAGCAGACACGAGCCTGCCATTGGCCTCTCAACCCGTCACGCACAAGTACCTCACAGTCACCACGAGCAGACACATGCCTGGCACTGGCCTCTCATGACGTCACGAACAACTGAGCTCACAATCACCACCAGCACACACATGCCTGGCACCGGCCTCTGATGACATCAGGAACAATTGAGCTCACAATCACCACCAGCACACACATGCCTGCCACTGGCCTCTCATGCCCTCAGGCACAAGGACCTCAAAATCACCACCAGTAGACTAGTGCCTGGCATGGCATGTGGCAAGATCACGAACAACTGAGCTCACAATCACCACCAGCACACACATGCCTGGCACTGGCCTCTCCCCCTCAGACACAATGACCTCACAATAACCACCAGCAAAAGAAGCCTGGCAATGGCCTCTAACGCCCTAAGGCACAAGGACCTCACAATCACCACCAGCACACACATGCCTGCCACTGGCCTTTGATGACGTCACGAGCAACTGAGCTCACAATCACCACCAGAACACACATGCCTGCCACTGGCTTTTAACTCCCTCAGGTACAAGCACCTCACAATCACAACCAGAACACACCAGTCTGACACTGGCCTCTCATGCCTCCACGCACAACTGACCTCAAAATCACCACCAGCACACACATGCCTGCCACTGGCTCCTCATACCGTCATGCACAAGGACCTCACAGTCCCCCCCAGCACACACATGCCTGCCACTGGCCTCTGAAGACGTCATGAACAACTGAGCTCACAATCACCACCAGCACACACATGCCTGCCACTGCCCTCTCAACCCGTCACGCACAAGTACCTCACAGTCACCACGAGCAGACACATGCCTGGCAATGGCCTCTCATGACGTCACGAACAACTGAGCTCACAATCACCACCAGCACACACATGCCTGGCACCGGCCTCTGATGACATCAGGAACAATTGAGCTCACAATCACCACCAGCACACACATGCCTGGCACTGGCCTCTCCCCCTCACACACAATGACCTCACAATAACCACCAGCAAAAGAAGCCTGGCACTGGCCTCTAACGCCCTAAGGCACAAGGACCTCACAATCACCACCAGCACACACATGCCTGGCACTGGCCTCTGATGATGTCACGAACAACTGAGCTCACAATCACCACCAGCACACACATGCCTGCCACTGGCCTCTCATGACGTCACGAGCAACTGAGCTCACAATCACCACCAGCACACACATGCCTGCCACTGACTTCTCACGCCCTCACGCACAGGGACCTCACAATCACCACCAGCACACACATGCCTGCCACTGGCTTTTAACTCCCTCAGGTACAAGCACCTCACAATCACAACCAGAACACACCAGTCTGACACTGGCCTCTCATGCCTCCACGCACAACTGACCTCAAAATCACCACCAGCACACACATGCCTGCCACTGCCTCCTCATACCGTCATGCACAAGGACCTCACAGTCCCCCCCAGCACACACATGCCTGCCACTGGCCTCTGAAGACGTCATGAACAACTGAGATCACAATCACCACCAGCAGACACGTGCCTGCCACTGGCTTTTAACTCCCTACGGCACAAGGACCTCACAATCACCACCAGCAGACACATGCCTGGCACTGGCATCTCAACCCGTCACGCACAAGTACCTCACAGTCACCACCAGCACACACATGCCTGCCACTGGCCTCTCATCACGTCAGGCACAAGGACCTCAAAATCACCACCAGTAGACTAGTGCCTGGCATGGCATGTGGCAACATCACGAACACCTGAGCTCACAATCACCACCAGCACACACATGCCTGCCACTGGCCTCTCCCCCTCACACACAATGACCTCACAATAACCACCAGCAAAAGAAGCCTGGCACTGGCCTCTAACGCCCTAAGGCACAAGGACCTCACAATCACCACCAGCACACACATGCCTGCCACTGGCCTCTGATGACGTCACGAGCAACTGAGCTCACAATCACCACCAGCAAACACATGCCTGCCACTGGCTTCTCACGCCCTCACGCACAGGGACCTCACAATCACCACCAGCACACACATGCCTGCCACTGGCTTTTAACTCCCTCAGGTACAAGCACCTCACAATCACAACCAGAACACACCAGTCTGACACTGGCCTCTCATGCCTCCACGCACAACTGACCTCAAAATCACCACCAGCACACACATGCCTGCCACTGGCTCTTTACCGTCATGCACAAGGACCTCACAGTCCCCCCCAGCACACACATGCCTGCCACTGGCCTCTGAAGACGTCATGAACAACTGAGCTCACAATCACCACCAGCAGACACGTGCCTGCCACTGGTTTTTAAATCCCTACGGCACAAGGACCTCACAATCACCACCAGCAGACACATGCCTGGCACTGGCATCTCAACCCGTCACGCACAAGTACCTCACAGTCACCCCCAGCACACACATGCCTGGCACTGGCCTCTCATGACGTCACGAGCAACTGAGCTCACAATCACCACCAGCACACACATGCCTGCCACTGGCCTCTCATGCCCTCAGGCACAGGGACCTAAAAATCACCACCAGTAGACTAGTGCCTGCCATGGCATGTGGCAACATCACGAACACCTGAGCTCACAATCACCACCAGCACACACATGCCTGCCACTGGCCTCTCCCCCTCACACACAATGACCTCACAATAACCACCAGCAAAAGAAGCCTGGCAATGGCCTCTAACGCCCTAAGGCACAAGGACCTCACAATCACCACCAGCACACACATGCCTGGCACTGGCCTCTGATGACGTCACGAACAACTGAGCTCACAATCACCACCAGCACACACATGCCTGCCACTGGCTTCTCACGCCCTCACGCACAGGGACCTCACAATCACCACCAGCACACACATGCCTGCCACTGGCTTTTAACTCCCTCAGGTACAAGCACCTCACAATCACAACCAGAACACACCAGTCTGACACTGGCCTCTCATGCCTCCACGCACAACTGACCTCAAAATCACCACCAGCACACACATGCCTGCCACTGGCTCCTCATACCGTCATGCACAAGGACCTCACAGTCCCCCCCAGCACACACATGCCTGCCACTGGCCTCTGAAGACGTCATGAACAACTGAGCTCACAATCACCACCAGCAGACACGTGCCTGCCACTGGTTTTTAAATCCCTACGGCACAAGGACCTCACAATCACCACCAGCACACACATGCCTGGCACTGGCCTCTCAACACGTCACGCACAAGTACCTCACAGTCACCACCAGCACACACATGCCTGGCAATGGCCTCTGAAGACGTAACGAGCAACTCAGCTCACAATCACCACCAGCACACACATGCCTGGCAATGGCCTCTCATGACGTAATGAGCAACTGAGTTCACACTCACCACGAGCACACACATGCCTGGCACTGGCCTCTCAACCCGTCACGCACAAGTACCTCACAGTCACCCCCAGCACACACATGCCTGGCACCGGCCTCTGATGACATCAGGAACAATTGAGCTCACAATCACCACCAGCACACACATGCCTGCCACTGGCCTCTCATGCCCTCAGGCACAAGGACCTCAAAATCACCACCAGTAGACTAGTGCCTGGCACTGGCATGTGACAACATCACGAGCAACTGAGCTCACAATCACCACCAGCACACACATGCCTGGCACTGGCCTCTCGCCCTCAGACACAATGACCTCACAATAACCACCAGCAAAAAAAGCCTGCCACTGGCCTCTAACGCCCTAAGGCACAAGGACCTCACAATCACCACCAGCACACACATGCCTGCCACTGGCCTCTTACGCCCTCACACACAACTCACCTCACAATCACTACCAGCACACACATGCCTGGCACTGGCCTCTCATGACGTCACGAGCACCTGAGCTCACAATCACCACCAGCACACACATGCCTGCCACTGGCTCCTCATACTGTCATGCACAAGGACCTCACAGTCCCCCCCAGCACACACATGCCTGCCACTGGCCTCTGAAGACGTCATGAACAACTGAGCTCACAATCACCACCAGCAGACACGTGCCTGCCACTGGCTTTTAACTCCCTACGGCACAAGGACCTCACAATCACCACCAACAGACACATGCCTGGCACTGGCCTCTCAACCCGTCACGCACAAGTACCTCACAGTCACCCCCAGCACACACATGCCTGGCAATGGCCTCTCATGACGTAACGAGCAACTGAGCTCAAAATCACCACCAGCAGACACGTGCCTGCCACTGGCCTCTCTACCCGTCAGGCACAAGTACCTCACAGTCACCACGAGGAGACACATGCCTGGCACTGGCCTCTTACGCCCTCACACACAAATCCCCTCACAATCACCACCAGCACACACATGCCTGCCACTGGCCTCTCATGACGTCACGAGCACCTGAGCTCACAATCACCACCAGCACACACATGCCTGCCACTGGCTTTTAACTCCCTCAGGTACAAGCACCTCACAATCACAACCAGAACACACCAGTCTGACACTGGCCTCTCATGCCTCCACGCATAACTGACCTCAAAATCACCACCAGCACACACATGCCTGGCACTGGCTCCTCATACCGTCATGCACAAGGACCTCACAGTCACCCCCAGTACACACATGCCTGGCACTGGCCTCTGATGATGTCACGAACAACTGAGCTCACAATCACCACCAGCACACACATGCCTGGCACTGGCCTCTCATGACGTCATGAACAACTGAGCTCAAAATCACCACCAGCCAACACATTCCTGCCACTGGCCTCTCACGCCCTCACGCACAAGGACCTCACAATCACCACCAGCACACACATGCCTGGCACTGGCCTCTCATGACGTCACGAACAACTGAGCTCACAATCACCACCAGCACACACATGCCTGGCACCGGCCTCTGATGACATCAGGAACAATTGAGCTCACAATCACCACCAGCACACACATGCCTGCCACTGGCCTCTCATACCCTAAGGCACAAGCACCTCAAAATCACCACCAGTAGACTAGTGCCTAGCATGGCATGTGGCAACATCACGAACACCTGAGCTCACAATCACCACCAGCACACACATGCCTGGCACTGGCCTCTCCCCCTCACACACAATGACCTCACAATAACCACCAGCAAAAGAAGCCTGGCACTGGCCTCTAACGCCCTAAGGCACAAGGACCTCACAATCACCACCAGCACACACATGCCTGCCACTGGCCTCTGATGATGTCACGAACAACTGAGCTCACAATCACCACCAGCACACACATGCCTGCCACTGGCCTCTCATGACGTCACGAGCAACTGAGCTCACAATCACCACCAGCACACACATGCCTGCCACTGGCTTCTCACGCCCTCAGGCACAGCGACCTCACAATCACCACCAGCACACACATGCCTGCCACTGCCTTTTAACTCCCTCAGGTACAAGCACCTCACAATCACAACCAGAACACACCAGTCTGACACTGGCCTCTCATGCCTCCACGCACAACTGACCTCAAAATCACCACCAGCACACACATGCCTGCCACTGGCTCCTCATACCGTCATGCACAAGGACCTCACAGTCCCCCCCAGCACACACATGCCTGCCACTGGCCTCTGAAGACGTCATGAACAACTGAGCTCACAATCACCACCAGCAGACACGTGCCTGCCACTGGCTTTTAACTCCCTACGGCACAAGGACCTCACAATCACCACCAGCACACACATGCCTGCCACTGACCTCTCAACCCGTCACGCACAAGTACCTCACAGTCACCCCCAGCACACACATGCCTGGCACTGGCCTCTGAAGACGTAACGAGCAACTGAGCTCACAATCACCACCAGCACACACATGCCTGGCACCGGCCTCTGATGACATCAGGAACAATTGAGCTCACAATCACCACCAGCACACACTGCCTGACACTGGCCTCTCATGCCCTCAGGCACAAGCACCTCAAAATCACCACCAGTAGACTAGTGCCTGGCACTGGCATGTGACAACATCACGAACAACTGAGCTCACAATCACCACCAGCACACACATGCCTGCCACTGGCCTCTCGCCCTCAGACACAATGACCTCACAATAACCACCAGCAAAAAAAGCCTGCCACTGGCCTCTAACGCCCTAAGGCACAAGGACCTCACAATAACCACCAGCACACACATGCCTGGCACTGGCCTCTGATGATGTCACGAACAACTGAGCTCACAATCACCACCAGCACACACATGCCTGGCAATGGCCTCTGAAGGCGTAACGAGCAACTGAGCTCACAATCACCACCAGCACACACATGCCTGCCACTGACTTCTCACGCCCTCACGCACAGGGACCTCACAATCACCACCAGCACACACATGCCTGCCACTGGCTTTTAACTCCCTCAGGTACAAGCACCTCACAATCACAACCAGAACACACCAGTCTGACACTGGCCTCTCATGCCTCCACGCACAACTGACCTCAAAATCACCACCAGCACACACATGCCTGCCACTGGCTCCTCATACCGTCATGCACAAGGACCTCACAGTCCCCCCCAGCACACACATGCCTGCCACTGGCCTCTGAAGACGTCATGAACAACTGAGATCACAATCACCACCAGCAGACACGTGCCTGCCACTGGCTTTTAACTCCCTACGGCACAAGGACCTCACAATCACCACCAGCACACACATGCCTGGCACTGGCATCTCAACCCGTCACGCACAAGTACCTCACAGTCACCCCCAGCACACACAGGCCTGGCACTGGCCTCTCATGACGTCACGAGCAACTGAGCTCACAATCACCACCAGCACACACATGCCTGCCACTGGCCTCTCATGCCCTCAGGCACAGGGACCTAAAAATCACCACCAGTAGACTAGTGCCTGCCATGGCATGTGGCAACATCACGAACACCTGAGCTCACAATCACCACCAGCACACACATGCCTGCCACTGGCCTCTCGCCCTCAGACACAATGACCTCACAATAACCACCAGCAAAAAAAGCCTGGCACTGGCCTCTAACACCCTAAGGCACAAGGACCTCACAATCACCACCAGCACACACATGCCTGGCACTGGCCTCTGATGATGTCACGAACAACTGAGCTCACAATCACCACCAGCACACACATGCCTGCCACTGGCTCCTCATACCGTCATGCACAAGACCTAACAGTCCCCCGCAGCACACACATGCCTGCCACTGGCCTCTGAAGACGTCATGAACAACTGAGCTCACAATCACCACCAGCAGACACGAGCCTGCCATTGGCCTCTCAACCCGTCACGCACAAGTACCTCACAGTCACCACGAGCAGACACATGCCTGGCACTGGCCTCTCATGACGTCACGAACAACTGAGCTCACAATCACCACCAGCACACACATGCCTGGCACCGGCCTCTGATGACATCAGGAACAATTGAGCTCACAATCACCACCAGCACACACATGCCTGCCACTGGCCTCTCATGCCCTCAGGCACAAGGACCTCAAAATCACCACCAGTAGACTAGTGCCTGGCATGGCATGTGGCAAGATCACGAACAACTGAGCTCACAATCACCACCAGCACACACATGCCTGGCACTGGCCTCTCCCCCTCAGACACAATGACCTCACAATAACCACCAGCAAAAGAAGCCTGGCAATGGCCTCTAACGCCCTAAGGCACAAGGACCTCACAATCACCACCAGCACACACATGCCTGCCACTGGCCTTTGATGACGTCACGAGCAACTGAGCTCACAATCACCACCAGAACACACATGCCTGCCACTGGCTTTTAACTCCCTCAGGTACAAGCACCTCACAATCACAACCAGAACACACCAGTCTGACACTGGCCTCTCATGCCTCCACGCACAACTGACCTCAAAATCACCACCAGCACACACATGCCTGCCACTGGCTCCTCATACCGTCATGCACAAGGACCTCACAGTCCCCCCCAGCACACACATGCCTGCCACTGGCCTCTGAAGACGTCATGAACAACTGAGCTCACAATCACCACCAGCACACACATGCCTGCCACTGCCCTCTCAACCCGTCACGCACAAGTACCTCACAGTCACCACGAGCAGACACATGCCTGGCAATGGCCTCTCATGACGTCACGAACAACTGAGCTCACAATCACCACCAGCACACACATGCCTGGCACCGGCCTCTGATGACATCAGGAACAATTGAGCTCACAATCACCACCAGCACACACATGCCTGGCACTGGCCTCTCCCCCTCACACACAATGACCTCACAATAACCACCAGCAAAAAAAGCCTGCCACTGGCCTCTAACGCCCTAAGGCACAAGGACCTCACAATCACCACCAGCACACACATGCCTGGCACTGGCCTCTGATGATGTCACGAACAACTGAGCTCACAATCACCACCAGCACACACATGCCTGCCACTGGCCTCTCATGACGTCACGAGCAACTGAGCTCACAATCACCACCAGCACACACATGCCTGCCACTGACTTCTCACGCCCTCACGCACAGGGACCTCACAATCACCACCAGCACACACATGCCTGCCACTGGCTTTTAACTCCCTCAGGTACAAGCACCTCACAATCACAACCAGAACACACCAGTCTGACACTGGCCTCTCATGCCTCCACGCACAACTGACCTCAAAATCACCACCAGCACACACATGCCTGCCACTGGCTCCTCATACCGTCATGCACAAGGACCTCACAGTCCCCCCCAGCACACACATGCCTGCCACTGGCCTCTGAAGACGTCATGAACAACTGAGATCACAATCACCACCAGCAGACACGTGCCTGCCACTGGCTTTTAACTCCCTACGGCACAAGGACCT